>NC_083578.1:44846459-45198959 GCF_027579695.1 Neoarius graeffei
ATGCACACACACACATATATACACACACTTATATGCACACACACACACACTTATGTACACGCGCGCACACACACAAAGACAGGCAAAAATATTAGAATTGCACATTGGCAGTAGTGCATTAGCATTGTGTGTGTGTGTGTGTGTGTGTCCCCTCTGAAAAAACATGTGCGGAAAGGAATCGGAAACGTACGTGAGATTAGACCACATCCGCAAATTTAGGCATCTTAAAATGTTTTTATTAATGCCAAATAAAATATCCAGCACAAATTATATATGATAGACATAAATTAATATTTAATTCGGTTTTTCCAGTTTATCCAAAGTATCATTTTTTTCAGTGTGTGTTCTGAGTGTTTGCCCTTAGCAGTTTACAGGAGACAGAAAAACAGGTTCTGAATGTTCTGTTTTGGGGGATGCCTTTTGCATTGTTCAAAGGCAAAGGCAAAGACAGGTGAGAATGGTCCCTTTTCACTGAATGGGAGGTAGGGTAGCTTGCGCATTCCAGCCAAACGAGCTATTACGCATTACAAAAGGTTAGACACCATACTGTACTTTACCCTGTAAGGCCCATTGTTTCAATATTACATCACTTTTAGCGATTTTAACAAAACATCTGCAAACATGTTTTTTTTTTTTTCTCAAGACCACATTTACACCGTAATATAATCATATGAAAAATACCATTACAGACTGGTGGAGCAGTGTGCTGAAAATAATATATATTTGGTCCAAGGTGTGGGTTTTTTTCATATGTCGCTGGCTTTTTTGCCAGTAGCGCATCACTTGCGCAGGTCTGGGGTTACCCTGCAATTTTCGGGTTGTTCTATTATTATTAGGCTACCGCATAAAAGCGGTCACATTGTGCGCGCAATACCTGTATACAGCGCTGAAATAAACGTTTTGCAATTAATAAGAAGTGTTTTGAGTTAACAGCATATTTTTAACACTAGAAGGCCCAAAGTGCAGACTTCAGTCTGCAATGAAATCCCCCCCAAATTTGTGAATAAGTCTAACGTACCATTACCTGCCTCCCACTGTTGTGTAAAGAAGCCTAATTATTGTTACCTGAGAAATAGCCTCTTTGTTTCTAACCCTAACCAGACTTCACAATGTCACAATGTAGCAGTTCATGTAGGTGGGTAGAGCACAGAAGGACGGTAGGACAGAACTGATTTCACAAAACTCTCGTTTATTCAGCTTTTCAGAGTTTACATCTATTCCCACACACATCAGCCGTCTGGTTGTGGAGAGAGCCCTCTCTGCTCTTGCTCTCTCTCCTTAAATAGGGCGCGGTCACTGGGAAGACACACAAACATTAATTAATGACAGGTGTAGTGATTCTGCCACTTACCTTCCCTGACTCCGCCCTCCTGTCACAGACCGATGCTAGACCACGCCCCCGCTGCCACATACCCCCACCACCCGACTCAGGCCGGGCAGCCATCCAGCCCGCAGCCAAGTCCCCCCCCCCCCTTGACGGGAGAGGAAGTCCGCCACGACCATCTGCACCCCCGGCCTGTGGATCACCTTGAAGTTAAAGGGTTGGAGTGCCAGATACCAACGGGTGATCCGCGCGTTGGCATCCTTCATGCGGTGGAGCCACTAGAGGGGTGCGTGGTCCAAACAGAGGGTGAAAGGGCATCCCAGCAGGTAGTACCGGAGGGCGAGGACCGCCCACTTGATTGCCAGGCACTCCTTCTCAATGGTACTGTAGCGCCCCTCACGCACCGACAGCTTCCGACTAATGTATAAGACTGGGCGATCCTCCCCCTCCACCTGCTGAGACAAAACGGCCCCCGGTCCTCTGTTCGACGCATCCGTCTGCAACATAAAGGGGAGAGAAAAGTCAGGGGAGTGTAAAAGTGGCCCCCCCACACAGTGCAGCCTTTACCTTAGAGAAAGCCCGCTGGCATTGCTCCGTCCACTGGACCGGATCTGGTGCCCCCTTTTTAGTCAGATCAGTCAGCGGGCTGGTGACGTCTGAATAATTAGCTATAAACCTACGATAATAGCCAGCCAGCCCCAGGAACTGTCTCACCCCCTTTTTGGTCTTGGGCCTCGGGCAGGCCGCAATCGCTGCAGTCTTGTTAATCTGGGGACGCACCTGCCCATTGCCCAAGTGGAAGCCCAGATACCGTACTTCCACCCGCCCAATCGCACACTTCTTCGGGTTGGCTGTGAGACCCGCCCACCTCAGCGACCTAAGGACGGCCCTCAGATGTTGTAGGTGCCGCAGCCAGTCGTTACTATAAATAATGATATCGTCTAGGTACGCGGCCGCATAGGTGGCATGGGGGCGGAGGACCCTGTCCATCAGCCGCTGAAACGTAGCGGGCGCCCCAAACAGCCCGAAAGGAAGTGTGACGAATTGGTGTAAGCCGAACGGTGTGGAAAAGGCCGTTTTTTTCATGGGATAATGGAGTCAAGGGGATCTGCCAATAACCCTTTGTTAAATCCAGTGTCGAGTAAAAACGAGCCGTGCCTAGCCGATCGAGCAACTCATCAATACGAGGCATTGGGTACGCATCGAATTTAGACACCGCGTTGACTTTTCTATAGTCTACACAGAACCGGACCGACCCGTCGGCCATGGGTACCAAGACCACCGGGCTGCTCTAGTCACTGTGGGACTCCTCGACGATGCCCATTTCGAGCATGGCCTCGAGTTCTTCCCGAACCACCTTTTTCTTGTGTTCAGGTAACCTGTAAGGGCGGCTACACACTACCACCCCCGGGGGCGTCTCAATGTGGTGCTCTATGAGGTTAGTGCGGCCGGGCAGGGTCGAGAACACATCCGAAAACTCGGTCTGCAACTGGGCAACCTCCGCGAGTTGGGTCGGGGAGAGGTGGTCTCCACAGGGGACCAGAGAGGGATGTGATGCTAATGTTCCTTTTTGAACCTCCGGCCCCAGCTCCGCCTTCTCCGGAACCACCGACACCAACGCCATGGGGACCTCCTTGTTCCAGAGTTTGAGTAGGTTGAGGTGGTAAATCTGTAGCGCCCCACCCCTGTCCGTTCACTTCACCTCATAGTCGATGTCCCTGACTCACCGTGTGACCTCAAAGGGTCCTCGCCACTTGGCGACTAATTTTGAGCTCGATGTGGGCAACAGTACGAGTACTTTCTCTCCCGGTGCGAACACTCTAAGGTGCATACCCTTGTCATACAGGCGGGTTTGCCATTCTTGGGCCTGCCGCAAATTCTCCTGGGTTAGGTGTGTGAGTGTGTGGAGTTTTGCGCGCAGGTCAATAACGTATTGAATTTCATTTTTGCTTGGTGAAGGTCCCTCCTCCCAATTTTCTTGCAGCACATCTAAAATGCCGCGCGGCTTACGCCCATATAATAATTCAAACGGGGAGAACCCCGTGGAGGCTTGGGGGACCTCTCGCACTGCAAAGAGCAAGGGTTCGAGCCATTTATCCCAGTTACGCGCGTCCTCACTTACAAATTTTTTAATTATGTTTTTAAGGGTGCGATTAAACCGTTCCACTAAACCGTCCGTTTGTGGGTGATACACGCTGGTGCGGATCGGCTTAATACCTAATAACCCATACAATTTGTTCAGTGTTCCTGACATAAATGAGGTGCCTTGATCAGTCAGAATCTCTTTCGGGATTCCAACTCGGGAGATGACGCGGAAGAGTGCCTCCGCAATACTGCGTGCTGAGATATTGCGAAGCGGCACTGCTTCCAGGTATCGCGTTGCATAGTCCACTAGAACTAATATAAAGCAGTACCCTCGTGTTGACCGATCTAATGGCCCGACGAGATCCATCCCAATTCTTTTGAACGGGGTCTCGATTAACGGCAGAGGGCGCAAAGGCGCTTTTGGAATGGCCGCTGGATTTACTAACTGGCATTCGCGGTAGAGATCTGCGCGGGTCGGATTTTTCGGTCCCGCTCCCACCCGCGCCCGCATTGTGCAGTCACGCTCCCGCCCGCAAAGAATTATGATTTTCAGTCCCGCTCCCGCCCACAAAAAAATTATGATTTTCAGTCCCGTGCCCGCCCGCGCCTGCCATATTTTGTCCCGCTCCCACCCGCAAATCCTGCATGATGCAGACGTTCGCGTTATTTCTCAAGAAAGTTCTTGTCTTGACACAGCGTGATGGTGCCCCGCCCCCTACTTTGAGTGGATTTGAGCATAAATATCTACAGCTCACGTTCACATTTGTTATTATTTACCTTGTTTCTGAATTCAGCATGTAGTGTCTCTAATAATAATAATAATAATAATAATAATTAGTGCTGTCAAGCGATTAAAATATTTAATCGCGAATCGCACATTTTTATCACATGAGAAACCATTGTAATTCTCTGATCAGCATAAAAAAGTGAATGGGCTTGCTTTGTACCAATGGTGTTTTTTTTTTTATTGCAAAGCAGAGCTAGCAAGAGGAGTGAACTTCACTCTTCTTCCACTTCACTCAGTGAAGTGATTTACTACTTGAGTTAGTCTACAATTTTAATCAGAGAGACAGGTTACACAGTGACGGTAGGGTTGACATGCTTGATTATAATATAAAGTACACTATTATATTAACTTTAAGTTGTTCGTTGATAAATATTGCATTGAATCTGATCTTTACTGTTTCATCTCACTTAACACATTTCGTATGTTTACACTTTTTCTGCCTGTTGATGCGTTGCGCTGTCCAATCAGAGGTGGCCAAATTTGCATATTACAGGAAGGATTTCTGGGATAGCATTGAGTTTACAGACGCTGTCTTCTTAAAACTGAATAAATATTTAAAAAGAGCCAAATGAACCAGTCTTTTGAACGGCTTTTTTCAAAGAACGGATCACAAAGATGCGGATCCCATCAAAGAGCCATAAATCCCATCTCTACTAGTTTCAAAAGCTTATGAAAAACCTACATGTCACAGAGTGTTAATCTCGCGATAAAAAAAAATTATCGCCGTTAAAATTGAGTCAAGTTAACGCGATAATAACGCGACATTTTTTACAGCACTAATAATAATAATAATAAAAGACAGGTGAGCACGTAATTCCAAGTGGAAATTTGGTATATTTATTGTTCAGCCATACAAAACATTAGGCTAACCCAGTTTACATTTGTTAAGCATTTCTAACTAGAATATCCTATAGAATACCCTATAAGCATAGCATATATAAATGTTATAACAAAACACAGTCCTAGCCTACAACAACAAAAAAATCGACAGTATAGGCTACTGTAGACATTATAGGGCTATGGTTGCACATTTCTAAAACTATTTGGGCTTGAGCCTCCGTGCAAGTGTTAAACTCAATATAACATAGCTGACCTTGTTTGAATATGAATAAGAAAAACGAGAAAATCAAACGCAGGTAAACGAAACAACTAAGCCTATTGCTTAGGATATCAGGTTCTTTGAACAGCTATGGAGAAACAGCAAATTGTTCACTGTTGACGACTTCAACATACTGCACCTTTCCTCCAGTATGCGACCACATATGCTGAACGCACGCTCGGATGGTGCGCTGGAACCTGGAATGGCCAGTACATGCCGTGCCAGTTTGGCAAGTGTGGGAAAGTCATAGCAGTGATTTTTCCACCACAGCAGGATATCTTTAGATTGGTGTGATTCGGATCCAATGAGTTTCAGTTTCAGATAATCATCAATTTCGGAGTTTACAGACTTCGATTCAGCACCCGTAGCACCGACATCCTCCAAACTGATGAAAGCGCGGAGCCATTCCTCAAACTCACGAAAAGTGACCTTTTTAGGTGGAGGTGGCTCCGCGCTTTCATCAGTTTGGACATCAAACCCCAACTCCTCAGTCATCTCTTTCACAGCTTCCATCATGTATTGTCTTTAATTTGCATTGATCATCCTAAGATGACGCAGCTTTGGAGTAAGGAAAGTTGCTACTTTATACAGCATGTCAATTCCATTTGGGACAAGGTGACTTGGTGACAGCACTGCGTCTAGGCGTTGCGCACATGCAGATGCGATGACAGGTCTGATGTACCTGATTTATGGCCGTTGTATGTCAGAAGCTTTTGGCACTTATCACAGCAAGCAAAGGGCAGCTGATTTCCATCCGCGTCGTACATGAGTGAGAACAACTTCCAAATGTCCGATTTCAGGACTCTTGACTTTTTAACAGTAAATGTACCTCTTTTTAAACCAGCACTTACTTTTGAAGCACTGTGAGATTTAGTAAAGGAGCTCTGCTCTTCTGCCATGATCAGAGATCTCAAACACGGAAGAGGAAAAGAATCGAGAAACGAACGAGAGATATTTATCCTCTCCTGGATCAGAATCAGAATTCTGATGACCAGCTCATCTAAGGTGTCATTGAGGCATCATGTTAGTGTGGGTCACTGGAGGCTGGGTGTGAACGGCGAGTCATTAGAGTGATCAAAGGATTTCCCGTTAGGGTGATCAATGGCAAATTTAAGATGCCATTCCTCACTCAATCTGGCAATCTGACTCTCTCTGCAAATTTAGGCATCTTAAAATGTTTTTATTAATGCCAAATAAAATATCCAGCACAAATTATATATGATAGACATAAATTAATAATTTATAAAATTTTATTTCAAACACGTTTTTAGTTAGCGGGACTGCAGCTTATCACCGCTCCCGCCCGCGCCACATATGTGCACTCCCGCTCCCACCCGCGCGCGCATATGTGCACTTCCGGTCCCGCCCGCGCCTGCAATGAGCTTTCAAAATTTGTCTCGCACCGCACTGCTTTGCGGCGGGTCCCGTGAGACTCCCGCGGGAGTGCAGGGCTCTAATTCGCGGCACGCCGTACACCACCTACGGACATCGCCGCGAATCCCCGGCCAATAGAATCGGGCCATTATTCGGGCTAGTGTTTTATCCTGCCCTAAGTGTCCAGCTATGGGATTAAAGTGAGCCGCCTGGAATACCAATTCCCGGCAGCTCGTTGGAATTAAAAGCTGCGTGACTCGCTCTTTAGTTTGAGTGTCCTGTGTCACTCGGTATAATCTATCCTTCATAATCGCGAAGTAGGGGAAGGACGGGGTGGCGTTCGGCTGGAGCGTTTGACCATCGATTACTCTCACTTGGTCAAACGCATGCCGCAGAGTCTCGTCTCGCGATTGCTCTAATGGGAAATCTGCGAGGGATTCCCCAATAGAGAGAGGAGGGGCCGACAGCTCCTCACTCTGACGTGGAGATGACGTAGACGGCTCTGTGACAGCTGCTCCCGCCAAAGCGACACCGGGACCTCCCCCTGTCAAATGGCAGGACCCACTCTTCACTAAGTGTGTCATTAAATCCCGAAATCCCGGCCAATCAGTCCCCAAAATTAACGAGTGGGTAAGGCGAGGATTAACCGCCGCCTTCACTATAAATTTTTCCCCTCGGAAAAAAATGTGGACTTACACTAAAGGGTAGTTGTGAACATCCCCGTGCACACACAACACCTTCACCAATTGTGCTCCCCCCACTGCCTCGTCTTGCACCAGGCTTTGGTGGATTGAGGTCTGATTACAGCCAGAATCCACCAACGCCTGATATGTATCCTCTTGGATACTCACCGGTATGCGATACGCTCCGGCCCGATCGAGGGCGGCTCCTGGCGCATTGGGGATCCGAACCACCGCGCCCACCTGCATTACCGAGCACTGCTGTTGGAGGTGGCCCGGTTCCCCACAGCGCCAGCAAACCGGCCCGGGCTTCCTCTCTGCACTAGTGCTCTGGGGCTCACTCACCTGAGGGGGGGGGAGAAACAGACACAGAAGGGAGACATGGAAGGGCACCGCGGGTGTGGCGGGCCGGCTGAGGTGGCGCCGGCCCCCGCCTCCGCGGTGGGAGAATGGGGTGAGGAGAAGACACGGGAGGAGGGGAGAGAGAGAGAGAGGAGAGAAGAGAAGAGGTCGTCTGCTGTCCTGCCATCGGGACAACCGCCAGATGATCCTCCGCCAGCTCAATTGCCTGATCCAGCACTGGACCCACTCTGCGGTTCCCGCTGGTAAACACGTGACGAACTGTTCCAGTACCACCTGGTCGATGAGTCCCTCGGCGTCGCAGCTGTCGGCCCTCAACCACTGCCAGCAGGCGTCCCGGAGTGCAGCCATGGGCATATTTGCCCATGCCGAATTGTTTTGGTTAAAAATAGGTCAAACATGCCCCATAGTTGTCACATGATATTATAGTTCACTTGCTTCAACAATCTCCAGAACCATAAAATGTGGGATGCATTTTATCTCAGCAAAACATTTACACATTATTTAGTGTAAAATGTTTAGTGTAAAATGGTTTAGTGTAAAATGGCAACTAAACAATGAAAGAGCAGCTCATAAGAGTCAGTGATGGTTGCATTGTTTGAAATGGACATATCTATTGAGCCTGAACACACTTTTTCTGTTTGATTCAATAATTCAACAGTGCTCTGATATAATTTGTGAAGATCAACAAAGTTGATCTTTTAAAAGTCTATGGCAATGGGCAGCCATGGCCTTTGGGCCTCCTGCATTTTTACTGTTTTTCTGCTGTTATTGATGGCTGGTGAGGGTCTAGAGGTTCATACTCCATAGCTAAGTATCCTTTGCAATGAATTTCCTACAAATCTGGGGGAAAGGACAAAACAGTGCCATGTTTTATCGACTAATGCTTGGCAACTTGAGCAAATTTTTTCTGCCAGTCATTTATTCTACTTGGAATCTGTCAAGCAAGTTGCATTACCTGATTGGCATCTATTGTTTGCTAGAGCTGGAATACAGGTAGTCGTCGACTTACGACCTATGCGACTTACGACCGATCGACTTTACGACCGTCTGGTTATGACTGGTAAGTGTTTCCTAGCTGAGCTAGCTGAGCTTACGACAGTTTCCGCCCCAGCTCCCGGCAGCGCCTCTCGCTGCGTACAACAGTTTCAGCCCCAGCTCCAAGCACATGTGCAGTCTCTCTTGCGCTCCCTCGCACACTTCGTCATACAGTTTCCGCCCCAGCTCCAGGTACATTCGCAGTCTCTCTCGCGCTCCCTCGCACACTCTGTCATACAGTTTCCGCCCCAGCTCCTGGTTTATGAAACAAGCAAATGCTCCCGCCAGCCCGAGCACTGCAACAGCTGATGACGTAGACGACCCACAGCTAAGCACCAGTGATGCCAGCGGTCACTAAATTTTGTATTTTGCTGTTTTACATTTGTATTTTGGTATGTTTCAAACTATATGTTTGAAATGTTTTCAAATGGTATGTTTTCTATTTTTCACACTTGTATTTCATATTTTTTGTTTTGCACATATTAAATGAACTGTACTGTACACATTGTAGTATGCAGTGTCTGACTTAAACCAAATAATGAGCCAAGGTAATGAAATAAGAAAATGTTGATAAAATAAGACTTTAAGATGATTACAATATCATTACACATCACAATATACTTACGTTCATTTAACATAGGCCGACTTACGACCAGATTGGTTTACAACCGGTCAGTTGTAACCAAATGCAGTCGTAAGTCAACAACTACCTGTATTATCCAACTACCTGCACTACCACCATTGTCATTACTTGCAACAGTCCTCAGTATTTGGTATTATGCAAGATTAAGCATTGCAGTTGCCCATGCATTATGCAAACACAACTACCTCTTTCTGTCAAGTATGAGGTAGGCCGACATGTGTGCAGAAGTGATGTTTATTTTCAGTGATGAAAACACACACAGTCCAAATTGGCAGGCAAAATCCAAATCATGAAAGGGGTTGGGTGAGGCACAAACAGGATAGCAGAGGCAGAGTGAAAACGGGAACAAGAAACAGGTACAGGATTCAGGAAACCAGGAAATCAAACTCTGGTAGAAAGGCTTGGTAATGCATACTGATGTAGCATAATACTTCGCACCGATAGTGCATCTGAACAGTCCTTATATAGGTGCACATATAGCTCCTTAATTATGTTTAGGTGCTCATCATTAACGGTGCACATGCTAGAGTCAGCTTGATGCATGTGCCACAGTGCGCAGGACTGACAGATCCTCCTCCCCCCAAAGAGCTCCCTCTGGGACCAAAAATCCATCCTTCTAGGCTCCGCTGGGGGCTCAGGTTCAGGCTCAGGACAAAACTTGGACTCCTGACTTGCACTGGCCTCAGGCTCTGGGGCTGGTTCAGGCTTGAGCTCTGGAGATGACTCTGGCTTGAACTTGGGCTCTGGGCAGGAATCACACTCAGTCTCTGGACTCAACTTGGGTCCTGGACTTGACTTGGACCATGGACTTGACTTGGATTCAGGACTGGATGCTAGTTTGAACTCAGGACTTGACTTGGACTCTGGACTTGACTCTAGTCTGAACTCTGGACTTGACTTGGACTCTGAACTGGACTCAGGCATGGGCTTGAGCTCTGTCAGTGCATTGCTATGGTTCTGGCTGGGCGGCGGGTCGACAATGACGTCTTCATGGTCGGGCAGCGGTGGTACAACGACATCACCTTCATGGCTGGGCGGCGGCAGGATGACGACACCTTCATGGCCAGGCAGCAGAGGGATGATGATGCCTTCATAGCCAGCTGAGGCAGAGGTCGCTCTGTCAGCTTCTACAGTGCCTTGAAAAAGTATTCATACCCCTTGAACTTTTTCATATTTTTCCACCTTACAACCACGAACTTCAAAGTTTTTTTATTGAGATTTTATGTGATAGACCAACACAGAGTAGCACATAATTGTGAAGTGAAACGAAAATGATAAATGGTCTTCAAAATTTTAAACAAATAAAAATCTGAAAAATGTGGTGTGCATTAGTATTCAGCCCCCGTACTCTGATACCTCTAAATACAATCCAGTGCAATCAATTGCCTTCAGAAGTCATCTAATTAGTTAATAGAGTCCTACTGTGTGTAATTTACTCTCAGCATAAATACACTTGTTCTGTGAAGGCCTCAGTGGTTTGTTAGAGAACACTGAAGAACAAACAGCATCATGAAGACCAAAGAACTCACCAGACAGGTCAGGGATAAAGTTCTGGAGAAGTTTAAAGCAGGGTTAGGTTATAAAAAAATTATCCCAAGCTCTGAACATCTCAAGAAGCACTGTTCAATCCATCATTCAAAAATGGAAAAAGTATGGCACAACTGCAAACTTACCAGGACATGGCCGTCCACCTAAACTGACAGAGCGAGCAAGGAGATCACTGGTCAGAGAAGCAGCCAAGAGGCCCATGAAGGAGGAGCTGCAGAAATCCACAGCTCAGGTGGGAGAATCTGTGCACAGGACAACTACAAGTCGTACACTCCACAAATCTGGCCTTTTTGGAAGAGTGGCAAGAAGAAAGCCATTGTTGAAAGACAGGCATAAGAAGTCCCATTTGCAGTT
The DNA here is from genome assembly GCF_027579695.1 of Neoarius graeffei. Classification (NCBI taxonomy): domain Eukaryota; kingdom Metazoa; phylum Chordata; class Actinopteri; order Siluriformes; family Ariidae; genus Neoarius; species Neoarius graeffei. The sequence goes on from NC_083578.1 coordinate 44,857,752, forward strand.
TGCCAGAAGCTATGTAGGGGACACAGAAAACATGTGGAAGAAGGTGCTTTGGTCAGATGAGACCAAAGTTGAACTTTTTGGCCTAAATGCAAAGCGCTATGTGTGGCGGAAAACTAACACTGCTCATCACCATGCACACACCATCCCCACTGTGAAACATGGTGGTGGCAGCATCATGCTATGGGGATGCTTTTCTTCAGCAGGGACAGGGAAGCTGGTCAGAGTTGATGGGAAGATGGATGGAGCTACATACAGGGCAATCCTGGAAGAAAACCTGTTGGAGGCTGCAAAAGACTTGAGACTGGGAAGGAGATTCACCTTCCAGCAAGACAATGACCCTAAACATACAGCCAGAGCTACAATGGAATGGTTTAGATCAAAGAATATTCATGTGTTAGAATGGCCCAGTCAAAGTCCAGACCTAAATCCCATTGAGCATCTGTGGCAAGACTTGAAAATTGCTGTTCACAGATGCTCTCCATCCAATCTGGCTGAGCTTGAGCTATTTTGCAAAGAAGAATGGGCAAAAATCTCAGTGTCTAGATGTGCAAAGCTGGTAGAGACATACCACAAAAGACTTGCAGCTGTAATTGCAGCAAAAGGTGGCTCTACAAAGTATTGACGCAGGGGGGCTGAATACTAATGCACACCACATTTTTCAGATTTGTATTTGTTTAAAATTTTGAAGACTGAGCGGCACGGTGGTGTAGTGGTTAGCGCTGTCGCCTCACAGCAAGAAGGTCCTGGGTTCGAGCCCCGGGGCCGGCGAGGGCCTTTCTGTGTGGAGTTTGCATGTTCTCCCCATGTCCACGTGGGTTTCCTCTGGGTGCTCCGGTTTCCCCCACAGTCCAAAGACATGCAGGTTAGGTTAACTGGTGACTCTAAATTGACTGTAGGTGTGAATGTGAGTGTGAATGGTTGTCTGTGTCTATGTGTCAGCCCTGTGATGACCTGGCGACTTGTCCAGGGTGTACCCCGCCTTTCGCCCGTAGTCAGCTGGGATAGGCTCCAGCTTGCCTGCGACCCTGTAGAACAGGATAAAGCGGCTAGAGATAATGAGATGAGATTTTGAAGACCATTTATCATTTTTCTTTCACTTCACAATTATGTGCTACTCTGTGTTGGTCTGTCACATAAAATCTCAATAAAAAACTTTTAAGTTCGTGGTTGTAAGGTGGAAAAATGTGAAAAAGTTCAAGGGGTATGAATACTTTTTCAAGGCACTGTAACACAGGTTCTGGAACAGGCTCAGGTTCTGGCATTGGCTCAGACTCTGGAGCTGGCACTGGTTCTGGAACAGGCAACAGCACTGACTCTGACTCCAACTCTGGTGCTGGCACTGGTTCTGGAGCAGACACTGACTCTGACTCCTACTCTGGCTCTGGCACTGGGGCAGACACTGGTGCTGACTCTGGCACAGGCACTAGTTCTGGGACAGACACTGACTCTAGCTCTGACACTGGTGCTGGCTCTGGCACTGGAGCTGACGCTGACTCTGGCACTAGCACTGGTTCAGGAGCTGGCACTGGCTCTGACACTAGTGTTGGCTCTGGAACAGATGCTGGCATTGGCTCTGACACTGGAGCTGGCACTGGTTCTGGAACAGGCACTGGTGGTGACTCTGACTCTGATGCTAGAGCTGGCACCAGCTTTGACACTGGCACTGGAGCTAGCTCTGGTTCAGGCATTGATTCAGGTGCTGGCTCTGGCTGAGAAACCAGCTCTGGAAAAACAACCTCGAGGAGGGGCTCAGGAACAACAGCCTCCTCTTCTGTCTCTGCATTGGCCACTGGAGGGAGCGCTGGAACAACAGCCTCCTCTATTGCCACTGTGTCAGCCACTGGAGGGAGCTCTGGAGCAATTGCCTCCTCTACTGCCACTGTGTCAGCCACTGAAAGGAGCTCTGGAGCAATGACCTCCTCTACTGCCACTGGAGGGAGCTCTGGAACAACGACCTCCTCCACTGCTGCTGCATTGGCCATAGGCATGATCCCCACCCCCCAAAAAAAATCATGGGATTTCTCCTTTTCCAAAGATTCAAAGATGAACTGGAGCATGGCTAAGAAAGTCTGTGAACACTGTAGGCATGGGTGCTCTACTCAGATCAGGTACTCCACCCATTGGTGAGCTCGTCTAGCTGTCTGCATGAGCAGAAGGCTCACCTAGATCAGTTCTGGAGGCTTGGATTCTACAAAGTCCCCATAGAACAGATTACACTGCATGCTGAATCCCCTAGGGTGAGATATTTCACAGTACATTGCCGGGAGGCCCATTCCAAAATGCTACCGGAAATACGAGGCAAGGGGCTGAGATACAGGAACCCAGTAGATGTGTGGTATGGCAAACTGGATCACTTCCACTACATCCATTGTTTGGTGAAGTACTCTGTCAAGTATGAGGTAGGTGGACGTGTGTGCAGAAGTGATGTTTATTTACAGTGATGAAAACACACACAGGCAAACAGTCCAAATCAGCAGGCAAAATCCAAATCATGAAACAAGCAAAGGGGTCGGGCAAGGCGCAAACAGGATAGCAGATGCAGAGTGGAAACAGAAATGAGGAGCAGGTACAGCATTCAGGAAACCAGGAAATGAAACTCAGGTAGAAAGGCTCGGTAATGCACACTAACATAGTGTAACACTTTGCACCACTAGTGCATCTGAACAGTCCTTATATAGGTGCACATATAGGTCCTTAATTATGTTTAGGTGTGCATCGTTAATGGCACGCATGCTCGAGTCCACTCAGTGTGCATGCAGCCTGGGGTGTGCCTTCAGGTGCATGCGCCACAGCATGCAGGATTAACACTTTCCATTGTCAACTGGTGGGTGATATTATGTTCAAGCTTAATCCTGGACTAATGAATGAGTCGTCAAGGGGCATGCAAAGGAAAAATATCTTTGTTGTTGATTGTATGCATTCTTCTCGGATCCCCATTTATATGACCTATAGGCTGTGTGTTCACAATAGCCATTGTTCAAGGCATCTAGTCTACACAAAACATCACTATTCAGATTTGATCAATATTCCTTTAAATGCTCCCATCACCACTTTGAATGACAAATCACTGAGTCTTTGTTTAGTTAACACATTCTTGCTTGGAAATAAGTCCACTGACTTCACGGATTATATACTGGACTGAAAGTTTCAGCATCATCAGCAGTAAACCAGATTTTGGTCAGGGTCAGACTGACCAAAACCTGGTTTACTGCTGATGATGTGGATTCTCATGCACTGGTGACTCCTGATGGCTACAAGATTATTGACCATATTTCTATGGGAGTATCTTCATTCCATGAGTGGTCAAAGTGTGTCAATTTGACCACTCATGACGTAGGAGAATTTCATGGCAACCTCACAGTTGCCTTGAAATTCTCCTATGTCATGAGTGCTTTGTGACTTAATAAAACACTCATACATAATGTTCCACTTTATTACATAGTTTTCTGGGATTTCTACAAGCATTGGGTCTATACTTGTATTCATCTTCTTACAATACTCTGCCCGTTGTGATCTTTTAAAATACTCCCAATACCCTGGGTGACCAATATGTCAAACAAACAGCAGGGCAAAATGATCTATATTCCATGCCTAGATGGCAATAGTCTCTATTAAAAGTCACACACTCCTTATAACTATGGGAATTTGGAACCACAGCTACTTTTGTCATGGGTGAAAGAGGACATACTATACAGTCAGTCATATTCATATCCTTAGCTGTATATTGGGCCCACACATAGAACAGTCTTTCTAGACCACTGAAGCTTATCAATGTCTACATGCTGTCTTTCTGACTCCCTTTTAACTTTAAGCATGCGATTACCCAAGCCTCTTTTGGTCAGTACATCAGTTAAAAATGGAGAAATCAATCATGGGGAACTCTGGCTCCCTTGGCTCTTCTTCTTCTGTGTGTGTATTAGCAATACAAAGTTCACCTCATACTGTATGCCCATGCTCATCAACAGAAGTAGACATATCAGGAGACTCCATTTCAGGACCCCCCTGAGTGTCAATTCGTTAGCCTAACAGCATAATTGCCTAAGTCAGGGCTTTTCAAAGTGTGGGGCGCCCCCCCCCCCCGGGGGGGCGCCAGAGTTCTTCGGGGGGGGCGCAATGTGAGAGACAAAATGGATCGGTTTTTAGCTGTCTATGGTTTTTAGTACCTAAAGCTACAGTGAGTGAGGAGACAAAGTCTGGGCCAAGCAAAAAAACAGAGCCTCCAGGATGTTGCGATTTGCAACTTCAGCGCAAATTCAACCAATCCCCGCGAATTCAGGGCGGTGTTGCAATTATATCCAATCACCGCAACTTTCCCGCAAATTTGACCAATCGTTGGCGTCGTCTTGAGGTGACGTCGACAAACTACCTTCCGCCTTACTTCCGTGTGTTCAAGAGAAGCAGCATGCGCGTCGTGTTGCCAGATTGGATGATTTCAAGTGAATTTTGGCGGGTTTTGAACATATTTTGGACTGTAAAACGTCAGCAGTATCTGGCAACACTGAAGTGTGTTATGTTTACAGTGAAGGACTGTGTGCACTTTATTTTTTTTTTACTTAATACAAGAAGTTAATGGATGCCAACATTTTTGCCAAAATGGTATTTTATTTTCCATTGTTTAGGCAGCTTCAGCATCATACTGTGAGATTCTGTTCAAATTGTTTTTTTCTTCTATGAAGCCTGAGCCATTTATTTTATTAGTTTATAATTATTGTTTAATTTAGTCTTCAGGAGAGACTGCCTGCACACAGTACTAGTATTAATAGGTTTTTTTTTTCTTACATGAAAGCTGAGGCATTTATATTATATTTTAAGGTAACTTCATGTTGTACTGTGAGGTTCTATGCACTTTAACTTTTGAACCAACAGGTGCATTTGGATAAGTAAAGCCTATTTTTCTGCATTTTTGTAGTCCTGGTAATCTTTTATATTGGTAAAGTTGTTTATAGGACCATTTCTCTTTGTTTTTTTAATCAATAGTTTTTCAGTAATAACTTAATATTTAACATATCACTCAATTTTAATCACAAAAAGAGAAAATCGCAACAATTTCTCGCAAATTTCACTTCCTCCCACAATGTAATCGCAACAAAAACCTAAAAAACACCGCAACTTTCATCGCAATTTTTTTGGAAACCCCCGCAACATCAGACATTTTAGCCCGCAACAATCACAAAAAAGGCCCACGGAATCCTGGGGGACTGGAAAAAGAAGGAAGTATGACCACGATTATTTAAAGTTTGGATTTTCATGGACTGGATCTGAAGATGCTCCACTGCCACAGTGTGTTGTCTGCCAAGAGATGCTAGCTAACGATGCTATGGGATGTTTAAAATGTGTAAAACAAGATGTTTTAAAAAGCACAGATGTTTAAAATGTGAAAAAGAAAAAAATTATGTGTACAACAACCATTTTTTTAAAAATACGAATGGAACATTAAGTATAGCAACAACAAAAATTGTAGGGGGGGGGGGGGGGGGGGGCGCTGTTGTTTATTTGCTCTCCGAGGGGGGGGCTCACTCTCCCACACTTTGAAAACCCCTGGCCTAAGTCATATTTGAATGTTTTCGGAAAACAAGAAAAAACAAAATTTTTAGCAAGCACACTGGTATTTTTTATTACCTCCGCCAAGGAGGTTATGTTTTCGTTAGTGTTGGTTTGTTTGTTTGTCTGTTAGCAACATTACAGAAAAAGTAATGAACGGATTGCTCTGAAATTTTTTTCCAGAGGTGTGACTGGGCACAAGTAACAATCCATTAAATTTTGGCAGTGATCCAGATCACCTTCTGGATCCCGGATTTTTTTAAAGGATTAATTTTTTCCCCATTGAAATGAATGGGCACGCGACGCAAAAAACAGATTTTTCCTTCTGTAGGCCAAACCGCAAGGTGTAAAGTCATGACACTTGGTACACTGATAGATGAGTGGACCCTGATTGATTTCATCAAGTTTCATGTTGGTACGTCTCACGCTCTAGCGCCACCAACTGATCACATTCTTACATGCGTTCATGCACGTCACTTTTGATCCGTATGTCCGATTTTCATAAGTCTGGTGCCATTGGAGTCCTTGGAGCTAGCCGATTCCAACGCACCCTATGACGTCATTCTCTGCCTAATTAGATTTTAGGCCATTTTGAATTTTGTCCAAAGTGAAGGTAGAGTGACCCTGGCTGCATGTTTTGTCCAATCATCACGAAACTTGGCACACATGATCTCCAGTCCATGCCTAATGGATGATATTTATTTCGCTCTCATATGTCAAAGCGTTCGCCCATGGCAGCCAATCAAAATTGATGGCGAAGCCACCAAACAGAAAGTGAGCTCATATCATGGAAACGCTTTGACATATCAAGACCATATTTAGTGGCATGACTTTGGACACCATCCAAACTACCCTCATCAAATATGGTGTCATTTGTCCACTAGGGGGTGTCACAATTAGCAAAAAATTATTTTGGCTCATATCTCAGAAACGCTTTGACATATTAAAACCATATTTGTTGAGATGACGTTCAGCACCAATTCATGTACCCTCATCAAATTTGGTGTCATTTGGCCACTAGGGGGCGCAACAATGAGCAAAAATGTGTTTTGGGTCATATCTCTTTACGGATTTAGAATTACGTCTACATTTTCATGTTAGTGATGCTCTGGGATGTCCCTGTAAAGAACCTTGCCAGCCTGTCATCTCTGTATGAGAATCTGCCTTGTGTCTTGGCCAAACTTTCGCGTGTTGACACAAAACTTGTCGTGTGGGCATGCGGTCGCCTCTCTTGCCGGGTCGCCATGGCAGCGCACCTGAGCAAGCACACTTTCGCATTTTCTCCAGAAATGCATTCTAGTTATTATTATTACCTCTGCCAAGGAGGTTATGTTTTTGGTAGCATTGGTTTGTTTGTCTGTTAGCAACATTACGGAAAAAGTAATGAACGGATTGCTCTGAATTTTTTTTCCAGAGGTGTGACTGGGCACAAGTAGCAATCCATTAAATTTTGGCAGTGATCCGGATCACCTTCTGGATCCCAGATTTTTTTAAAGGATTCTTGGTGGAGGTCTGCGCTCTCCGAGTGCTTTTCTAGTTGATTTTGTAACAGTAAGTTCAACAAGATGTGTGAACAAGTTTGCAAAAAAAAAGACACATCATTGATTGCATAACAAATAAAAGTGACTTAGGCAGAATGTGCCATGACTCAGGCAATTTTTCTCTTACATATAAATACAAACATAACATAGAAAAGTAGTTTTACTTTCCTAAACATAACCAAGTTGTGTTATCTGTCTAACCTTAACCTTCCTCTGGTGTTAGCTTTCTGTTACTATCTCTTATGTTAACGGGTAGGTTTTGACCCGTGTCTTAAATCAGCCATAAAATACCCTAAAAACAATTATTTATCATCCAATTTGTTTCTTACCTCTTGGCTACCTTGTTAGGCTCCCTTATCCATGAAAAGATTGGTTTTAATATTTTTGTTGTGGCCCCCTGGGCCTTTCTTTTAACAGCACACCCCTCGTTTTCAATATAAAAAAGTAGTCAAATGAACCTCAAGAGAATAATGTAAACAAATAAAAGGTTGTTCTGTTACCTGACTGTTACTGAGGGGTATTAGATCACATCTCTTAAATGTTCAAAAAAAAAGATTTTAATTTTAATATTATCAACCATAGTAACATCTGTGGTGTTTCGGGTCAATTTTGACCCATATATATTTACTTCAAGAAAAGGGCAAAAAACAAGTTTTTTTTTTTTTTTTTCTGTTGACTATCAGTGGCCTCATTGCTGGATCTGTACACTCCAGCAAGGAGAAGAACACCAATGTAGGCATCCAGACATGCCCAGATTTTTATGCCATATTTGCCTGGCTTACTGGGCATGTATTGCCGGAATGGGCATTTTCCACAGAAAGGGAGAAAACATTCATCTATTGTCACCTCTGGCCCTGGGTTGAACATCAGTGGAAGGAGTTGCACCCATCTCTCCCAGACATCCCTGATGGGAGCAAGCTTATCAGATTTTGCTCTGGTGTCTCTGTTGTCAAATCTGAGGACTCTTGATATCATTCGAAAGGTCTGAAGTGACATTGTTGCCTGGAAAATATTCCTGCCTGTCGATGCGTCCCAGAGACTATCAGTGGCCTCATTGCTGGATCTGTACACTCCAGCAAGGAGAAGAACACCAATGTAGGCATCCAGGCATTCCTCATCAATGTCATTCCACATGTTGCCATGGACTTTTTTCCTTCAAGGTTTGTCATAGCAATTATGACTTTTTTTTAGTGACAATGGCATAAACAGATCAAAACATGACTTGATGTCACTTACTCTCGTCACAGCAAACCTTGTGATCCCAGGGGTCATTTTGATGACATTTGCAGCAGCTGTTCTGCCATGTACGTCAGGACAGCTGAGCTCCAACAGATGTTGCCACTTTTGGATCTGAATGTTTCAGCAGGAGCAGCTTCAGCACCGGTGACCTCCTCATCAGACTGATCAGATGTGTCTGTGTCTTCCGGTTGAAACACCACATCATCTTCCTCCTCAGAGACCTGCTCATCTCATCGCTATACTGCTCTGTGTCCTCTGCCTCATTATCAGCAAAGATATGATCCAGAGCTTGGCTTACATTCAGTCCTCTTCTCATTGTTGCATGCTGTAAATTGGAGATGTGTACTCTGCAAGTCACCAACTCTAAACTCAATTGGCTTTACATGCCTGGACATGTCTGTCTTTGTTTGTTCTGTCAAACAGGCAAAGAGGAAAGCCTCTGACTGAAGCTCAAGTGGTTGGAGGAAGAGCTGGCTGTAGGCTGTTGGCTGATTGTGTGTTTATGATTTCAGTTTTGGCATTTATTATTGTTTTATAATCTTATATTTTAACTGGGTTGAAATTGACCCTAACAACACAAAGGTCACAATTTTCACCAGAGCATTTTATAATTTAGTAAAATAATTTTTTTGGATTTTATTTTGTTTAAATAGAAGTTCCTGACAAAGTCAAAGTCTTGATGCAATAAACAAATTTATGTAGTACTTTTATGCATGCTAAACCTAAAAACGGGTCGGTGCTGACCCGAACACTAAAGGAAGGTTAACCAAGTTGTTCTACATGTCTGACCTTAACCAAGTTGTTTTACTTGTTTAACCTTAACCAAAGTCCTACTCAGGTGCTGTGTGAACTCGTTTTCACACTGTCTATTGATGAGGGAGGTTGTCATAGTACTGGTGGACCACTCTTGGTAGTACTGGTTTCATTGCCTGCAAGTCATTGAATTTCCTGAGAGTAATTGGCAATTGGGCAGGAAAGAGTGGGACCCAGTGGAGCGGTTCTTTGGGGATGCTGAGTCACTGAGGCAGGTCCTCCCAGTCAGACTCAAAATCCAACTTGTGCTGGATTCAACCATCTGCCAAGTACTGGAGAGCCCGAAGGTCATGGACTGTGGGGTCGCCAACTTTTCTGCCTGGTCGAATGTTGGTGACATAGGCCCCAGATAACTTCATGAAGTCATTGTGGTATAGCTGGGTCACCTTGTATGGGGATGGATGCAAACATGCAGTCTCAAAGATGACAATGTAATCACGTGGAGTGTGAATATCTTTGATGGTATGTCATTCAATGAGGCTATGCATGGAGTCACACTCTATTTGTGTGTGCCCTGCAACCAGAAACTTTTGTTCTATGGTGACATCATGCTTCATGGCCAGATCTAGGTACGCATTTGTGATGGTACAACATCGATTTTGATAGCCGCAGCCATCACTCCAGACTATGACTTTTTTGATGTTTCAGTTGGCCTCTAGGACCGACTCAAAGTGCTTGCACTGCAGATGGGCAAAAACCTCGCTGCTGAGGGAGCCCTCATGCTCCTCCCAGGCATAACAATACCCATCTTTGTTACCCAGGTTGAAGCAAGTAAAGTAGTTTAGTTTTGTAATACATCGTGCTTGCTTTGGTCTTGGGACACAGAAGAATGCTCTGAAGGTCCATTGTCCACACTGAGAGTTTGTCACTGGATTCCTGTTTATCCTTAGCTTTTTCAGCTTGAGCTTGAGCCTTTAATTTCATGTGAGTAGTAGCGTCTACTTCATACTTAATCTTTGTATGTAGCGTCAAAAAGCCTAAGTCAAAGAGATGACTAAGGCAGATAGTGATTTTGGACTCTAAAATGTGTTCTGATAGGCTGAGGACATAGGCAATAAGGCAGGGTGATGCAGCAGTGGTAGGAGAGTAAAGTTAGGCCGATATCGCAACTTGGCCAAAAAATGACTTAGGCAATTATGCTATTAGGCTAACAAAATGTGATACTGACATGGGTAGACCAGTAAACATTTCATGCAGTGTTGGATACATATTTCTGTTAGCTTACATGCAGTAATCCATTAGTATCAAGTGTAGTGCATCTACCCAATTCAAGTTAGTGATAATAAAGAACTGAGTCACTTTAACCTTGAGAGTCTTCTTTTGCAATATTGTCCATGATTAAGGATCACACACACACACACACACACACACACACACACACACACACACACACACCACTCCACTCTCTGCTTAATTGCCACAACACTATTTTTACTGTTTCCTGGATGAAAGCCAATCCATTTTCTAACTCATTACTGATAGAACACCAAACCTAGGAATCACTTCACCGCTGTCCTACCATCTGCTGTAGCTCTCAATTCTAACCAGTACATACTGATAGGCTCAGACCCTTGATCATGTCTACATAAGCTACCACCAGATGTTTAAATGGTTCTCCTGGCACTCACATGTGCCCTAGTATAATTGTAATTTTAAAATTAGAATGTAAATGTGTCAAGGGGCGGCACGGTGGTGTAGTGGTTAGCGCTGTCGCCTCACAGCAAGAAGGTCCTGGGTTCGAGCCCCGGGGCCGGCGAGGGCCTTTCTGTGCGGAGTTTGCATGTTCTCCCCGTGTCCGCGTGGGTTTCCTCCGGGTGCTCCGGTTTCCCCCACAGTCCAAAGACATGCAGGTTAGGTTAACTGGTGACTCTAAATTGACCGTAGGTGTGAATGTGAGTGTGAATGGTTGTCTGTGTCTATGTGTCAGCCCTGTGATGACCTGGCGACTTGTCCAGGGTGTACCCCGCCTTTCGCCCGTAGTCAGCTGGGATAGGCTCCAGCTTGCCTGCGACCCTGTAGAAGGATAAAGCGGCTAGAGATAATGTGATGTGATGTGAAATGTGTCAAGCAAAATCAGTAGGATTCCAATTAGCATCAAAGGAGAGCCTCCTGAAGTACAGAAAAGCTTTTAGTGCTGCTAGATCAAAGTATCTGTCCACCCTAATAGAGGATTAAAAAAATTCCTAGATTATTATTTAATACCATCACAGAATTAACTAGGAAAATGACCACCAGAGACACATGCACACTTGCAATATGTAGCAGCAATGAATTCATTAATTTTTTCAATGACAAAATTGAAAATATCTGACAAAAAATTCAAACTACTAATTTAAGGCCAGGCAATTAAAGTAACCCTGTAGTTAACAATATAACTATCAGATCAGCAATTAGAATGTTTTACTCCCCTTAGAGAAATTAAACTAACTTCATAACTTCCACTTCAAAATCTTTAATTTGTGTACAAGGTCCCTTAGAGCAGTGTGTACATTATTGTTAGGTGAGCTGTCAGACAAACTGGATCCACTCCAGTTTGCTTACAAAGCAAAATGAGGCACTGAGGATGCAAGCCTCATGCTTCTCGATACAGTCACCAAACAACTGGACTCTACACACCCATACACACGGATTTTATTTATGGACTTCTCATCTGCTTTTAACACTGTTAACACCAACACTCTGCTGCACTGCCTCTCTGGTCTCCTGGTCGACCCTGCACTTATTTTATGGATAAAGGACTTTTTAAAAGACAGACCACAGCATGTGTTTTTAAACGGTTTTAAATCCAGCACAATGGTTTTAAAGACAGGGCTGCCCCAGGGCTGTGTTCTGTCTCCCATTCTCTTCTCTGTCTATACCAACAGCGTCTCCTGTAGCAGAGAAGGAATGACTCTCTTAAAGTACGTGGATGACATGGCCTTGGTAGCCCATCTGACTGACTCCCAGGCAATGCAACATTATCAGCAGGAAGTTCATGCCCTGGTCCAAACCTTTGCTGAAAGCTCATTAGAGCTGAATATCTCAAAGATGAAGGAACTGTGTTGTGGGTCCAGGGGGAAAAACCCAGAACACTTGTTCCAACCGCTCAGCATCCACGGTCAGCTGGTGGAGCAGGTACAGACTTTTAAGTATCTTGGGACAGAGATCGACACCTGCCTGTCCTTTTCACAACATGCTGACTCTGTCTACAAAAAGGCACAACAGCGTCTCTACCTGCTCAGGAAATTAAGGACTTTTAATGTCACCAAAGACATTTTAACACTTGTTTATAGATCACTCATTGAATCCACTCTCATCTACAATATTTCAACCTGGTTCAATTTCCTCACTACTACCACCAAAACAAAACTCTCCCACATAATAAATCAGGCCAGTAAAATAACCAGAACAGCCCAACTACCTCTGACTGAACTGTATAGGCGCTCAGTGATGAGGAAAGCCACCCTCATCACTGAAGACCCCTCCCACCCCCTGCACCACTCCTTCATGTTGCTGCCATCTGGCAGACGATACAGAACCCCACTGGCCCGGAAAAACATCTATAAGAAATCATTCATCCCCTTTGCAATAACTGTTCTAAACAGCACAAAATAGGTTGCACTATTTGTTGTTGTGTGTGAATGGGTTTGTGTGTTTTTAATTTCTGTTGAAGCCGTGTCTAAGACAAATTTCTGTTTTTTTTACTGAAGAACAGACAATAAAGTTTCTAATCTAATCTAATCTAATCTAATCTACTTATATGACTCTTCAAACAGATAATGCCAGAATCAATTGAACCTCTTCAAAAATAATCAATTCTTCCCTGAGAATTGGCAATGTACCTAAATCCTTAAAACTAGCAGTTATCAAACCCCTGATTAAAAAACTGGACCACAATCCCTGTCATCTGACCAATATCAATATCAAACCTCCCTTTTATCTCCAAGACCCTAGAATAAGCCACCGAGGGAAAAGGGAAAAGGCGGGGTTTGCACTCGTTAGAGTGTCCCTGTCTAGTTTCCACTGTTATGCTGAGGACACAAAGTTGCATGTTTCTGCAAATCCAGATGAGAGACACCAGCTTAATAAAACTGAGGAATATGTAAAGGAAACTAGACAGGGACACTCTAACGAGTGTAAACCCCGCCTTTTCCCTATTAAAATACATTGGGCGAAAATTTCGAAGTTCTGCCATGACCTTGACCTTTGACCTCCAAAATTTAATGGTTTCCTTCCTGGGTGATTGGCAACACGTACAAAATTTGGTCCAAATCGATCCATTGGTTCTTGAGATATCTTGCAGACACACAGACAGACAGACAGACAGACAGATACACACACACACAGACTGACGCAGGTGAAAATAATAACCCCTCCGACTGCTGTCGGTGGGGTTAATTAGACACTGGATGCTTATTTACTTCCTTCTACTTAATTCTGACAAGAAAGAAGTACTTGTACTAGGACCACATACAGCTAGAAGTAGGTTTTCTGGTTACATAGTAACACTGCATGTCCTTTCTGTTTCTTCATGTGCAGCAGTAAAAGACCCCAGGGTGATCATTGACTCCAGTCTCTCATTTGATATTCATACTGATAACATTACGAGGATAGCTTTTTTGTTCCATCTCAGAAATATTGCTAAGATAAGACATATAATGTCAATACATGATGCAGGTTGCAGGAGGAATTCTGCAATGTGTTATCACCCTGCCATGGTCACACAGACCTCATAGAACCCCAGAATGGAAACTTCCCCATAGGCAGTGGTGTGCAGCCACCTGTATTGGCTCCCTGAACACAAGAAAAATTTGTCTCGGGATGAACTCCAGGCTATGCTTAAGATGGAAATAACTGAAGAGTTGCACAGTGACTGGAGCAGCCCAGTGATCTTGGTTCCCAAGACCAATGCGTTGGTCCAGTTCTGTGTGGACTATCGGAAAGTCAACACAGTGTTGAAATCTGATGCCTCGCTTTAAGGAACTGCTCAAGCAGTTAGGCATGGCTTGCTTTTACTTGACACTACATTTAACAAAGGGATGCTGGCAGATCCCCTTGACTCCATTATTTATGAACATAAATATGTACAGTATTTGGTTAATATTACTAAATATGTTTGAAATTGGCATTTAAAATTTATAATATATATATATATTTCTGAAATCTTCAGAACATCAGCTTTCATTTGGTATATTACACTTGTGTGTAACACATGTTGGAGTTACCCTAGTGAACGAGAGGGTCGCCTCTTGGCGCCTTCGGATGGGGGAGTGGGCTCTTGCTGTTGTTTGTGCCTACGGGCCGAAAAGCAGTATAGAGTATCCGGCCTTCTTGGAGTCCCTGGGAGAGGTACTGAGGGGTGCTCAGACTGGGGACTCCATTGTGCTACTGGGGGACTTCAATGCTCACGTGGGCGATGACAGTGACACCTGGAGGGGCGTGGTTGGGAGGAACGGCCTCCCTGATCTGAACCCGAGTGGTGTTTTGTTATTGGACTTCTGTGCTAGTCACAGTTTGTCCATAACAAACACCATGTTCGAGCATAGGGGTGTCCATAAGTGCATGTGGCACCAGGACACCTTAGGTCGGAGGTCGATGATAGACTTTGTTGTCGTTTCAGCTGATCTCCGGCCCCATGTCTTGGACACTCGGTGAAAAGAGGGGCTGAGCTGTCAACTGATCACCACCTGGTGGTGAGTTGGATCCGCTGGTGGAGGAGGAAGCTGGAAAGACCTGGCAGGCCCAAACATATGGTGAGGGTCTGCTGGGAACGTCTGGCCGAGCACTCTGTCGGGGGGGTCTTTAACTCCCACCTCCAGGAGAGCTTTTCCCAGCTTCCGAGGGAGGCGGGGGACATTGAGTCTGAGTGGACCATGTTCTCTACCTCCATTGTGGATGCAGCTGTTCGGAGCTGTGGCTGCAAGGTCTCCGGTACCTGTCGTGGCAGCAATCCCTGAACCCGTTGGTGGACACCAGAAGTAAGGGATGCCGTCAAGCTGAAGAAGGAGTCCTATCAGGCCATGTTGACCTCCAGGACTCCTGAGGCAGCTAACGGGTATTGGCAGGCCAGGCGTGCCACAGCTTGGGCAGTTGCGGAGGCAAAAACTTGGAACAGGGAGGAGTTCAGGGAGGCCATGGAGAAGGACTATCGGTCGGCCTCGAAGAAATTCTGGCAAACCATCCGGCGCCTCAGGAGGGGGAAGCAGTACTCTGCCAACACTGTTTACAGTGCGGGTGGGGCGCTGTTGACCTCGACTGGGGACATTGTCGGGCAGTGGAAGGAATACTTTGAGGATCTCCTCAATCCCACCATCATGTCTTCCATTGAGGAGACTGAGGATAATGACTCAGAGGTGGACTCATCCATTACCCAAGCCAAAGTCACTGAGGTGGTTTGCAAGCTCCTCGGTGGCAAGGCACTGGGGGTGGATGAAATCCGCCCTGAGTATCTCAAGTCTCTGGATGTTGTGGGGCTGTCTTGGTTGATATGCCTCTGCAACATCGCGTGGCAGTCGGGGACAGTGCCTCTGGAGTGGCAGACTGGGGTGGTGGTCCCTCTTTTTAAGAAAGGGGACCGGAGAGTGTGCTCCAATTATAGGGGAATCACACTTCTCAGCCTCCCAGGAAAGGTTTACTCCAGGGTACTGGAGAGGAGAATTTGACCAATAGTCGAACCTCGGATCCAGGAGGAACAATGCGGTTTTCGTCCTGGTCGCGGAACACTGGACCAGCTCTATACCCTTCATAGGGTGCTCGAGGGTTCATGGGAGTTTTCCCAACCAGTCCACATGTGACTTGTGGATCTGGAGAAGGCATTCAACCGTGTCCCTCATGGTATTCTGTGGGGGGTGCTTCGGGAGTATGGGGTTCAGGGCTCTTTGCTAAGGGCTGTCCGGTCCCTGTACGAACGGAGCAGGAGTCTGGTTCGCATTGCCAGCAGTAAGTCAGACCTGTTCCCAGTGCATGTTGGACTCCGGCAGGGCTGCTCTTTGTCACCGGTTCTGTTCATAATTTTTATGGACAGAATTTCTTGGCGCAGCCAGGGGCTGGAAGGAATCTTGTTTGGGAACCACAGAATTTCATCTCTGCTTTTTGCGGATGATGTTGTCCTGTTGGCTTCTTCAAACCAGGACCTTCAGCATGCACTGGGGCAGTTTGCAGTCGAGTGTGAAGCGGCTGGGATGAGAATCAGCACCTCCACGTCCGAGGCCATGGTTCTCAACTGGAAAAGGGTGGCTTGCCCTCTCCAGGTTGGTGAAGAAGTCCTGCCTCAAGTGGAAGAGTTTAAGTATCTCGGGATCTTGTTCACAAGTGAGGGAAGGATGGAGTGTGAGATTGACAGGCGGATCGGTGCAGCTGCCGCAGTGATGCGGTCGCTTTACCGGTCCATCGTGGTGAAGAAGGAGCTGAGCCAAAAGGCGAAGCTCTCAATTTACCGGTCAATCTACGTTCCGACTCTCACCTATGGTCATGAGCTTTGGGTAAAGACCGAAAGAACAAGATCACGGATATAAGCGGCCGAAATTAGTTTCCTTTGCAGGGTGGCTGGGCGCTCCCTTAGAGATAGGGTGAGAATCACAGTCACTTGGGAGGAGCTCGGAGTAGAGCCGCTGCTCCTCCACATCGAGAGGAATCAGCTGAGGTGGCTCAGGCATCTTTTTCGGATGCCTCCTGGACGCCTCCCTGGGGAGGTGTTCCAGGCATGTCCCCCCGGGAGGGGGCCCTGGGGAAGACCCAGGACACGCTGGAGGGACTATGTCTCTCGGCTGGCCTGGGAACGCCTCGGTATTCTTCCCGAGGAGCTGGCCGAGGTGTCTGGGGAAAAGGAAGTTTGGGCTTCCATGCTTAGACTGCTGCCTCTGCGACCCGGCCCCAGATAAAGCGGAAGAAGACGAGACAAGAGACGAGACTTGTGTGTATAATTTTCAATTTTATGTCCTTGGGGGCCAAATTATGGGGTGTTCACCATGCTTTTACCCAGTACATATAAAAATGTTGATTTTTCATCAACCATATAAGGCTTGAAATTAACAAGGTTTTCAGAGACAGGCATTTTCCCCACTGAATATGAGTAGCCTAGATATTTCAATAATTCTGTCTACTAAGGACAGGCTCTTGTTTACAGAAATATATAAATTTCAAACCTTTAAAAAATTACATGACATGTCCATGGCATAATATTTACAAATAAAAACATTCATCTTCATCAGCATTGGATTGGTCAGTGTGTCTTGCTTCTTATTACAGCCTAATATGATAAATAAACAGGATAGTTTTCAATCTAAAACTGATTTAGAGCAACATACTTTCTTTGTAAAGTTGAGTAGGGTACCACACGTTCTCAGATCAAGTTTTTTTCATTTTGTTCTTGGCTTTTTTTTTAATAGCGTGGTTGCATTGTGCTCATTTTCAACCAGTTCAGACTTTCTCCATTTCCACACTGCCTGGCCTTTTGCAATGGCATCTGATCTCATCAAACTGTCGAGCATGAACATAAAGACATTCAGGAAGTTATTGTATAGGTTTACCAGCTTTTTATGTATCACAATTGTTCTGATTTTAGTGAAATTGAAGAGCTTTTCAAAATGGTCATCTCCCACTGCCGCCATTATTTGTGACTGCTGTTAGCACATAGTGCTATTCCCTGAGGTTGTTATATGCTATATAAAAAAGAAGATAATGGCGCCCACTGTGGCTGATGTCTTTGTCTCGCTTTCTCAGCACCAACGTAACTTTGAGTGTGTGTTGGTGTTTTTCTGTATCTTGAGCATACAATTTACATACGAGACAGTAAAATACAATAGGGAAGAACTTCTGGACATCAGCAAAGTTCATCATTAGCTTAAACATCACTTGTTGGACTTTGACTTTCTCCTATGTCTGGACCCAGCCAACTCCAGCGGGCAAGACATGGCAGTAGCAGCCTTACGGGAGCAGTGCCGCCGGCAACCAGAGCACCTGAGGTGGAGAGGTAAGAAAGGGGGGCTACATAAGCTACACGACCACCACTACCTAGCCTGCTGCTAGGTAGCATGCTTACTAGGAAACAAGATGGATGAGCTGAGAACCAGCACTACCACCCAGTGTGAAATGAGGGAATGTTGTGCTCTTATTTTCACAGAAAACTGGCTTTTGGATTGCATGCCAGACTCAGCTTTCCTGCTCCACACACACTCCATCCACCACAGAGACCATACATTGGTCTTAGGGAAGACAAGTAGAGGCAGTGTCTGCATGTACATCAACAACAGATGGTGTGGGAATGTACAGCTAGTTAAAAAGCATTGCTCTGCAGACATTGAACTGTTAATGGTAAAGTCCAGACCTTTTTATTTACCTAGGGAGTTCAGTGCTGTGTTTCTGTTGGCTGTTTACATTCTGCTTCAGGCAGATCACATGACTGTGCTGGGGACGCTGCATGACGACATTAGCATGCAGGAGACAGTGCATCCAGATGCTGTGCTCATTGTGGCCGGTGATTTTAACTACTGCAACCTCAGGAATGTCCTCCCCAGTACCATCAACATGTGTACTTACAATAAGAGAGAATAACACTCTTGATCAGGTGTACAGCAATGTGAAGGACACCTATAAGGCTGCGCCTCAGCCACACTTTGGACAGTCAGACCACATCTCAGTGTTCCTCTATCCATCCTACAGACAGCTCCTCAAGCGACCCCCCCCAGTAAGTAAAACTGTTAGTGTGTGTGTTAGGACTGGGGACTGTCTTGGCCTCTAGAGGCCGCTGTTATGTTTTTATCTTGTCATGTTTGTTTTGCCCTCTAGAGGCCACCACTGCTTCTGTGTTTTGTGTTTGTTTTTGACAGCCATGTGCTTTTGTTTTTCATGTGCCTTGTGCCCCGCATAGTCCTCATTATCGTCACCTGTGTTCAATTAATTTTGTGTATTTATACTCCCTCACTTTGGCCTCTAGTCACGGAGTCTTTGTGCTGTTATGTTATCACCTGACACCTCTGTTCCGTGTTCCTCGCCTATGTCTTTGTGGTTTTTGTACTTTGCTTTCTTTTGGACTTTGTATTTACTATTTTTGGATCTTCTGAGCATTTGAATTTTTGCCTCTTCTTTTCTGGTTTTTGGCTTTGTTTTGATTTTGAACTTTTGTTTTTTTTCCCCGGTTATCTTCTGAGCGTTTGGATTATACTTTTGTTTTTGCCTTGGATTGTAAATATTGTAAATAAAAATTTTTTTTTACTCTGCTTTTGCCTCACTCCTCTGCACTTGAGTCATTCCCCTGGTGGCCTAGTGGGGGTTTGCTGGATCATTACACCAGCGACCTGGGTTCGATTCCCAGCAAAACCCTAACAGTGTGGACTGAGGAATCAGATCTGGTGCTTCAGGACTGCTTTGATAGCACAGACTGGGATGTGTTTAAAACTGCTGCTATGAGGAAGGACTCTACTGTGGACTTGGAGGAGTACACTGCAGCTGTAACTGGCTATATCAGCACATGCACTGAGAGCATTATTCCAACAAAATGCTATAGGACCTACCCCAATGACAAGCCCTGGATCAATGGGGAAGTGCGGTCCATGCTACATGCTTGCATCACTGCGTTTACCTCAGGTGATGCTAAAGAATATAAAAAGGCCAGATACAACCTGCACAGCTCCATAACACAAGCCAAGAGGCACTATAGGCTAAAGCTGGAGGGACACTATACAGCTGCAGATTGCGCAGTGTAGTGTCAAGGGAAATGTTGCAGACCTTGCGCATGTGGCAAGGGCTGCAACACATCACAGAGTACAGGCAGAAAAATCTGGGGGCCATAACTAACAAAAGCATGCTCCCAGATGAACTGAAGCAATTCTATGCTGATTTTGATGCCCTTAATTCCAACCCTGGGATTCTGACTGCACAGAGCAAGCTGGGCACACCATTCTCTGTGTCATCAGCAGAGGTGACCACGGCTCTGAGAAGGACAAACCCACAGAAGGCAGCTGGCCAAGATAACATCCCAGGGCAAATATTCAGGACTTGCTCATCTGATCTGGCTGATGTGTTTACAGACATCTTTAATCTGTCCCTCGCTCAAGCCTTGGTGCCCATCTGCTTTAAAACAACAACTGTTGTGCCCATCCCCAAGAAAAACACAGTGTCCTGCTTAAACAACTATTGCCCTGTTGGACTCACTTCAACTGTAATGAAGTGCTTTGAAAAGATAGTCATGACATACATAAAATGACTATACCACCCACCTTGGACCCCTTACAGTTTACATACAGACATAACCGGTCCACTGATGATACTGTTAACACCGCCATCCATACAGCCCTCACTCACTTAGAGAACAAGGACACATATGTTAGAATGCTATTCATAGGCTACAGCTCAGCATTTAACACAGTCATACCACACAGACTGTCTGTAAAGCTCCTCCCCCTTGGAGTGTCACCTTCCGTCTTCAACTGGGTGCTGAACTTTGTCAAACAGACCCCAGTCAGTCAGAGTCAGAAACCAGACATCAGGCATCAGAACTGTGAACACAGGGACCTCCCAGGGTTGAGTACTGAGCCCTCTGCTGTACACCCTCTTCACCTATGACTGTGTGGCCTCTGAGTACAACACCAGCATTATAAAGTCTGTGGACTGATCACCAGTGGAGAGGAGACAGCATATAGGAGAGAGGTGGTAGGACTGGTGGCCTGGTGCCAGGAAAACAATCTTTCCTTAAAAACAGATAAGACCAAGGAGATGATGATTGATCCTAGGAGGAGGAGGGAGCAGCATGCCCCAATATACATTGCAGTGACAGAGGGGGAGAGGGCAAGAACTTTTAAGTTCCTCAGCACTCACATGAGTGAGGACCTCACCTGCTCTCACAACATTCAGCAGCTTCTGAAGAAGTCATAGCAGAGATTGTATTTCTTGAGAAGGCTGAGGAAGTTTGGCATGGCAACCAAAATCCTCAGTAACTTCTACAGGTGCACAGTCGAGAGTGTCATCACCAGTTCCATCACAGTGTGGTATGGAAACTGCACTGCTCAGGACAGGAAGGCTCTCCAGTGGGTGATAAAGACTGCCCAGTCCATCTCTGGAACAGCCTTCCCATCAGTACAGGGCATTTACAACACCAGGGTCATCAGGAGGGCCCATAACATTATTAAAGACAACACACACCCACAACACAGTCTCTTTACACTCCTGCCATCAGGGAGATGCGACCAGAGTGCCAAATCAAGGACTACAAGACTCACAAACAGTTTCTATCCACAGGCTATCAGGCTCCTGAACAATACAACACACTAAATATTGCGTTCCCCACTCTCCAGCATCCCTACTGCAGCTACGTGTTTGCACAAAGCACAGAGTCACTTTACAAATTAACTCAGGTTTTTTTGGCACTTCTTTTACCTATTTAGTTTTACTACATTTACTACTTTTATTCCCTTTTTGTGTATCTTTTTGTCATGTGTTTGTTGAATGTATGTGTTATTGTCAAGTCAAGTCAAGTTTATTTGTATAGCGCTTTTAACAATAAACATTGTCGCAAAGCAGCTTTACAGAATTTGAACGACTTAAAGCATGAGCTAATTTTATCCCTAATCGATCCCCAATGAGCACGCCTGTGACGAAGGTGGCAAGGAAAAACTCGTGTAAGGAGAGCAGCAAAGTAAGAATTTCATTGCATTGTCTGAACCTCCATGTTTTTAGTATGCATATGACAATAAACTTCTTGAAATCTTGAGCTAGGCAGAAAATCGTGTATTTCGAAACCAGAGGTCTCAACTTCTGATGACAATATTTTTAATCAACATTTTAACAGATTTTAAAAGCATACAGTAGGCATTAACCCCATCCATCTAGCATACAGTCCGTACGCTTGTGAAATTGTGAAAAATGTTGAACCACCCCAATAATGCCTCTGTCTTTGTTTTTGTGGCTACTGCCTCATAGAAGCAAAGTGAGGCAGTAGCCACTCTGTCATCATGTTGTAAGAATGTAAGAATTAGTGTAACAATAGTGCACTGCACATGCACATACGCATAAGGATTACAATCGCCAGAACGGCAAATCGTGATCTCGCAATAGAAACACTTGATCTCGCATTATCAAAGGTACACAAGAATGATTGGCAAAGCCACTGTCTTTGTGTTATAAGAATGTAAGAATGAGTGTAACAATAGTGAAACTTCGTAACCAATCAGCACTTATCCTGATAAAGTTCAATTACCCGTTCTACTTCTTGATAAACTTTGGAACCAATCAGAACTAGAAACAAAATAAGAGAAACCTCATTGTAACATGTAAGATAATCGGCAGATAAAAAGATAAACAAAATTCGCCTTGTGGTTTGCCAAGGCTACTGATTCAATATCAAGTAAGTAGTGTTTATTTTAAGAAAATTTACCTTTTGATTATCACAGCTTTTGTTTGGTCCTTCTGAAAGGTCAAAAGAAAGGTTTTGTAAGTTTTTTTGAGCTTTTTGGCAGATATATTGAAAAGTCAATATCAAACTTCTGCTATTCGCTTTTTTTATTTTAGAGTATTTACACTACACTTATGAAAAAATGTGCTCATTCATACTAAATAATGCTTCTAAGACAATTCATGAACAAGTGCTTTCTTACTATTTTGAAAATAGATATAGTTCACAGCACTGTATTTTGAATAAAGCACGGTAAACAAAATTGGTAACCAAAATACTACAAGCCCTGATGCTGTTCACAGCTTGCTGATGCTTGCAAGTATAT
This sequence comes from Neoarius graeffei, assembly GCF_027579695.1. NCBI lineage: Eukaryota > Metazoa > Chordata > Actinopteri > Siluriformes > Ariidae > Neoarius > Neoarius graeffei. The sequence goes on from NC_083578.1 coordinate 44,880,577, forward strand.
GAGGCACGGGCGATTGCTCTAAGACAACGAGGGAGGCTCAGCCTCCTCTAAAAATGACGAACATCGTGTAGGATGAATTGCGCTAGGCTTATGTTATAGCCGACCTTATAACATTGCTATTTCAGATCCAGAATCATAGAAATATATGTGCTCAACCCACTACAGTGCGAAATCATTCCCTTATAACTTTAATGTGTGCGTGAGTTTTCCCCCCTTGTGACAGCGCGATGCAGCGCAGCCTCAGTGGACTTCAATGGCATTTGGGAGCTCTGCGCTTTTCAATCTTAAAATACAAGACAATTATTGGACAAATACTGCAAAAACGCCTGCCCACGGAGTCTCACGGACTCCCAGCCTCAGTGGACTTCAATGGCATTTGGGAGCTATGCGCTTGTCAATCTCAAAATGCAAGACGGTTATTGGACAAATACTGCGAAAATGCTCGCCTACGGACTCCCAGCCTCACATGGGAGGGACATGGCAGTTTCCGCGAGGAGACTGGTGATTGGTGAAAGCGGCCGGATATTTTCTTTGATTGACAGCTCGTTTCAACTATAGACAGGCAGCGGTGAATTTCAGTTCAGTCCCATGCGGATTCGCAAGTGCTGTGGTGTATTGTAAGAGATCAGCTTACATTTCAATTTCATTCATTACATACGGTTTCTACCAGCTTTTTTAGTTTGTATATATTTTCATTGTAAATAAAGTGTAAATATAGTGTTGTCAAGTTTGCTATCTTAGTTCCAGAAATTTCATTTATTTGAGTGACTGAACTTGAACTTGAGGGGGCTAGTCAGCTAGCAAGAAAGCTGCGCACGGATGCCAAGCATTGCTGATTTAATTTTGGTGAAGCCATTTGTCAGTCTTCCTTTCGAGGAAAAAATTAAAATTAAAGAGCAGGGGAGACCAACGCCTCAAATTGGCTTGGTGAAAAAGGTAGGGAATAATACTCGTTCCTTTCAGCTCTCCTGGTACGAGAAAGTGAATTGGCTAACAGCAAGTGACCCACATCAACAACAGTAAATAGGCTACTTTAGTAATATGTCATGGATGGACCAAAAATATAGAATCTATTTAAAATGTTTATGCTGAGTATATTATATTGGAATATATATATATATATATATATATATATATATATATATATATATATATATATATATATTTTTTTTTTTTTTTTTTTCTGGATATGAATTAAACACAGCTACAATTTGGAAAACGTTTTTAAACAAAAATACAGCCGAGAACATTTCACACTACAGACCTGGATTAAAAGTGAAGGGTTATCAAAATTGTCAATAAAACATTTCTCAGTCAAAATAAGTAAAATATAGGGAAAGTGTCATTGAATGAAATGTGTGGCACCCAGCTCTACTGCTGAGGTTCCTGACAAAGAGCTGCTTTCAATAATGATCAATTTTTAAACAACATGCCACAATTTTAAAATATAAAATGTTAAAATATACCCCTCCCCCCCAACACCACCATCATGTATATTGGACAGTAGGCTAATGGGCCAAAAGAACCTGTTATTTCACAGTTTGTGATGCTGCTAACAATCAGCCAGATCAGAGACAAGAGTATGGGCAAAATTGATGTTTTTTCTTTTAAAATCTGGAAATATTGTAACCAACCAGCCTCCCCTATTTGAAAGACTACCAGCCGCCACTGATATGAGGCTAGTATAATTGATAACATGTATGTATGCTATATTTACTGTATGGACATGGTACCAGAAAGCAATTTTATTTATAAGCTGTAGCCACATGTACCCATAGAGTACTTTTTTTTTTTTTTGAGTGTGTTGCAGGCATCAAATTCTAACTTTATTTAGATTTCCAAAATATAATTAAGTTGTTCAGTAAAACTATTGAAACTTTTATTTGTACTTTTGTTAGTTCAATAAAGATTCACATGAATTTTTAAAAAATCATAGATTTTTGTTTTTATTGTGTTTTGGAAAATATTCCAACTTTTCTGGAAATGGGGTTAGTATATCTATTTGCAAATTCATCTGAGGATTTTTGTCCAGTGTTCCCAAAATTGGAGACAAATTACTCAACAGAGTCTATTTTTTTCAAGAACTATTTGTTCTTTGTTAAATGTTATTTGCATGTTGATATTTGCAAATAACATTTCCCTCAACATGCCAAGTATGGGTAGGGCTTGAATGGCTTATAATATGATTAGTAATTAGGTTACTAATTAATTGTGAACACTTTATAAATAATTAATAATAAGTAAATAAAAGTAATAAGCTATTAAAAGCTGCTAACTCATTAGATTAAAAAGTGCAACAGTGACCTGTTGCTGGCAAAATAATAAGCCCTAATAAGACTACTTTTATAAAAGGCTTTGAACACTCCAACATTTAATTAAATATGGGTAATTCTGCCCCAAATCACCAGATTTAAAAAATGTTCACCACTGACCATTTCAGATTTGCTTCATACTTTCTGGAAATATTGTCAGTGTGCCCAATAAATAGTGTACAAAATTTTAGGCTTGTACCTTCATTAGTTTCTGAGATATAGGGGCTTTAAAAAAGGGCCGTGGCCCCAATTTCACTGTGCTACAGAAAACGGACCTAATTTCCATAAGTCATTACTTTTAAACTATTCATGCAAGATACATGAAATTTTCAAGGATTGTTCTTCAATGCCAGACGCCTTTAAATACTAAAATAGAAAGTTCGCAGTTCAATATTTGCCAAGTTATGGCTTGCTGAAAATCATAAAAAAATGTGCTTTGGAGCAAATTTGACGCCCCATATCCCCACAATAAAGCACACCAGCTCTTTCAATTTTTTTATTTATTACTCATTATAGTACTCTTTAGGCAACTAGGTATGTGTTCAAAAGAAATCAAACTTTCTGATTTATTAGGCTTTAAAAAAAACATTTTGCACCTATAATTCAAATGCATATTACAAATGTATGACAAGGTCTACCATAAAAACAATTATACCACTGGAAAGAGCTTGTTTTGATTAGCAAATGCACGAAAGATGAAGTTGGTACCCTAAACCAAACTATAAATATTAAGGTATCAAGTAAGGCATGTTTTACGATAGACGGAAATGCTGTTTTAAGGCATATTACAATACAATTACAAACCTACAGTGTAGGAAAAATAAGAACCTTAAAATACTTTATTTGCAGAGTTTAAGCAGTGTATCGATCTGCTTTTCCACATCAGATGGAAGTTTATACCGCCTGCCAGTTGATGTAAGTGGGGCATTAATGATTTTCATGACATGCACCAGAGGGACCCAATGGTTATCCTCTCTCCTGGGCCAGTTGTAAGTCTGAGAGGGACCATGAGGATGCATAAATGTTACTTGTACATCTTGTTCCTCCTCTGATAATGCACGAATGTTGCCTATCCACCACTGTCTGTCATACAAACATACAACATATTTACCAGGAATTGTATCTGCCAGAGAGACTGCTGATTTAACAGGGGTTTTATGCATTACTTGTGGCCGATTCCCACTTATATCCACAATGAAGCTAGGACCACCTGACACCCTGCTGACCTGCAGCTGGTTGGACATGACTGGAATGAATGAGTGGTTGTCTCCTGTTCCAGAAATAGTAGCTGACCTTGAAAATCTGGTCTCCAATGCTTTTCCACTCTCCATAACTTCCCCTGTACCAACCCAGATGAAATGGATGTTCTTGATATGTTTTTCTGCCCACAAAAACAGATCAGATGGAGTTAGTATATGATCACTCGTGACTGCCTGTAAGCTAGCTCGAGCTGCTGACCGCTTTACAGTGCCTGCAATACCATCACAGGGTGATTTACCATGAGAAGTGGCAAAGAAATGCCATTCTGCCAAAAGTCCAAAATCGTCTGCATGCTTTATTAGATTTGTGAAATTTTTTATAGTTTTTGTATTGGGCTGCTGATCCATCACTGAAGTAAATGACCTTTTTCAGCTGGGGATGTAAATGGCATATATATGGTAAAACCTTTTTTAAGAATGCATGTGCGGCCACTGTATCATGCTTAAGGCAGTCACTTATTATGCAGATAGAGATGCATTTCATTACTTTTGTACCATCTTCATTTGTTGCTCTAATGTACACTGCAAATGGACAAAGAGTGCATTGGCTGTTGTCCCAGTGGTATCCCTGGGCAGAATCCTGTACACAGAATGAATAGTTTTCAGCAAAATTCAAAAGCATAATACATTCATCCACTGACAGATTTTCCTTCAAATTCTTCAAATATTTCTGGTGTTTGGCAATGAAATGATGTTTTGCTAGTTTGTCTGCTAGTAGATTATATGCCTTAAAACAGCATTTCCGTCTATTGTAAAACATTGTGTACTTGATACCTTAATATTTATAGTTTTGTTTAGGATACCAACTTCATATTTTGTGCATTTGGTAATCAAAACAAGCTCTTTCCAGTGGTATAATTGTTTTTATGGTAGACCTTGTCATACATTTGTAATATGCATTTGAATTCTCATCTCATCTCATTATCTCTAGCCGCTTTATTCTGTTCTACAGGGTCGCAAGCAAGCTGGAGCTTATCCCAGCTGACTACGGGTGAAAGGCGGGGTACGCCCTGGACAAGTCGCCAGGTCATCACAGGGCTGGCACATAGACACAGACAACCATTCACACTCATATTCACACCTACGGTCAATTTAGAGTCACCAGTTAACCTAACCTGCATGTCTTTGGACTGTGGGGGAAACCGGAGTACCCAGAGAAAACCCACACGGACACGGTGTAGCATCAGCATAGAGATAAAGTTTTGATTATTGATCAGTAGCATAAAATAGTATCTATTGTCTAAGACATTTATTTATATTTCATATTAAAATGTCTATGTAAATTAATACATAGAAAGCCTGGCCAGGCGCTGAACGTTCTTCTGCCTTCACTTTAAGAGATATGGGCATTTACAAGAGAAATTCAGGGCGAGCATGAGCCTAGGAAGTCTATAAGGTTCTTCCCTGTCACTCACCCTGTCACTGTCACATGCGCATACCTTCTCACTCCCTATCCTATGGCTATAGTCCCTTTAAATCACATGCTCATTTTTTGAACGGAGATGTGGAAAGAGGAATGAATGGGGGTAAATGGAAGCCGGTGCGCCAACATTCTGATATCCTCCAGAATTCTTTAATGGTCCGAAATAAATTGAATGCTACACATTGATGGATTACTTTGTTCTTCTACGCCCTTTTTGAGGAATGTACTGTCGGACTTAAACAAAAATCTGAAGAGGTGAGATCGCTCTTTTTTTTTCCTATTTTTACTGGTGGGATTGTTTTTGTCTTTTGGAAAGCGCACGGGCAGTGCGCGGTTTTGGTTATACTGCTTACGCAGTGTTTGGACTAAAGACTCTGCCCTAAGGGCTATTCTCTCACTCTCTCTCTCACTTTGCACCATTACACAATAAATATTCACATTGAAAGTATTTTGTAAGTGCGTTTCATGAACCGAGTCATAGAATTTGTTGACAACTCGCATCGAGTTTGTTACAATGGGGAGAACAATGGGGATTTTCTCTCCGTGCTTCCACGGAAGGCGGTCACATTTTCTGCTCTCCCTCTCCCTCCTTTTTTCCCTGCTTGTGCTTCTGTGTCTTGTCTCGTCTGCTGTACTTTTTGAAGAGACTCTTCCTGCATTACTTTCTAAACTAAAAAAAGCATGGAATTGATAAACTGGTCTCCTAACGAAATTGACACAGTTTTCTCGATGAAAAGTTTGGGTTCGGGGGAACCCGTCTGTCCTGCTGGAACGTTTGCGGCTGGTTACACGATGGACGCATGGGAGCAGTGGCGGGTCGTGTGCCTGGCGATTCTTTCTGTGGAGGACATTGAAGATATCTACCTATTCGGAACCATGATTACAGGACTTTTGCTGATTGGATTAGGCATTGCCCTGGTATATCGAGGAAATCAGACAATGGTGACAGCTGTTCAAAGCCCCACAAAGCTGCCCGATATGATTGGAGTGGTGGGCACAGCTGTTGGCACTCAGACTGTGGACATTCAGAACTTTAACCACAAAATGGTTGTTATCTCGGAGCAGCTTTCAGCTTTGCAAGGAATACATTTTTCGGAGATCAATTTGAATAGAATGGACAGATATGGACGAGCGATGTGGACGTGCAAAGACTGCGTCTGGAAAGACCAAACAATTCATATCTTATCGACATTCAGCACCCTGAGACAGCACCGGCCTTGGTTCAGGCCATTGCTGAGACAACATTTCCCCCTGAAGGTCACTGCCGGGAGACACTCTTGCATTCTTCGCATTCCTTCTCTAACTCTCTGCAGTCGCCATTTTTACCCCCAGTGTGACAAGCAGGTGCGTGACCAGCGCCTTCATGGTTGCAGGAGAGGACGGCTGCTTGCTTGCACGCACTGGATTACCTCCTCCCTTACTCCCCCCACCCCCTCCCCCCCCTTACCCCCTACCCCTGATTCCCCCCCTCAAGTCCCGTGTTTAAAGTGTACTTGTGTTGTTGTGTGCTTATGTGCAAAGGTTTTTTAAATGTTCCCACACTGTACTCCTGACAGGAGCATAGTGGGGGGGGGTGTTCTTTTTTTCCTTATCTCTCCTCATGTTGTGTTTCCTTTTTATCTTTATCCCTGTCTTCCTGTCCTGTCTACCCTATGTCAATTGTATGTTGTATATGTACGGACAGGTTGAAGGCTAATTTCGCTGGTACATGTGACTAGTGACAATAAAGGGCATCATCATCAACATGCAAACTCCGCACAGAAAGGCCCTTGCCGGTCACGGGGCTCCAACCCGGACCTCCTTGCTGTGAGGCGACAGTGCTAACCACTACACCACCGTGCCACCCATGCATTTGAATTATAGGTGCAAATTTTTTTTTTTAAAGCTTAATAAATCAGAAAGTTTGATTTCTTTTGAACACATACCTAGTTGCCTAAAGAGTACTATAACATGAGTAATAAATAAGAAAATTTGAAAGATCTGGCCTGCTTTAATGTGGAGATGTGGGGCGTCAAAGTTGCTCCAAAGCACATTTTTTTATGATTTTCAGCAAGCCATAACTTGGCAATATTGAACTGTGAACTTTCTATTTTAGTATTTAAAGGCATCTGGCATTGAAGAACAATCCTTGAAAATGTAATGCATCTTGCATAAATAGTTTAAAAGTATTGACTTATGGAAGTTAAGTCTGTTTTCTGTAGCATGTGTTTTAACAGTGAAATTAGGGCCACGCCCCTTTTTTAAAGCCCCTATATCTCAGAAACTAATGAAGGTACAAGCCTAAAATTTTATACGCTATTTATTGGGCACACTGACAATATTTCCAGAAAGTATGAAGCAAATCTGAGATGGTCAGTGGCAAGGCCTCTGGTGATTTGACATGGATTGACCCACATATTTATTCAGAGAAAAACAAATCCCTTATCAAAAATAATTATTTTCACCAAAAATACATGTGACTAGGCTTAAAACACATCTGTTTAGTCAAGGCTTTTGTTAGTGACATTTTATTAGGTAAAGGAGAAGGTCTGGAGGATTCTCAGGCATAGTGTGTTTTGGTAAACTTGGATGTATGGATGCTGCCCCCCCTCACACATTCACTCAGATTTTTTGATGGTGGAGTGGCTGGCCACTTTATGTCCCAGGGCATACTCATGTCTGTGTTACCTTCTGCCTCTTCCTTTTAGTTGTGCTGTTGTGCTATGAAGTCCCTGCTTTCAATCAGTGCACAATGTACATTGTTCTTAACCATTAGGTGACAGTAGGTGTGATACACTCAAAAGATGTGACCATTTTTGAGTTTATTTTGGGAATTATTTTTTTTGAGCACTTCCTTTTGCAAGCTAAACAGGAGAAAAATAAACATTTCAGGAATGAAATTAATGGCCAAAGTAATTAATAATACTTTTCTGGAGAGGAGAACCCTTAGATTAGTAGGAAAGAGGAAAGTGGAAGCAATGTGTACAGATGTGCTTTGCCTGGGTTTTCTAAGGTGGGAGGTTCCACCCTCAGGCGTGCAAACGGCGCGCTTTTTGGCGCATTCTGCTTTTTCCCCGGCATTTTGGGCAACTTGTGTAATTCGTGCAGATCCGAAGAGGTTTTTTTTTTTTTGGGGGGGGGGGGGGGTTGCTCTCCGGTACTCCACTCTGGTAGTAATGATAGACCCGAGTACTGTGCAGACCATACAACGTTTGGTTCCCCCTGGTGGATATATGGAACCATTGACAGCAGAGATAGTAAGATTGACAGTGTAGCTGCTGGCTGCTATTATAATATTCAACAGCGTTCCATTACAAACTGCTAGCTGCTACACTGTCAGTGGATGGAACCGATGGCTGGGCAATCTGGTTGCTAAGGAACGTGACTCCCGGGCTTTTCCTCAGATAGGTGTGTTCATTTATCAACTTGCTGAATTTCATCTACTAGTGTGTATTTCTTTGGAGCCTCGGTGACTGGGAGTAAACGATCAGCGTTGAAGTGGAAGTCATTTACTCGTCTACAATCAAAGCCTAAGTGTTAAAATAATTGTGCATATATATATATATATATATATATATATATATATATATATATATATATATTAACTTTGTCTCTCGTAACCTAGCCTCCTTCATCTAACCATATTAGCCATGACCTATCCTTGGGGTAAAAAATGCCTGAAAAATGTAATGTTATTTGAGGAGTTGCATGATGACTGTATATGTTCTCAACGTAGTGTCTACATGGGTTAATGACTATTGTTTTTTGTTCCTAGATAATATTTAAGTGCCGCAATACCATTCTATACGTGCAAGAATTGGTCTTATTAAAGCTTGTGGCTGTCTGGCTTAGTTAAAATGCTAACCGTTAGCACCCGACTAGCTGCTATTTTAGAACATCGAGTGATCAAATGGTAATGTGTAACCCATGTGTGTGTTATATGAGTTTGTGGTGCATACATCCAAGGCACTACACAAACTTCAGGAAGTGGCAAAGAAAAGGAAGAAAAAGGAGTAAAGATGGACTGACTTTGGGGTGGGGAACTGAAGATGGATTGGGAACTGAATTAATAAATAATAGTAATTTATAAATGTTCTGTTTTGTTGAAACTGTTGTCTGACTGATATTTTGTGTGTGTGTGTGTGTGTGTGTGTGGTGGGGGGGGTCTGCGTCGCCACGCTACCTCACTCTTTTTTGACCATGGTTGTGTTTGCATCCCTGCACCCTCTACCCAAAGGAAAATTGGGAAGAGAAACGTGCGGCTCCTGTCACAGCAGAGAGCAGTGGTGCTCCTGTGGGCAAGTCTCAGTGGTAGCTTTGGATCTAAGATCATGCCACCGAGTTGTCACCCATTCGCCTTGCTGTGAGGGCTCTAATGCTGGAGCTGGGTGATTGCTAACTTCACCGAGAGCATCCAGACTTTTCCCCTACAGAAACTACACTGCTCTCACTTACCCTCTCAAGAGTTTGGAAGTGCACCTCTAAAGCTGGAATCTTCTCTGTCAGAGAGCTAACTAATCTACACTTATCACAAATAAAACTATTACTAATAACAGAGGAAGAATGACTAAACATCCTGCACTCAGCACAGTGAACAAGCTGAAGGTGTGCCATAATGAATGGATGGTACCTTAATCTAAGATCTGTTGATATTAAGGCAGATCCAGTGCAGATAGCCTCTGATTGCCGTCTTTGCAGGAGAGGAAAACTTCCAGTCTTTGGCCTTCTCTGAAAAAAATTAAATGCAGAAAAAGAGAAAGTGAAAGTAGAATCAAAAATGAAAAATTTTGTGGAAAATTATTTGCCGAAAAGATAAAAAGTTTGGTGAGTAATGCCAACACTTATGGAAAAAAAGATTCATCACAAACAACTCGAAAACAGGAATTGCATCACACAATTCTCATCACTTTGCTCCTGTGGTGGATGGCCCCATATGGACAACCTAAAAATAGACTTATAAGATGGCTCTGGACACTTGCATTTTTGCTATTTTATAAGATTAGAGAATACAGAGCAGGGCATGAGAGACCATTCCTCTGACACAGTCTCTCCAGATCATCCAGGGTCCTCGCCCTCTCTTGTGCACTCTCCTCTTCAGGTTAGCTTACTGGTTTTTAATGAGGTTCAGGTTAGGGGACTGAGATGGCCATGGCAGAAGCTTGATTCTGGAATCAGTTAACCAGTTTTGTGTTGATTTGGACATGTACTTTGGATCATTGTCCTGTTGGAAGATCTATTCATGACTCGTTTTTTTGGTTTCCTGGCAGAGGCAGCCAAACTTTGATTTAAAATGACTTGTTATTTCATGGGGTCCATGGTGCCATATACCATAAAAAGGTTTCCAAGGGCCTTTGCAGGGGGAAAAAAAGCCCTAAAACATCACATAACTTCCACCATGTTTTACAGCTGGGATTGGGTTCTTTTGTGATAGCCATCCTTCTTTTTATGCCAAACCCATCTTGAGTATTTATTGCCAAAAAGCTCCATTTTTGTTTTATCAGATCATAGAATATACAGTTGTGTTAAAAAAATACAATAGCAGTACAACATCAGTAACCTGATGAATCACTATTATTAGTAATAGTGATATTTCTGCATGGCAAGTAATTTACTTGTAGATGTAGTAGTGCAATAGAAAAACAACAGACCAAACTGTCATGACATGAATACTGCTTGTTCTGAGCAATTGACTCATTCATTGAAAGAAAGAAGAAAAGAAAGAAAGCACAACTTTATCCATCACACACTTGTGAAATTTCCTCTCTGCATTTAACCCATCTGAAGCAGTGAACACACACATGCACACACACACACATGAGCAATGAGCACACATACCCAGAGCAGTGGGGAGCCATGCTAACAGCACTCAGGGAGCAGTTGGGAGTTAGGTGCCTCACTCAAGGGCACCTCAGCCCAGGGCTGTCCCATATTAACCTAACCTGCATGTCTTTGAATTGTGGGGGAAACCGGAGCACCCGGAGGAAACCCACACAGACATGGGGAGAACATGCAAACTCCACACAGAAAGGCCCTTGCCGGCCGCTGGGTTCAAACCCAGAACCTTCTTGCTGTGAGGCGACCATGCTAACAACTACACCACCGTAATAGTGGTGTAGTGGTTAGCAAAAATAATAGTAGTGTGGAGTTAAATTAATTCAAGAATTCATTCATTCTGTAAAAAAACAGGTGTACATTGTCCTTTATTAAGTAAAAAGGGAAGCAAATGTTTCACAAATTGTTATAAAATATATTTTCTTCTGAATTGCTAAATAAAAATGGGACATTCCAAACATTGTTCAAACAAACAACATAATTTGATTAAAAAGTTGATTGGAGAGAGGAAAAGGTATAAAGAAGTGCAGCAAATTATAGAGTACTGAGCTAAAATGATCTCAAATGCTTTAAAATGGCAAAAAAAAAAAACCCAGAAGAAAATTAGCATCTACTGTTAAAACGGATCGAAGAATCGTCAGAATGGCAAAAATTCAACCAATCATCACCTCGATAAAGATCAAAGATGAGCTAAAATTACCTGTAAGTACTGTTACAGTCAAAAGACATTTGATCAAAGCTAAGCTATCAGCAAGAACCTCTTGTAAAGTACCATTGCTGAAAAAGTGGCATGTGCAGAATCAGTTAAAATTTGTGAAGGACCACACTGATTGGCCCAAAGTGAAATGGTGTAACATTCTGTGGACTGATGAGAGTAAAATTGCTCTTTTTGGGTCTAGTGGTCATTGATAGTATGTCACATGACCCCTGGGTACTGAATTCAAACCACAGTACACTGTGAAGACAGTGAAGCATGGAGAAGAAAAAATCATGGCATGGGGATGTTTTATCATCTACCAGGGATCATAGATCAGTTTGAATACATCAACATACTTGAAGAAATTATGTTGCTGTATGCTGATGAGGAAATGCCCCTGAAATGGGTGTTTCAACAAGACAGTGACCCCAAACATACATGAGTAAGTAAGCAAGATCTTGGTTCCAGACAAAAAGGAAATGGAGTGGCCAGCTCAATACCCTGACCTCAACCCTGTTGAAAACTTGAGGAGTGATATTAAAAGTGCAGTTTCAGAAGCAAAACCTAAAATTCACAGAAAGCATGGAATGTAGTTCATTCATCCTGGGCTGAAATACCTGTTTAAATGTGCCAGAAGTTGGCTGACTCAATGCAAAGCAGATGTGCAGCAGTTATCAAAAACAATGGTTATGCAACTAAATATTAGATCAGTTTGAGTTTGAAGAGAAAAATGTTCACACTGCTATTTTTGAACAGATTAATATTCCTTTTCTTTGCTTCCTGTAAAATAACACAGACTTCATAAAATTTGTTAATGCTTTGATTTGTAACTGAATTATGCCCACACAATAGAAATGCACCTTTTCAGGAAAGTAGCTATTTTTTTTAAAATAACCATTCCCTTACATATGAAGGTCAACACACTTCTTCATTTGGTTTGTGTGTTATATCATATTTCCCATGGTGATGAATGATGAAGGGAATTTGGCTTCTCTGTCATCTCATATTTGTACCCCAGTTAATCAGGATGTTATGGATTACAGCTTGAAAGCTCCTACACACACCAGCCAGCTCAAAAAATTAAAATTTCAATGGGAAACATGCTTCAGTCACATCGGGTTCAGTATAATTTCCAGGGCTGACAAGAATAGTGGCATATGTGTTTTTGTTTCAAGTAATTATTTCTTGATAAGGCAATTATTTTTCTCTGAATGGATTTATTTTAAATAACAGGATTTTTTTAGAGTGAGATGAAGTTACTTCATCAGAACATGAATTTTTTTTTTTCTGACTGTTTTTACTAATCTTTATGGGGGGCAATAATTGTGGAGGGCACTATACACACACATACACATACATACAGTGGTGCTTGAAAGTTTGTGAACCCTTTAGAATTTTCTATATTTCTGCATAAATATTACCTAAAACATAATCAGATTTTCATACAAGTCTTAAAAGTAGATAAAGAGAACCAGTTAAACAAAGGAGACAAAAAATATTATACTTGGTCATTTATTTATTGAGGAAAATGAGCCAATATTCTATGTATATATTGTCTCAATAAATAAATGACGAAGTATAATATTTTTGTCTCATTTGTTTACCTCAGTTCTCTTTATCTACTTTTAGGACTTGTGTGAAAATCTGATGATGTTTTAGGTCACATTTTTGCAGAAATATAGAAAATTCTAAAGGGTTAACAAATTTTCAAGCAACACTGTGTACACTGTGTGCACAATTATTAGGCAAGTTGTATTCCTGATGATTAATTTTATCGTTGAACAAATACAGTGCTCTCAGTCAATCCAAATTGTTAATAAACCTAAAACCAGAATGATTAACAAAGGAAAGGGGAGTTTAGGCCTTCTCAGGGGAATATATAAGTGTGCAGAATTATTAGGCAACATTTAGTGTGCAAAATTATTATGCAACTAAATGAAAAGCTTGAAGTTTCCCATCTCACTTGTTTATTTTAATTTTCAGTGTAACAAATAAACAACTCAGAATTAACAAATAAACACTTCTAGCATTTCAAAAATATTCAGTGACCAATATAGCCACCCTTCTTTTCAATAACTGCCATGAGCCTTCCATCCAGTCTGTTAGTTTTTTGATTTGTTAACGATCAACTTTTTGTGCAGGAGCAACCATGGCCTCCCAAATGCTATTCAGAGTGGTGAATTCTTCCCTCGCTGTAAATCTCATGCTTAAGAAGGGGCCACAAGTACTCAATAGGGTTTAAGTCAGGTGAGGAAGGGGGCCATGTCATTACTTTGTCATCTTTAAGGCCTTTGCGGGCTCGCCAAGCAGTGGAGTACTTGGGTGCATGTGATGGTGCATTGTTCTGCATAACAATCATGGCCTTCTTGAATGATGCAGACTTCTTCCCATACCACTGCTTGAAGAATGTATCTTTTAGAAACTGGCAGTAGGTTTGGAAGTTGATGTTAAGTCCATCTTCAACCTGAAATGGTCAAACTAGCTCATCCTTAATAATAGCAGCCCATGCCATTACCCCTCCACCACCTTGCTGGTGTCTGAGTCAAAGTGCCCTGTGTCCATTAGTTATCCAGCTATGGGCCCATCCATCTGGTCTATCCAGAGTCACTCTCATTTCATCTGTCCATAAAACCTTTGGAAAATCTGTCTTCAGATATTTCTTGGCCCAATCTTCACATTTCAACTTGTGAGTCTTGTTTAGTGGTGGTCGTGTTTCAGCCTTCCTTACCTTGGCCATGTCTCTGAGCACCGAACACCTTGTCCTTCTGGACACTCCAGGTCGGTTGCAGTTCTAGAATATTGTGGCACTGGAGGATAATGGGTTCCTGGTAGCTTCATGTTTAATCCTTCTCAAGTCTTTTGCAGTTAATTTGTGTCTTTTCTTCTCCACACATTTTTTGCGACCCTGTTGACTATTTGCAACAAAACGTTTGATTGTTCTGTGCTCACATTTCTATAGCTTAGCTATTTCAAGAGTGCTGCATCCCTCTGATAGGCATTTTATAATTTTTGTCTTTTCAGTGTCTGTTAAATCTCTTTTTTGGCCCATTTTGCCTGAGATAAAGAAGCTGCCTAATAATTATGCACACCTTAATATAGGGTATTAATTACTTTAGGTCACACCCTCCCTCATTACACAAATAAATACCACCTGAGAATGCTTAAATCCAATTAGCATTCAAGTGTATCTAGCTTGCGGTTGGAAAACATGCATAGAAATAATGGTAGGGTCAGAGTACTCACTTGCCTAATAATTGTGCACACAGTGTATAGACACACACATACACAGTGTATTGCAAAATAATTCATCCCCTTTGTTTATCCTGTTTTGTCACATTACATGCTAAAATTAAAATGGATTGTTGGAAGGTTAGCAGCATTTGATTTATAGAACATGCCTACTACTTTAAAGGTGTTAAGGGTGGTGAGATGTGGTGAATTAGGATCCAATAAAAATCACAAACCAGAAAATCCAATGACTAAAAAATTATTTAATTAAAGTCCAAAAAGAGTCAACGAACAAAAATAGAAAAAATAATCCAGACAACAACGAGGTAGACAAAGACAAAGTGCTAATATGAAAAAAACATTAAAAATAGTCCTGACAAAAACTGGAGACAAAAAGCATAGTGCAAAAAAACATGAAAACCTGACAAAACGTGAGTGCAAAAAACTGTGGCTAAGACTAGGCAAAACAGAGAGCAAAAATCCAGGAAGCAAAAAATGGCACAGAGACGACGTGAGAAACAAACAAGACGTTCTGGCAAGGTCCCCTTCTGAGAACGGCCTATTTATACACAGCAGAGCAGACCAGGAAGTGAATGCCGGCAAGATGGAAGTCTCGTCCCAGATCCGGATTGCGCTGACCTGGGAGATAAATCTCCAGACTGGAAGTCCAGGGCGGATCATGAAAGTACCCCCCCCCCTTCAATGAGTGCCTCCAGGCGCTTTAGGAAGAGTGTCAGGGTGTTGCAGGTCCAGTATGAACCTGGCGGGGACCCAACTTCTCTCCTTGGGACCGTAACCCTCCCAGTCCACCAGGTACTAAAGACCTTTGCCTCGCCGCTGCACCTTCAGCAGTTTCTTGACTGTGTAGGCCTCGCCACCATCAATGAGCCTGGGAGGCGGTTTGGAGGTTGGGAGCAAAGGACTGGAAACCAGAGGTTTAAGCTGTGATACATGAAAGGTGGGGTGAATGGCATGGTGAGTGGTAATGCCAGTCTAACAGAACATGGGTGGATTACCTTCTTGGTGAGGAAGGGTCCAAGGAACCTGGGTGCCAACTTGCGAGAAATGGCCCTAAGTGGTAGGTGGAGTGTGGAGAGCATCACTCATTGACCCACTCGGTAGGTGGGTGCCTTGGAGCGATGTTTGTCAGCCTGCTTCTTGGATGTGAGTGCGGAGCTAATGAGTCTTCTCCGGGCCAATCCCCATGCTCTCCTGCAGCAGTGTATAAAGGCCTGGGCTGATGGTATAGCAACCTCCTCCTCCTGGCTGTGGAACAGTGGTGGTTGGTACCCTAGTGAGCACTGGAATGGAGAGAGACCTGTGGCAGAGGAAGAGACAGTGTTGTGTGCGTATTCGATCCAAGGTAGGTACTTGCTCCAAGAACTGGCATCCCTGAACACCATGCACCTGAGTGCAACCTCCAAAGCCTGGTTAGCCTGTTCTGCCTGGCCATTGGTCTGTGGATGGAAGCCTGAGGAGAGACTACAGGTGGCCCCGATGAGTTTGCAGAAGGCTCTCCAGAACTGTGCAGTGAACTGAGGACCCCGGTCAGAAACTATGTCAGTAAGCAGACCATGTGGTGGATGAGTAGTTCTGCGGTCTCTTTGGCTGAGGGGAGCTTGGGCAGAGGAATGAAATGGACGGTCTTAGAAAAATGGTCTTTGACGGTGTGATGGCACTCCGTTAGCTCTTCCTTGGTTACTGTACCATTTCTCGAGTCAGTCGAAAAAAACACTCTTTTTCCATGTGAGTGACGAGACATGACAACTTCCCTTGTTTTTCTAAAATGTTTACTTAAAAACAACAAGGTAAATCACAAAGTCTGGCGCACGGTCAAAAGACTGTGTTGCTTCCACCATGTTCTGACTCGAAACTAAGGTATACACAGTCAGTGATGTCACATCATAAGATTTAGAACATGGAACTCTTTTCTATGTTCTTTTTCTATGCTCAAAACTCTTTTCTATGTTCTTAAATTATCATCATTCATTTTTAACTGTTTTTAACTTAAATTATTATTGCTTAACTGGCCCTTACATTACCCGGACCCTAATTGGTTAGGCAGGAAGACTAAGCAATTACAAACTTAAACATTCAAATTACTTTCAATATCTCTGAACAGTCCAACTGGCTTCTTATGATTTTTCCTTTTTTCACATCTTCTCACTCAATCATCTCTTCTGACGCTGCTTCTTCCAACAAGCACAGTTTGTTGACAGGTCTTTCCAAGATGTTGGTCTTGGTTTTTATCTTCACTCTTCGCACCATTCCTCTGGAATCCGGTAATGTTTCGACTACTCTTCCCATGAGCCAGGAATTGTGAGGAGAAGAGCTCTCCACTAGTAACACGACATCTCCAGTAATAAAGTTTCTCCTTGGTCTTGACCATTTCTGGCGTTCTTGGAGGAGAGGAAGATACTCACACGTCCATATGCTGCCCTAACTTTGATCTTTGCCTTTCAGGGTCCTTTTCAGTTTGACTGATTGTTCTTGTGAACTCTTTTCTTTCATCCTTCAGTTGCTGCAAAGTTTTCTTTACCTTTAAAATTCAGGCAACCGACCTTTTTAGCTTATGCCAGTCAAAGTAGTAGTAGATCAAATTGTTAATTGGTTCCATGTTCTCCTTGACTTCGGTTGTGTTGGCTGTAACTGTGCTTTTGACTTCTGGATCATTTTGAAGGCGTTCTTTCCTTTCTATAGGTTGGTACACCCGGTGATGTGGTATGTAGAACATCCTGTTGTCATCACAGTTCAGCTGATGTGCTGGAACTTGAACGATGTAGCCTTTGTCAATAGTGGTGTCCATGAAGGCTTTGTACTCTTCATAGAACCCAGGATTCTTCTTGAACTTTCTGAGTAGAGTGTCTATGCTCTGTTCTTCCACATAACGATTATTAGACATTTGAAGCCTTCTGTTCCTGAGTGGCAATCCAATGCTGTAATGTCCATTCTCTAGAGTTGCTGTTTCCTGCACAGACTGCATGAATTGTTTGTCTTCTTGTGACAACTCTTCTTTGTCATCATAGTTATGCTCTGGGAAGTCAGCATTGTATTGTTGGACCAGCGACTTCTCAATTTCCATCACAGAGATCCTGTTCACTGAACACTGAGATGGTTTATTCTCTGTGTCGTCCAGCTCTTTTCTTATGGGGCCATTCACGACACAGCCAACAGCAGTCTTCACCACATAAGGTCCTCCATCTCTACTGTTGATGATGCGCCATGACAGTTTGCTCCAATAAGTAGGCCTACATCCACTTCTATTTCTGGCAAGCATACTTCTTTGAGGTAAGGCCATTTCTCTATATCTGATTGCTTTGGTATGTTGTCAGTGTGAACAGGTAGGTTGTTGTGAGTGTACACCTTGGGTAACTGAATATACTTGTTGTCTTCCAGTCCGCACACTTCCAGGTCCGATATCACATAACTGTTCATGAGTTTCTGTTCCCCAGGTTTGTTTTGACCCATGGTGCTGAGAAGTATTTGCGTTGGTTTCCCTTTAATGTTCAGTTTTCTTTGCAGGTCTCTAGTGCAGAATGTTGCTGTACTTCCTGGATCCATGAAAGCAAATGTTTCCACTTTTGACTTAATCTTCACTGGTACTATTGACAGCACCCATTCAGGTTCTCCGGGCCCTGTGAGGCTGCAAGATTCTTGAGCGATAGAAACTTGAGCACATGATACTTCTTTGTGAACACCACAAGCCTTCTCAGATGAAACAGAACTTACTTTATTTCCATGGCCACCATCACTCTTGTTGGGTGAGACAGAAACTTCCCTTTTTGGTGTGTGTAGAATGTCTGGGTGCTTTAATGCACATTCTTTACACTCAATTCTTCTTTTGCAGAATTTGCTGAAATGGCCAGGGGTTAAGCATCCAAAACACAGGCCCTTTAGCTTCAAGAACTTCACGCGTTCTTTGTGTGGCTGCATTTTGATTTGGCTACATGTAGCTAGGGTGTGAGATTGCTGGCAGTACAAACATGGCTTCTCAAAGGCAATCCCTGTCTTGCTTGAGTTTGCTGGTTTCACATATGATCCTGGAGACTGTTGGTTTTTAGCTGAAACATTTGTGGCAAAACTGCTTCCATGGATCTCTCTCTTTGCAGGATACCTTTCTTTGTGCTCAGTTTTTCCAGTTGTGACTGAGCGGCTGTCTGGTATATTACCGAAGAGGGGATCAAGCATTATTTTAGCTTGGCGGTCTATGTAACTCACTAAATCAGCAAACCTTGCTCTTATGCCTTTTCGCTCTTTGATATCAAAAGCTTCAGCACGCCAGCGTTCTTTCATTTTGTAAGGTAGTTTGGATACCAATGTTCGTAGGTTAGTAGGATTGTCCATCTCGTCTAAGAAGTCTATGTCCTCCATAGAGTTGCAACATCCAACCAAAAACATTGCATAAGCACTCAATGCCTTTCCATCATCTGACTTGATCTGCGGCCATTTTAATGCCTTATCGATGTATGCACTGGTGATCTGTAGCTCATCCCCATAGTGTTTATGAAGCAGACGCTTTGCTTCGTAGTAGCCTTTGCTGGGTGGCATTGTACTTTTTAGAACAGTTTACAGCCGGTGAACCCCAAGAGTTAGTCCACAGCTGTGCAGCTGTGGACTAACTCTTGGGGTTCACCGGCTGTAAACTGTTCTAAAAAGTACAATTTGTCTTGATCATTGTCTGTCCTTTGTTCTATTGAGTGCTCAAATGCTCTTTTGAACGATTTGTATTGCAGTGCATCACCTCTGAAGACAGGAATATCCTTCACGGGTAGCTGAGATTGTTTCTGTTGTTTAACTAGCAGTTCAGTAATTACATTCTGATTTTGCATGACCTTTATTATCTCCTCATCTCTGTTGGCTGGCACATTATAGTTCAAATCTTGTGGAACCACATTGTGCCGTGTTTGTGGTGGTGCGTGAAAGTTCATGCTGCCTGGTTGAAGAGGAAAGCTGGTTCTTTCTTGCTTCATGTTCCCACGTCGTAGCTTTTGTGCTTGTCTGTGGCTACTCAAACCATCTTCTGAGTTCTCATATTCTTTGAGCACCTTTATTTTTGCACTACTTTCAGCTAATGCAGTCTCCAGCTCAAGTTCTTCCTTTGTGACTTTGGTCCTGTCCACACGGCAACGGATTCAGGTGACTCCGATACAATTGCTTATCGTTTAGGCCTGGCGTCCACATGGCACCGGCGTTTTGGGTGCCCAAAATGCAATCTTTTTGAGAACGGGTTCCAGAGTGGAAAGATCTGGCAACGTTGCCGTTGCGAAGTCGTCTGGATGAGTAGAACGGATTTGTTTATGATGACGTCACAACCACATGACTGTCAGTGCTTCACGCCGGGTAGAAGTGTAACGAACTCGATGCGAGTTGTCAACAAATCCTATAACTTGGTTCATGAAATGCGCTTACAAAATATTTTCACTGTGAATATTTATTGTGTAATGGTGCAAAGTGAGAGAGAGAGAAAATAGCCCTTAGGGCAGAGTCAATCCCGCCAGCAAAAATAGGGAAAAAAAGGAGCGATCTCACCTCTTCAGATGTTGGTTTAAGTCCTACAATACATTCCTCAAAAAGGGCGTAGAAGAGCAAATTAATCCATCAACGTGTAGCATTCAATTTATTCCGGACCATTAAAGACACCGCCTTCCACGTAGAATCATACATCATCCTCACCGCCATATTGGATAGGTCAAAGCGGAGAATAAAGATGCCTCATTCATGTGCTGCGTTTAACTGTACCAACAGGCTTACCGTCCAAACGAGATCACATGGGATTACCTTTCACAGGTGAGACTGGAAAAATACTTTTCATTGTATTTGGTCATTATAATGTAATTTTACGAACAGGTTTTTCTGACTTTGTGGCTAATATGAAGTCTCGCGCATAATAGTTTATGCGCATGTGTCCTTACTTCTTCTATTGTTCTGGTGTCTCCGAAGGGACCGTCTTACAGTGCCCCTAGAGGTGTGGCATGTGTATTGCATCGTTTTCAGCAAGCGCTGCGTTGCCATATGGACCTGATATTTTACTGATCGTTGCCCATTTGGACGCGATATTTTTTTAAATAACATCTCGTTGCCGTTGTCATGTGGATGTAGCCTTTAAGTCTGATCATTTCAGTCTCCTTTTGAGCTTGAAATGCAGCCATTTCAAGCTCCTTTTGAGCTTGAAATGCAGCCAATTCAAGCTCAAGCTGCTGCCTTTTTTTCTGTGCAGCCGCACGTTCAAGCAGGGCTGCATGTTCCGCTTCTTGTTTAACGCATGTTGCTGAGACTCGGGTTGTGGATGACGTGCGACTAACTTGAGATCCACATGGGCGGGTGTGCCCATCATTGACATCAACCTGAGAAATGCTGTCACTTGGTGTAACAGTATCTTGGAGGTCAATGTCCTCATCCTTCTCTCTTTGCAGTACAGATTCATGTACATCTGCAATCCATTTTTTAGTTTCTTTCATAAATTTTGTGATGGATGCCATTTTGGGATCAAACCATTTTTCCTGGTCATATATTTTTTCATCTTCAGCCAAAAGATTTATGACTTCATTGTTGTGGTGACTAAGCCCCTGTAAATGAAGTGCAAAATCATTTTCCATCACTTCTTTGACTCTTTGCAAATTTTGAGCATCACTCTTCAATGTCTCCACGTCCCTTATTTTACTTGTGAGAGCTCCTAAGTTGTGCTTCCTCAGTGCTATGTGCCTTCGTAATTTCTCCTGTAGTGCTTTCTCTGTCAGCTTGCGTGACCTTCCCTGTTCCATTGTATCCTCAAGACATCTTGGCTCCTTTTCATTAGCCATCTTATATTGCAGAGTAAAGGCTCAAGTAGTATGCAAAAGTTTAAAAGCACTTTTCTTCAAAGTCACTTTTCTTCATAAAATGAGTGCAATACAACCTTTCAAAATAATGCCAAACTCCACGTTGTTTGACTCAAGACTTGCATTACAATTCACAGGGGAAATCCGTAACTTGCATTTTTTGTTTGCAATCGTCCTTTAATTTCGTCTCGAGCTCCATAATTATCCACTTCACGTCTGCTCGTCTTACTGCACTTAGATATTACAAGGATCTATCAGTACCTTGTCTTGGAGAATATTTCAAACAATAGTCCGTTTCTGCTTCAGCATCCTTGGGTGAGCTCTCCTTCTTTCCTTTCATGCAACGGGCTCCGCTCTCTCACACATGCACAGTGCAACTCCAGCTCCGCTGCTCCGCTCGTTAAGCGAGTCTTTTGACTAAATGTAATGGCACTCCGTTAGCTCTTCCTTGGTTACTGTACCATTTCTCGAATCAGTCGAAAAAACACTCTTTTTCCATGCGAGCGATGAGACATGACAACTTCCCTTGTCTTTCTAAAATGTTTACTTAAAAACAACAAGGTAAATCACAAAGTCTGGCGCACGGTACAAAGACTGTGTTGCTTCCACCGTGTTCTAAATCGAAACTAAGGTATACACAGTCAGTGATGTCACATCATAAAATTTAGAACATGGAACTCTTTTTTATGTTCTTTTCTATGTTCTAAACTCTTTTCTATGTTCTTAAATTATCATCATTCATTTTTAACTGTTTTTAACTTAAATTATTATTGCTTAACTGGCCCTTACAGACAGTGAGGATGCCACCTGAGCTGGAGAGTCCTGTGATGAAGTCCAGGGCAATGTGAGACCAAGGTCAATGCGGTGTAGGAATGGGTCTTAGCAAGCCAGCAGGGGGTCGATTGGCTGTCTTGTTCTGGGAGCATGTATCGCAGGCTGCCACAAACTCCTGGATGTCCTCCTTGATGGATGGCCACCAAAAGTGCTGCTGGATGAGAGCCAGGATTTGGGCGGTTCCCGGATGACAGGCCAGCTTGGAACTGTGACCACACTGCAGCACCTGAGTTCACACATGACAGGGAACAAACAGATGGTTACGAGGAATATTGTTGGAGTTACCTTCACCGGGGTCCTGCTCCAGGGCCTTCTGCACGAGTGTCTCAACTTCTAGAATAGCGGCTCCCACCAGGCAGTATGGAGGAAGGATAGTCTCAGGTTGCTTGGACTCCTCGTGGTGGGAAGAGAACATCCTGGACAGGGTGTCAGGTTTGCCGTTCTTGAAGCCTGGGCAGTAGGAGAGTGTGAAGTTGAATCGGGCTTGACGAGAGTTGAGACGTTTGGCGGACTTGAGGTATTCCAGGTTTTTATGGTCAGTCCAGACTAGGAACGGGAGGTCAGACCCCTTGAGCCAGTGCCTCCACTCCTCCAAGGCTAGTTTCACAGCCAGTAGTTCTTGGTCACCGATGTTGTAGTTTCGTTTGGCTTGGGATAGCCATTGGAAGAAGAAGGAGCATGGATGGACCTTGTTGTCATTGGCCCTCTGGGATAGGATGGTTCTGACCCCTGACTTGGAGGCGTCGACCTCGATGATAAACTGCTTGGTAGAATCGGGTATGGTGAGAATGGGTGCTGTGGTAAACCTGTGCTTGAGACTGGAAAAGGCTTTCTCTGCTTCCTCCCCCGACTTGAACTTGGTCTTGTTCGAGGTCAGGGCTGAGAGAGGTCCAGCCACTGTGCTGAAGTTGCGGATGAAATGCCTGTAAAAGTTGGCAAACCCCAGGAAGCGCTGGAGCTCACGTCTCGAAGATGGGGTGGGCCAGTCAGCGACTGCCTCCAGCTTGAGGGGGTCCATCTGGATCTTGGCTGGTGAAATGATAAACCCTAGGAATGAGACAGAGCCTTGGTGGAACTCGCTCTTCTCTGCCTTAATGAACAGCTTATTCTCCAGCAGGCATTGAAGAACCTGCCGGATGTGACCCCGATGTTCCTCCAGGGAGCGAGAGAAAATATCATCCAGGTAAACAAAGACAAAGGTGTTAAGAAAGTCCCTCAAGACATCATTAACCAGTGCCTGGAATACCGCGGGTGCATTAGTCAGGCCGAAAGGGACTACGAGGTACTCATAGTGGCCTGTGGTGGTGTTGAAGGCCGTCTTCCACTCATCCCCTTCCCTGATCCTAACTAGGTGATAGGCATTGCGTAAGTCCAGTTTAGTGAACACCTTAGCTCCCTGGAGTAGTTGGAAGCCTGTAGCCATGAGCGGTAATGGGTAGTGATTCTTGACTGTGATGGCATTGAGACCTCGATAGTCAATGCAGAGGAGGAGTGACTTCTCTTTCTTCTCCATGAAGAAGAATCCTGCCCCTGCTGGGGAGGAGGAAGGGTGGATGATCCCAGCTGCCAGAGACTCAGTGATGTATTTCTCCATGGCTTGTCTCTCGGCGGGGGAAAGAGAGTAGAGAGGTCCCTTGGGTGGTGCCGTCCCTGGCAGGAGGTCGATACCACAGTCATAGGGCCTATGAGGGGGAATGGACACTGCTCGGGTCTTACTGAAGACAGGCTTGAGGTCCAGATATTCCGGAGGCACATGAGAAAGGTCAGGAAACTCGTTGGCTGAGGGCTGAGGTGGTTTGGTGGGAGGCAGAGCGGAGTTCAGGCAGGAGGCCAGGCAGTGAGTGAGTCGGACAGGGTGGCCAGGTTCCGAGTGATCTGCCTGAGTTCCTGTTGGTGGGTCCCGAGGAGGGCTCCTTGCTGCTGCATAGCCGTTCTCAGATGATTAAGTTCCACTGGATCCATGTTGGCCAGAACGTACTGTTAAGGGTGGCGAGATGTGGTGAGTTAGGATCCAATAGCAGAACACAAACCAGAAAATCCAGTGACTAAAAAATGATTTAATTAAAGTCCAAAAAGAGACAACGAACAAAAATAGCAAAAATAATCCAGATAACAATGAGGTAGACAAAGTGCTAATATGAAAAAACATGAAAAATAGTTCTGACAATAACTGGAGACAAAAAATGTAGTGCAAAAAACCATGAAAACCTGACAAAACGCGAGTGCAAAAAACTGTGGCTAAGACTAGGCAAAACAGAGAGCAAAGATCCAGGAAGCAAAAAAATGGCACAGAGACGACGCGAGAAACAGACAAGACATTCTGGCAAGGTCCCCTTCTTCTTCTTCTTCTTCTGTCGATTTATTGGCAGTTAACAATCGATGTGTATTACCACCATCTACCGGGCTCAGGTGTGATCTCAAGGGATATTAATCATTGCAAATGCCTGCATGAGAATAAATCAAAACTGAGCCTGTAGTCAGACCTTGAGCAGGTCACGTCCTGATAGAATGTTCAAAAGATATCAATATTATGTCTCGAGCAATGTGTCATCACAACAGTACAGTACACAGTGAGACACAAGGTCACAGAAGAATTCTAGCCTTCTAGCTGAAATAGTAAAATAGAATAGAGTAGAATATTAAGAGATGTATGCTTGAGTTAATCCTTGCTCTTCTTGACGTGTATTGGTGCTCAGAGGGCGGGCATGCCCTATCAGCCCTCGTCCCACCTCACCGGAGCTTAGAGAAACTCCGGCCAAATTGTCTAGAATTTGTGTAGAATGCTAAACCACAACAATTCATCCAATCCCGTGGGTTTTCCTCGGGGTCTGGGTACCTTAACACAATTTCCCCTCCCATTGGTGACACGAAAGGACAGTCTCAAGATTAATTATTCTGTGTTAACTCATACAGACAAAATCTTCCTGTAAACCAATTACGAGGATAACCAAACAAAATCTTCCCGTAAACCAATTACAAGGATAACCAAACAAAAATCTTCCCATAAACCAATTACGAGGATAACCAAACAAAATCTTCCCGTAAACCAATTATGAGGATAACCAAACAAAATCTTCCTGTAAACCAATTATGAGGATAACCAAACAAAAATCTTCCCGTAAACCAATTATGAGGATAACCAAACAAACATCTTTCCGTAAACCAATTACGAGGATAACCAAACAAAATCTTCCCGTAAACCAATTACGAGGATAACCAAACAAAATCTTCCCGTAAACCAATTACGAGGATAACCAAACAAAAATCTTCCCGTAAACCAATTACGAGGCTAACCAAACAAAAAAATCTTCCCGTAAACCAATTACAAGGATACGAGTATCTTCCCGTGAAACCCTTCACGAGGATAAACAAATAAACAAGTCATTGCAGACTGATTATAAAAAAAAACTAAATTCTATTTGCTAGTTGAGTGTCCTTTAAGGCCAAGTTTACATTAGACCGTATCTGTCTCGTTTTCTTCGCGGATGCACTGTCCGTTTACATTAAACCGCCTGGAAACGCCAGGAAACGGGAATCCGCCAGGGTCCACGTATTCAATCCAGATTGTGTCAGCTCCGGTGCTGTGTAAACATTGAGAATACGCAGATACGCGGATACGCTGTGCTGAGCTCTAGCTGGCGTCGTCATTGGACAACGTCACTGTGACATCCACCTTCCTGATTCGCTGGCGTTGGTCATGTGACGCGACTGCTGAAAAACGGCGCGGACTTCCGCCTTGTATCACCTTTCATTAAAGAGTATAAAAGTATGAAAATACTGCAAATACTGATGCAAATACTGCCCATTGTGTAGTTATGATCGTCTTTAGGCTTGCCATCCTTCCACTTGCAAGTGGTAAGTGATATGCACTGGGATCACACACACAGCGGCTCAGTCCCGAATCGTGGCTCGTGCACTTCACTCGCGTGCTCTGTGAGCTGCGCAGGGCCGGAGTGCACACCCTCCAGAGGGCACTCGCTGTTCAGGGCGGAGTGATTTGGAGCCCAGGATGCCTGCAGAGCCGAGCGTATCCATGTATTGGTGTTGCTGTGTGCACGCAAGTCGTGTATTGGTGTTGCTGTGTGCACACTAATAGTTTTAAAAATGTTAATCTGATGATCCGCTGATACGGTCTAATGTAAACATGGGCTCAATACTGTGTTAGAGCTGTTACTGCTGATTGTGTGAATGGCTGACTTAATAAATTGTCTATAGTTACAGATTTTCTTAATGTTCTCCCCATCTTCTCTCTTTCACTGGAATAATGTGTACAGTGTATAAGAACATGCTCAACCTTTTCTACTTCTCCACTGTGTGCACAGGCCCCAGAATGATGTTTCCCTATTGTATACAACCCACTATTTAGACTTGTGTGTCCTATCCTCAGCCTCGTCAACCAAACCTCCTCCTGTCGTTTCAGTTCACCACCCCTTCTAAACACCACCTCCATTTGTAAATTATATAGATGCCTTCCTTTCTCCTCTGTATTCCATCTCTCCTGCCACATTTTGTTGATGTTGTCTTTAATTATTACTTTAATTTCTGCCTTGCTTAATGGGACTTCTAACTCAACCTCATTTGCCTTGATGGCCTCTTTGGCCATTTTATCCACTTTCTCATTACCCTCAACCCCCTTATGAGCTGGAACCCATGTGAACTGAATAAAAGTTTTATGTTGATTTATCTTAAATACGAGATGGTTAATTTCATCTAAGAGATCTTGTCAGCATGTAGATTTTCCACTCTGGATACTATTTAAGGAAGACATAGAATCTGAGCAAATAACTGCTTTACTAGGCTTCACCTCCTCCACCCACTGCAGGGCCAGTATAATAGCCATCATTTCTGCTGAAAAACTTGACAAGTGATCTGACATCCTTTTCCCAATACTTATATTGTAGCTGGGGATGAATACTGCTGCTCCTGTCTTACCAGTTTCATCTTTAGAAGCATCTGTATATATCTGTGTCGTGTCATCATACATTACTTCTAAATACTGCTGTACATTCTGGTTTGCAATCTCCTTAGTTTTCAAATTTACAATAGGGAAATAAAATAACCAAGGGGGAATGATTGACCTTGTAATTGTTTTGCAAAGAGGAATGTCACTGATCCCTAATTGATCTGCCTGCTGATTACCATCCCACCCAAAACTGCGTACGGGTCGACCATACTCCCAGCATTCCCTTAGTATCTGTTTGGTTGGATGATTGTCTTCATGACCCTGTAGGTTTAGCCAATATGATACTGATAATTTCAGTTGCCTGAGGTCAAGTGGCATTTCCCCTACTTCCACCTGAAGTGCTGGGACTGGAGAGGTCCTGAAGGCACCACAGCATATACAGAGGGCTTTGGCTTGTATCTTGTTTAGCTCTAACAAGGAAGTCTTGGCTGCTGAATTATATGCTATACATCCATAATCCAACAGTGGTCGGATTAGGACACTATAAATTCTTTTCAAGGATGTGCTTGATGCCCCCTAGTCATTCCCTGCTAAGCATTTCAGAATATTAATTCCCTTTTTACATTTGTCTATAACCTTTTGAATATGATTTTTTTTAAAAAAGTTTGTTATCAAACCATACACCAAGGTATCTTAAATTATCCGTTTGCTTGAGTGGCTGCCCATACAACCTGAGGTCCACTGTAGGGTTAACCCTTTTTTTTTTGAGAAACATATAACTTGTGTCTTTTCAACAGATAAATGAAACCCCCACTCATGTGACCATCTTTCAACCTCGTTTATAGCTATTCTATTCCTTAGACTATCAGAATTTCGGCCTCTCACCCACAGTGCTCCATCATCTGCATAAAGTGCTCTACTGATTCTGGAATCAATATTGTTAAAAACATCATTAATCATTATATTAAATAGAATTGGGCTGCAGACGCTACCCTGTGAGGTACCATTTTCTATAGCGTAGATTTTTGAATGGCTCGCTCCAACTCTTACCTCTATGGTTCTATTCCTTAAAAAATCTCTAATCCAATTGAACATTTTGCCTTCTATTCCCATTTAATTCAATTTAAGTAAAAGACCCTCTTTCCAGAGCATATCATATGCTTTTTCAATATCAAAGAATGTTGCCAAGACTGACTCCTTATTTGCTTGAGCTTTCCTAATTTTATTTTCTAGGCAGGTTATTGGATCCATAGTAGTACGGCCATTTCTAAATCCACTTTGATGTGGAGAGAAAAGACTTCTTTTTTCAGTCTCGTATACTAACCTCTTAGTTATCATCCTTTCCATTAACTTACAAAGATTAGATGTTAGTGCTATAGGCCTATAGCTTTTGACCTCTGCTTTATCCTTACCTGGTTTAGCTATAGGTACCACTACTGAATGTTTCCAGCTGGAGGGCAGCTTACCTTGCTCCCAAATTTTATTATATAACTTTAAAATCACACTTTTAGCCACATCAGATAATTGTTCAATCATTTTGTAACAAATTCTATCTTTACCTGGATACGTATTTTTAACACCCACTAATGCTCTTTTCAATTCAAATAATGTAAAATTATTATCAAGTGCGCCCTCACTTATATCTTTCTTTCCTAATACCTTTCCATTATCTTCAATCATTTTTGTTCTCCATAATAACTCTTTATTTGTTAAGTTTTTAGAGCTATGCACTTTAACAAAGGCCCTAGCAAGCATCTCTGCTTTTTCATCATTATTTACTGCTTCACCATCACTATCTTTAATTACTGGTAAAGAGAAATCCCTTCTTATTCCTCCCATCTTTCTGATCATTCCCCATATCTCGGAGACCTTGACTTCTGATCCAATATTATTACAGAAACTCCTCCAGTAATTCCTCTTAGTTTCCCTTATTACTCTTTTAGCTTGAGACTGTGCCTTTTTATATAGTATTAAATTATTGAAGGAATGATTAGATTTCACCATTCTAAATGCTTTATTTCTGGCTTTGACCACTTTTTTACATTCATCTGACCACCATGGCACCATTTTCTTTTCCCTTGTCCCAGAAGACTCACCCAGAACCTCCTCTGCTGACTCATATAATATATTTGTGATTATGGAATTTACTAATTCAACATCACTTAAGTTTGACATATTCTCCATAAGTTTGCCACTTGCCTTCATGCTATATAGCCCCCAATTAGCCACTCTCATTTTCCATCTTGGGTACCAGTTTTCTTCCAAATTAACATTCTGCTCTTGTATCTTGGTCCAAATTGGGTAATGATCACTTCCTAATGGGTTATTATTAAGAACTTCCCACTGACTGACTCCTGCTAATCATTCTGAAAGTAAGGTAAGGTCAAGTGCTGATTCTGTTCCATGTACTAGATCAAACCTAGTGCCTGTTCCATCATTTAAACAGACTAGATTGTGGTCATCCATAAACTCCTCAACAGTACTCCCATTATCATCTGTTCTTTTGCTTCCCCATAATGTGTTATAAGCATTGAAGTCTCCACATAAAATATTTCTACAATTTCCCTCCACACAAAAACTATCTAAAAAATCTCTTCTAATCTTTTGACAAGGGTAATAGAAGTTAATTATTTTAAACTTAGTTCTACCCACCCATACTTCCACTGATATTACTTCAATTTCTTCATTTATATTTTGTGCTTTGTAATTAAGTCCCTGTTGAATAAATGTGGCTACTCCCCCACCTGTTCCTAGGCTTCTATCTTTGTGTACTGCTACATATCCATAGATTATAAAGTCAAGTGATGGCTTTAACCATGTTTCTTGAATACAAATGATATTAGGTTTAACCTGCTGTTCTTCAATAAAATGTTTAAATTCTTGCCCATTTGCAATTAAACTCCTGGCATTCCACTGTAATATGGACAGTACCATTATAAAACACCACCACATGACTGCTGACTTTCAGACACTCTGGTCGCTAATACTGCATTTACAGACTTAACGGATAATTCCCCTATATCCAGGTACTTTTCTGCTGCTCTTGTGATAATCTTTATTCTCTTTGTTCTGCTATCTGTCTGAGCTGAGCAATTGATAACTTCCACTATGAAGGCAACAAACTTTTTCTTCTCCACAATCAAAGTATCTTCAGAAACTTTATAATTCAAAGATTGTGCAACTCTTTGAGTAGGAGGTTGAGACACAGGTTGAGACACAGACACTGCTTTAGCATCAGATCGTACTTTGCTATCTATCTTTTTGATTGCATCAGCATAGGTAAGTTTCTCCTTCACCCTTATGTTTTGAATCCGTACTGCTCTTTTATGGGCCTCACATCCTTTATAAGTAGCACTGTGCTCCCCTCCACAGTTACAACACTTTATTTTACTTCCTACAGCACACTTGCCATATTCATGTCCCCCCACACACACTTGGCACACCTGTCTTTAGCCCTACAGGCTGCAGCAATATGCCCAAACCTTTGGCATTTAAAACACCTTGTTGGTGGAGGAATGTATGCTCATACTGCATAACTGACATACCCAATCTTAACTCTTTCCGGTAATCGCTCTTCGTCCAGAGCTATCATAACTGACAAACTAGGACTTGTAACTCCATCTCTTGTAATAGGCAAATGTTTTACCTTGGTTACTTTAACCCCTTTCATGTTAACTCGGATCTGTTCCTCTGTCAACTCAGTAGATACTCCAGATATCACACCCATACACTTTCCCTTTTCCTCCCACACTTGCGGCTTTATTGCTTTCCCCAATAGTGTTTTACACTTCATTAACCCCTGCTGCTGGTCTCTATCTCTACACACAATCATCAAATTGCCATCTCTTAAAGTTTTGACTGTTTGTACTTCACCTACTAACTTGTATATTGCCTCACTAACTCTTAAAGGATTTAAAGTACACGGGGATTGGAATCTAGGGATAACTTTAATTTCATTTCTTTTACCTTCCTCTCTCCTCTCTTCATCGGGTTCTAGTTCTTTCCTTTTCTTACTTCCTCGATTGACCCTCTGCCATTCTCCTGAGTATATATTTCTCTCATTGTAGTCGCTTGACGCTAGATCACCACCTTCATCAGCCTCCTCAATCCCCTCCATCTCACTCACTTCCTGCAAATCCCGGATCACACCTCCAGCCCTCCAAAACTCCACTCAGCCGAAATCTCGAAGATTTAAATTGGAAGAAGTTCCGTTCAATCACTGTTGAAGCAAGAACCTCTCCCCGTTCTTTCTCCTCCACGCACCTTCCCAAGTCGAGCTCGTGCCGGCAAGGTCCCCTTCTGAGAACGGTCTATTTATACACAGCAGAGCAGACCAGGAAGTGAATGCAGGCAAGATGGAAGTCCCGTCCTGGATCTGGATTGCACTGAACTGGGAGATAGTAAATCTCCAGAGTGGAAGTCTGGGGTGGATCATGAAAAAGGTGCATTTTTTTTTAATTGTGACACAAACAATAATTAACATGAAAAAACAAATCTGGAATGTGCATAGGTAATCACCATCCAAAGTCAATGTGGCAGTGGGGACGTGGTCAAGCGTCAGCCTGTGACAGGAGGGTGGAGTCAGGGAAGGTAAGTGGCAGAATCACTACACCTAATGTTAGTTAACCTGTGTTTTGTGTACCTTCCCCAGTGACCACGCCCTATATAAGGAGAGAGAGAGAGCAGAGGAAGAGAGCTCTCTCCCCAACCAGATGACTTATATGTGTGTGTGTGTGTGTGTGTGTGTGTGTGTGTGTGTGTATGCGTGTGGCTGGGAGAGTGTGTTTTTGCGACTGAAAAGTGCAAATAAAAAGAGTTTTTTGGACTCAGTTCTGGCCTGCCGTACTTCTGTGCTCCACCCACCCACTCTGATTTCTACAGTGGTGCTGAAACCCAGGAGCCAAACACAGAGGAGAACAGCCCCATGGAGTCCTCCCCCTTTGCAGACCTGATCCACGCCCTCACCAAGGCCCAACAGAGCCAGCACCAGGCGTTGCTCTCCCTCTGAAAGGAGCAAGAACAATGGTTCGAGGCCCTGGTGCTGGTGCAACAAGAAGATCGTTAGGCGTTCTGGCACCTCGTGTTGGCAGGGTCCACCATCTCCACTGCTGCGGGCCCACTCCACCTCACCCTAACGAAGATGGGCCCGCACGACGACCCCGAGTCCTTCCAAACGCTATTTGAGCAGAGGCCTCAGGGTGGCCGGTGGAACAGCTCGCGGCGTGCCTCCTCCCCCTGCTAATGGGCGAGGCGCAGCTGGCCGTGCTACAGCTCCTCGCCGACGGCCAGCTGGTCTACATGGACCTGCACCGGGCCATCCTCCAGCGTGTGGGGTGCACCCCCGAACAACATCATCAGCGCTTCCGTGCTCTGCGCCTAGAGGAGGTCGGCTGCCCATTCGCGTTTGGCCAGCAACTCCGGGACGCCTGCAGGTGGTGGCTAAGGACTGACAATCACGACGCTGAGGGAGTCGTCAACCTGGTGGCACTGGAGCAGTTAATTGCACAACTTCCCAAAGGAATGGTGGAGTGGGTCCAGTGCCATTGCCCGGCGTTGCCGGATCAGACCATCGAGTTAGCAGAGGATCATTTGGCGGCTGTTCCCATGGCAGGATCACAGATCCACTCTTTGCTTCCCTCCTCTCTCTCTCTCTCTCTCCCCCTCCCCTTCTGTGTCTCGTCCTCGCCCCATTCCCCCACCACGGAGGTGGGGGCCGGCTCCCTCACAGCCGGTCCGCCACACCCGCAGTGCCCTACCGTTTCCCACTTCTGTGTCTGTCCCCCCCCCCCCAGGTGAGTGAGCCCCAGAGTACTGGTGCAGAGAGAAAGCCCGGGCCAGTTTGCTGGCACTGTGGGGAGCCGGGGCACCTCCAGCATCAATGCTCGGCAACGGAGGTGGGCGCGGTGGTCCGGATCCCTGACGTGCCAGGAGCCACCCTCAATCGGGCCGGAGCGTATCGCATACCGGTGAGTATCCAAGGGGATACATATCAGGCTTTGGTCGACTCTGGATGTAATCAGACCTCAATCCACCAAAGCCTGGTGCAAGACGAGGCATTGGGAGGAGCACAATTGGTGAAGGTGTTGTGTGTGCACGGGGATGTTCACAACTACCCTTTAGTGTCAGTCCACATTCTATTTCGAGGGGAGAAATTTAGTGTAAAGGGGGCGGGGTCCACTCTATAATTTTGGGGACTGATTGGCCAGGATTTGGGGAATTAATGAGTCATTTAGTAAAGAGTGGATCCTGCTGTAGTTTAGCAGGGGGAGGTCCCGGTGTCGCATTGGTGGGAGCAGCTGTCACAGAGCCATCAGAGTGAGGAGCAGCAGGCTACTCCTCCCTCTCTCAGGGAATCCCTAGAGGATTTCCCATTAGAGCAGGCGTGAGACGAGACTCTGCGGCATGCGTTTGACCAAGTGAGAGTAATTGATGGTCAAACGCTCCAGCCAAATGCCACCCCATCCTTCCCCTATTTCTCTATTATGAAAGATAGATTTTACCGAGTGACGCAGGACACTCAGACTAAAGAGCAGATCATGCAGCTTTTGATTCCAAAGAGCCGCCAGGAATTAGTATTCCAGGCGGCTCACTTTAATCCCATGGCTGGACACTTGGGGCAGGATAAGACACTAGCCCGAATAATGGCCCAGTTCTATTGGCCAGGGATTCACGGCGATGTCCGTAGGTGCTGTACGGCATGCCGCAAATGCCAGTTAGTAAATCCAGCGGCCATTCCAAAAGCGCCTTTGCGCCCTCTACCATTAATCGAGACCCCATTCGAAAGAATTGGGATGAATCTCGTTGGGCCATTAGATCAGTCAACACAAGGGTACCGCTTTATTTTAGTCCTGGTGGACTATGCAACGCGATACCCGGAAGCAGTGCCTCTGCGCAATATCTCAGCATGCAGTATTGCGGAAGCACTCTTCCACGTCATCTCCCGAGTTGGAATCCCCAAAGAGATTCTGACTGACCAAGGCACCTCGTTTATGTCACGCAAACAGTGAATTGTATGGGTTATTGGGAATCAAGCCGATCCGCACCAGCGTTTATCACCCACAAACGGACGGTTTAGTCGAATGGTTTAATCGCACCCTCAAAAACATAATTAAAAAATTTGTAAGCGAGGACACACGTAATTGGGATAAATGGCTCGAACCCTTGCTTTTCGCAGTGCAAGAGGTCCCACAAGCCTCCACGGGGTTCTCCCCATTCGAATTATTATATGGGCGTAAGCCACGTGGCATCCTAAATGTGCTGCGGGAAAATTGGGATGAGGGACCTTCAACCAGCAAAATTACAATTCAATATGTTCTCGACCTGCACGCAAAACTCCACACCCTCATGCACCTAACCCAGGAGAATTTGAGGCAGGGCCAAGAACGGCAAATCTGCCTGTACAACAGGGGCACATGCCTTAGGGAGTTCGCACAGGGAGATAAAGTGCTCATGCTGTTGCCTACAACGAGCTCCAAATTGGTCGCCAAGTGGCAAGGACCCTTTGAGGTCACATGGCGAGTCGGGGACGTCGACTATGAGGTGAGGCGAATGGAAAGGGGCAGGGCATTACAGATTTACCACCTCAATCTGTTAAAACTCTGGAACGAGGAGGTCCCCATGGCGTTGGTGTCACTGGTTCCAGAGAAGGCGGAGCTGGGGCCGGAGGTTCAAAAGGGAACATTGACTACCACTCCGGTCCCCTGTGGAGACCACCTCTCCTTGATCCAACTCTCGGAGGTTGCCCAGTTGCAAGCCGAATTTTCGGACGTGCTCTCACCCCTGCCTGGTCGCACCCGCCTCATGGAATGCCATATTGAGACGCCCCCGGGGTGGTAGTGCGCAGCCACCCTTACAGGCTGCCTGAACACAAAAAAAAGGTGATTCGGGAAGAACTCAAAGCCATGCTCAACATGGGCATCGTCGAGGAGCCCCACAGTGACTGGAGCAGCCCAGTGGTCTTGGTTCCCAAGGCCAACGGGTTGGTCCGGTTCTGTGTGGACTATAGAAAAGTTAATGCGGTGTCTAAATTTGACACATACCCAATGCCTCGTATTGATGAGTTGCTTGATCGACTAGGCACAGCTCGTTTTTATTCGACACTGGATTTGACAAAGGGATATTGGGAGATCCCCTTGACTTCATTATCCCGAGA
The DNA here is from genome assembly GCF_027579695.1 of Neoarius graeffei. Lineage (NCBI taxonomy): Eukaryota > Metazoa > Chordata > Actinopteri > Siluriformes > Ariidae > Neoarius > Neoarius graeffei. The sequence goes on from NC_083578.1 coordinate 44,916,014, forward strand.
AAAAACAACCTTTTCCACACCGTTTGGCTTACACCAGTTTGTCACACTTCCTTTTGGACTGTTTGGGGCACCCGCTACGTTCCAGCAGCTGATGGATAGGGTCCTCTGCCCCCACGCCACCTATGTGGCCGCATACCTTGATGATATTATTATCTATAGTAATGACTGGCCGTGGCACCTGCAACATCTGAGGGCCGTCCTTAGGTCACTGAGGCGAGCGGGTCTCACAGCCAACCCGAAGAAGTGTGCAATTGGGCGGGTGGAAGTATGGTATCTGGGCTTCCATTTGGGCAATGGGCAGGTGCTTCCCCAAATTAACAAGACAGCAGCGATTGCAGCCTGCCCAAGGCCCAAGACCAAAAAGGGGGTGAGACAGTTCCTGGGGCTGGCTGACTACTATTGTAGGTTTATACCTAATTATTCGGACGTCACCAGCCCACTGACTGATCTCACTAAAAAGGGAGCACCAGATCCGGTCCAGTGGACAGAGCAGTGTCAGCGGGCTTTTTCTGAGGTAAAGGCTGCACTGTGTGGGGGGCCACTGTTACACTCCCCTGACTTTTCTCTCCCCTTTATATTGCAGACGGACGCGTCGGACACAGGGCTGGGGGCCGTTTTGTCCCAGGAGGTGGAGGGGGAGGATCGCCCAGTGCTGTACATAAGCCGGAAGCTGTCAGTGCATGAGGGGCGCTACAGCACCATAGAGAAGGAGTGCCTGGCCATCAAGTGGGTGGTCCTAGCCCTCCATTACTACCTGCAGGGACACCCTTTCACCCTCTGTTCAGACTACGCGCCCCTCCAGTGGCTCCACCGCATGAAGGATGCCAACGCGCGGATCACCCGTTGGTATCTCGCACACCAACCCTTTAACTTCAAGGTGGTCCACAGGCCGGGGGCGCAGATGGTCGTGGCGGACTTCCTCTCCCATCAAAGGGAGGGGGAGTCGGCTGCGGGCCGGACGGCTGCCTGGCCTGAGTCGGGTGGTGGGGGTATGTGGCAGTGGGGGCGTGGTCAAGCGTCGGTCTGTGACAGGAGGGTGGAGTCAGGGAAGGTAAGTGACAGAATCACTACACCTGATGTTAGTTAACCTGTGTTTTCTGTGCCTTCCCCAGTGACCGTGCCCTATATAAGGAGAGAGAGAGAGCAGAGGAAGAGAGCTCTCTCCCCAACCAGATGACTTATGTGTGTGTGTGTGTGTGTGTGTGTGTGTGTGTGTGTGTGTATGCGTGTGGCTGGGAAAGTGTGTTTTTGCAACTGAAAAGTGCAAATAAAAAGAGTTTTTGGAACTCAGTTCTGGCCTGCCGTACTTCTGTGCTCCACCCACCCGCTCTGATTTCTACAGTCAATACTTTGCAGAGCCATCTTTTGCTGCAATTACAGCTTCATACTCTTGGGGTATGTCTGTTAGTTTAGCACATCTAGCCACTGGGATTTTTGCCCATTCCTCAAGGCAAAACTGCTTCAACTCCTTCAAGTTAGATGGGTTGCTTTGATGTACAGCAATCTTAAAGTTATGCTACAGATTTTCAATTGGATTAAGGTCTGGGCTTTGAGTAGGCCATTCCAAGACAATTAAATGTTTCCCTTTAAACCACTCCAGTGTAACTTTAACAGTACGTTTCGGGTCATTGTCCTGCTGGAATGTGAACCTTCGTCCCAATATCAAACCTCTGGCTGACTCAAACAGGTTTTCCTTTGGAATTGCCCTGTATTTATTGCCATCTATCTTTCCTTCAATCCTAACCAGGTTTCCTGTCCCTGCAGATGAAAAATATCCCCACAGCATGATGCTGCCACCACCATGCTTCACTGTAGGAATGGTGTTCTCAGGGTGATGGGAAATGTTGGGTTTGTGCCACACACTGCATTTCCCATAATAGCCAAAAAGTTAAATTTTAGTCTTATCTGACCAGAGACTCTTCTTCCATGTATTTGTGGAGTCTGCCACATGTTGTTGGGCAAACTTCAAATGTGTTTTCTTTTTTTTCTTCATTTTGAAAGCAATGGCTTTTTCCTGGCCACCCTTTCGTAAAGCCCCGCTCTGTGGAGTGTATGGCTTACAGTGGTCCTATAGACAAATACTCCCATCTCTGCTGTGGATCTTTGCAGCTCCTTCAGTGTTACAATTTTCTGGCAGAAACTACCCTCGGAGTAAGGGTCCTTCCAGAACAGCTTGATTTATGCTGACATGTGACACTTGGATTGTACACAGGGGGATCTTAATCAACTAAATATGTGACTTATGAAGTGAATTGGTTGGACTAGCTCTTAGTTAAGGGTTTCATGCGAAAGGGGATGAATATCTATGCACACTCCAAATTTCTGTTTTTTCATCATAATTATTGTTTATGTCACAATAAAAAAAATGCACCTTTAAAGTGGTTATGTTATGTAAATCAAATGGTGCTGACCCCCCAAAATTCCATTTTAATTCCAGCTCGTAATGCAACAAAACAGGACAAACATCAAGGGGGATGTAGTATTGGACCAGGTGGGTGACCAATACACAGCAGGCCAGAACTGAGTGCTCAATGAACTATTTATTGCTAACTTTTCAGCCTTTTATCACTTCCCAGTCACACACACACACACACACACACACACACAAGTGTTCTGGTTGGGGAGAGCTCCCTTTCTCTGCTCTCCTCTCCTTTTAAAGGGCGCGGTCACTGGGGAAGACACACAAACACAGGTTAATCCCCATCAGGTGCCATGATTCCACCACTTACCTTCTCTGACTCCACCCTCCATTCACAGACTGACGCTTGACCACACCCCTGCTGCCACATACCCCCACCACCTGACTCAGGCCGGGGAGCCGTCTGGCCTGTAGCCAACTCTCCCACCCCTTGACGGGATAGGAAATCCGCCATGACCATCTGCGCCCCCGGCCTGTGGACCACCTTGAACTTAAATGGCTGGAGTGCCAGATACCAATGGGTGATCCGGCGTTGGCATCCTTCATGCAGTGGAACCACTGCAGGGGCGCGTGGTCCGAACAGAGGGTGAAAGGGCACCCCAGCAGGTAGTAGCAGAGGGTGAGAACCGCCCATTTGATGGCGAGGCACTCCTTTTCAATCGTGCTGTAACTGCCGTCATGGACTGACAACTTCCGGCTGATTACAGCACTGGGTGGTCCTCCCCTCCACCTCCTGGGACAGAACAGCCCCCAGCCCTCTGTCCGACACGTCTGTCTGCAAAATAAAGGGGAGAGAAAAGTCAGGGGAGTGTAACAGTGGCCCCCCATACAGTGCAGCCTTTACCTCCAAGAAAGCCCGCTGGCATTGCTCTGTCCACTGGACTGGATCTAGTGCTCCCTTTTTAGTGAGATCATCCAGCGGGCTGGTGACGTCTGAATAATTAGGTATAAACCTATGATAGTAGCCAGCCAGCCCCAGGAACTGTCTCACCCCCTTTTTGGTCTTGGGCAGGTCGCAATCGCTGCTGTCTTGTTAATTTGGGGACGCACCTGCCCATTGCCCAAATGGAAGCCCAGATACCGTACTTCCACCCACCCAATCGCACACTTCATCGGGTTGGCTGTGAGACCCACTCGCCTCAGCGACCTAAGGACGGTCCTCAGATGTTGCAGGTGCCATGGCCAGTCATTACTATAGATAATAATATTATCAAGGTATGCGGCCGTATAGGTGGCGTGGGGGCAGAGGACCCTATCCATCAGCCGCTGGAACGTAGCGGGCACCCCAAACAGTCCAAAAGGAAGTGTGACAAACTGGTGTAAGCCAAACGGTGTGGAAAAGGTTGTTTTTTCTCGGGATAATGAAGTCAAGGGGATCTGCCAATATCCTTTTGTCAAATCCAGTGTCGAATAAAAACGAGCCATGCCTAGTCGATCAAGCAACTCGTCAATACGAGGCATTGGGTATGCGTCAAACTTAGACACTGCGTTAACTTTCCTATAGTCCACACAGAACCGGACCGACCCGTCGGCCTTGGGAACCAAGACCACCGGGCTACTCCAGTCGCTGTGGGACTCCTCAACGATGCCCATTTCGAGCATGGCCTCGAGCTCTTCCTGAACCACCTTTTTTTGTGTGTTCGGGCAGTCTGTGTGCATGACGACCCCAGGGGGGCATCTCAATGTGGTGTTCTATGAGGTGGGTGCGCCCGGGCAGCGGTGAGAACACGTCAGAACATTCTGTTTGCAACTGGGCGACCTCCGTGAGCTGGGTCGGGGGGAGGTGGTCTCCACAGAGGACCGGAGCGGTGGGCAATGTCAATTTCCCTTTTTGAACCTCTGGGCCCAGCTCTGCCTTCTCTGGAACCACCGACAGCAACGCCACGGGGACCTCCTCATTCCAAAGTTTAAGTAGGTTGAGGTGGTATATCTCTAACGCCCCATCCCTGTCCGTTTTCCTCACCTCATAGTCGATGTCCCCGACTTGCCGTGTGACCTCAAAGGGTCCTTGCCACCTGGCGATCAATTTAGAGCTTGACATGGGCAACAACATGAGTACTTTATCTCCCGGTGTGAATTCCCTAAGGCGCGTGCCCGTCGTACAGACAGACTTGACATTATTGGGCCTGCCGCAAATTCTCTAGGGTTAGGTGCGTGAGTGTGTGGAGTTTGGCACGCAGGTCAATAGCATATTGAATTTCGTTTTTACTGGTTGAAGGTCCCTCCTCACAATTTTCCCGTAGCACATCCAGAATGCCACGCCGCTTACGCCCGTATAGTAATTCGAACAGGGAGAACCCCGTGGAGGCTTGTGGGACCTCTCACACTGCGAATAACAGGGGCTCAAGCCATTTATCCCAGTTGCGTGTGTCCTTGATTATGAATTTTCTAATTATGTTTTTGAGGGTGCGATTAAACCGTTCAACTAAGCCATCCATTTGTGGGTGATAAACGCTGGTGCGGATAGGTTTAATTCCCTGTAACCCATACAGTTCGCACAGTGTACGTGACATAAACATAGTGCCTTGATCAGTCAGAATCTCTTTGGGGATTCCAACCCAGGAGATGACGTGGAAGAGTGCTTCAGCAATACTACGTGCTGAGATATTGCAAAGAGGCACTGCTTCCGGATATCGCATTGCATAGTCTACCAGAACTAAAACAAAGCGATATCCTCATATTGACCGATCTAATGGCCCGACGAGATCCATCCCAATTCTTTCGAATGGGGTCTCGATTAATGGCAGAGGGCGCAAAGGCGCTTTTGGTATGGCCACGGGATTTACTAACTGGCATTTGCGGCACACTGTACACCACCTACGGACATCGCCACAAATCCCTGGCCAATAGAACCAGGCCATTATTCGGGCTAGTGTCTTGTCCTGCCCTACTGTAAGTGTCCAGCCATGGGATTAAAGTGAGCCACCTGGAATATAAATTCCCAGTGGCTCTTTGGGATTAAAAGTTCGGTTATTTGTTCCTTAGTCTGAGTGTCCTGCGTCACTCGGTATAATCTATCCTTAATAATGGAAAAATAGGGGAAGGAAGGGGTGGTGTTTGGCTGGAGTGTTTGACCATCGATTACTCTCACTTGTTCAAACGCATGCCACAGAGTCTTGTCTTGCGACTGCTCTAACGGGAAATCTGTGAGGGAATCCCCAAGAGAGGGAGGAGGAGCCTGCTGCTCCTCACTCTGACGCGGTGATGACGTAGACGGCTCTGTGACAGCTGCTCCTTCCAATGCCACTCTGGGACCTCCCCCCGCTGAACTATGGCAGGCCCCACTCTTCACTAAATGTGTCATTAATTCCCGAAATCCCGGCCAATCAGTCCCCAAAATTATCGAGTGGGTAAAGCAAGGATTAACCGCCACCTGTACTCTAAATTTCTCCCCTCGAAACAGAATGTGGACCGACACTAAAGGGTAGTTTTGAACACCCCCGTGCACACGCAACACCTTCACCAACTGTGCTCTTCCCAAGGCCTCGTCTTGCACCAGGCTTTGGTGGATTGAGGTCTGATTACAGCCGGAGTCCACCAAAGCCTGATACATTTCCCCTTGGATACTCACAGGTATGTGATACACTCCGGCCCGATCGAGGGCGGTCTCTGGTGCATCGGGAATCCGGACCACTGTGCCCACCTCCATTGCCGACCACTGATACTGGAGGTGCCCCAGTTCCCCGCAGCACCAGCATACCAGCCCAGGCTCTCTCTCTGCACTGGTGTTCAGAGATCACTCACCTGAGGGGGGGAAGACACAGACATGGAAGTAGGAAACAGTAGGACACCGCGGGTGCGGTGGGCCGGCTGGGGTGGAGCCGGCCCCCGCCTCTGCGGTGGGGGAATGGGGCAAGGGCGAGGAACAGAAGGGGAGAGAGAGAGAGAGAGAGAGAGAGAGGAGAAGGGGAGACACGCTGTCCTGCCATTGGAATGGCTGCCACATTGTCCTCCGCCAGTTCGATGGCCTGATCCAGCAACGCCGGGAGATGGCACTGGACCCACTCGGCGGTTCCTTCCGGAAGTCGGGCGATGAATTGCTCCAGCGCCACCAGATTGATGATTCCCTCGGCGTCATGGTTGTCGGCCCTCAGCCACAGCCGGCAGGTGTCCCAGAGTTGCTGGCCAAATGCGAACGGCCAGCCGACCTCCTCCAGGCACAACGTGTGGAAGCGCTGCCGCTGCTGCTCCGGGGTGTGACCCACGCGCTGGAGGATGGCCCTGCGGATGTCCTCATAGACCAGCCGGCTGTCGGTGGGGAGCTGTAGCACGACCAGCTGCGCCTCACCCATTAGCAGGGGGAGGAGGCATGCCGCGTGCTGTTCCACCGGCCAACCCCACGCCTCGGCTGCCTGCTCGAAAAGAGCGAGGAAGGCTTTGGGGTCATCCTGCGGACCCATCTTCGTTAGGGTGAGGTGGGGAGGGCCTGCAGCGGTGGTGATCGGGGCCCCTGCCGCTGCGAGCAGGTGCCGGAACGCCTGGCGATCTTCCTATTGCACCAGCACCAGGGCTTTGAAGTGTTGCTCTTGCTCCTTCCAGAGGGCGATCAGCGCCTGGTGCTGGCTCTGTTGGGCCATGACAAGGGCATGGACCAGGTCCTGGAAGGGGGAGGATTCCATGTGGCCATTTCCTTCTGCACTTTTCTGGGTTTTAGCACCACTGCAGTATTGGACCAGGTGGGTGGAGCACAGAAGCATGGCAGGCCAGAACTGAGTTCTCAATGGACTATTTATTGCTAGCTTTTCAGCCTTTTATCACTTCCCAGCCACACACACACACACACACACAAGTGTTCTGGTTGGGGAGAGCTCCCTTTCTCTGCTCTCCTCTCCTTTTAAAGGGTGCGGTCACTGGGGAAGACACACAAACACAGGTTAATCCCCATCAGGTGCAATGATTCCACCACTTACCTTCCCTGACTCCACCCTCCATTCACAGACCGATGCTTGGCCACGCCCCCATTGCCACAGGGGATTAATAATTTTGCAAGACATTGTCACACTCCCGGGCTCACCTAACACTCTGGACTCCACTTCCCACAATCTCACTCACACATCTGACACTACCACGTGCACCCAATCCACCAATCCGGAGCCACTTCCTAGGAGTGGCTCCCCCAAGTTCTAATTGTTATCACCTGTACCTTTTTGTTTTATGTCTGTATTTATACTCCTCTGTTTGTTTAGTTCTTTGCACAGTATTGCCTCCACATTTTCTGTGATCCTACTAAGCATTTGTATCTGATTGCATTTCCATGTATGACCCTTTTTGCCTTCTGGTTTCTTCCCGTTTCGCCTAGCCCTTCTGTTCGTTTGCTCTTTTCTCTCGCTTCCTGGTTTCTCAATCTCTGCCTGTTTCTCGACTCCAATTTGCCTAGCCCTTGTATTTATTCTGCCTGTGTTTTCCTGATTTCTGGTTCTTGAACTCTCACCCATTTCATGACCACGATTTGTCTAGCCCTCATTACTCAGTTGGATTTCCCGGTATTGACCTGGCCTGGTTATTGTACATTGCCTTCTCTCACTGTGTCTACTAAAACCCTGAGTTTGTTCTTAATCCACGAGCATCTAGTCTGTCATTGTCACGTTACAGAATACTGTGCCGACATGCAGACGGCAGATTACACAGAGCTACAGGTGGCGCTTAGCAGTCAAGGACAGATGCTTGGACAACATCACCAGCATTTCGACTCTGTGACCCAGTCCATCCAGAATCTTACTCAGCAGCAGGGTGTGCAGCAAAAACAGTTCGTACAGATCGCCAAAAGCATAACAGAAATCACAACTCAACTCCAATGACTCAGCCTCCCCAGCACACCCAGTGTCACTAACCAAGCTGCTTCCCCCATGGTAGGTACCTGTTCGTTTGTTGTCAGCAAGCCAGATAAATTTGATGGCTCACCGAATCAGTGTAAGGGGTTTTTGTTACAATGTTCTATATTTTTTGCGAATTCCCCCCAGAGCTCAGACAAAGCTCGCAACTCCTTTGTTATTTCTTGCCTTACGAGCAAGGCTTTAGACTGGGCTACTGCAGTTTGGCCCATTGTCCAGTTCGACACTTACGACAACTTCATTAAAGAATTTAATGCTGTTTTCAATCACTGGAATGAGGGTCGCTCTCAAGGGGAATCGCTCACCTATTTATGTCAGGGTAATTGCTCAGTGTCGGACTACACCTTGGAATTCCACACTCTGGCAGCTGGGAGTGGTTGGAATGAGCCGGCATTATTAGTAACATTTCGCAACAATCTGAACCCTGACCTACTAGCAGAGATGGCATGCAAGGATGACAGCCTTTCCTTAGAGAGGCTAATTTCTCTCACCATTCGCCTGGACCAACTAAAGCACAGGAGAGGTTAGCGTAAATCCCCTACAGCCCCAGCTGCTACACTGGCTCCTCGTCGCCCATGTCCACCACTGACCCAGACTCTTCAGGAGCCAGAAATCCCAGAGCCGATGCAGTGTGACTCCTTCTATTTGTCTGCAGAGGAGAGGCAATGACGTCTCCATCAAGGACTGTATCTTTATTGCGGAGTGGCCGGTCACCTCCAAAGTGACTGTCGACTCCGTCAAAGCAGCACTTTGGTATCAACCCTGGGCTCCACGTGCTAATGTGGCAAGTGCACCCATTAAGGGGTTGGTCTCCAAGTCCTACCTCCTGCCTGTGACTGTTTACTGCCCCCAGTCTGTCTGTGTGTTTCCAGCATTGATTGATTCCAGAGCTGAGGGGGATTTCATCCACGCCAAGTTGGTAGAGCAACTCCAGATTCCCGTGGAGCCGCTGGAGTCGCCACTGAGACTTACGGCTGTCGATGGGGACTCAGTTACCCGGGTCACAAAACTCATCAAGATGACTGTCAGTGCTTTGCACTCTGAACAGATTCATTTTTTGTGTGTGTTACAGTAAATGCTTGTGAGTATGCTATTATTTTAGGCTTGTCTTGGCTTAAAAAGCATAACCCTGTCATATCCTGGTCTGATAAGGAAATTCTCTCATGGTCCAGTTACTGTTATGATTATTGTCTCAAGCTTCCCACAACCCTGGTATCATCATCTACCACTATAGAAAGCCCCAGTGACAATGCCATAGTTTCCGTACTCCCCAAATATAGTGATTTGCTAGAAGTATTTAGTAAAAAGAATGCTACCAAGCTTCCCCCTCATAGAGAATATGTGCCTTGAGAAGCCTTGCTCTTGCTTCTTCCGGAGGGCGGTCAGCGCTTGATTCTGGTTCTGCTGGGCAGTAGCAAGGGCATGGATGAGCTCCTTAAATGGGGAAGACTCCATGTGATGGTTCCCTTCTGTACTCCTGGGTTTCAGCACCACTGTAATAATTCCCTGATGTGGGTGGAGTACAGAAGCACGGCAGATGGGAGCTGATGTTCACACACACTTTATTTTTCCTTATCTTGCTGCTTTTCAGCTTCACTCACTCACTGCCCACACACAGTCACGCACACACACACACACACACACACACACATACACATATGTTCTGGTCAGGAGAGCTCCCCTCTCTCTGCTCTCTCCCTCCTTTTCTATCCTCTATCACTGCAACAACACACAAACACAGCATTAATTAACAACAGGTGCATTTACTTTGCCACTCACCTTCCCTGGCCCTGGCTTCCATTCACAAACTGATGCTAGGCCACGCCCCCACTGCCACACATGTTTATTGCAGTTGTGACATATGATGCCAGCTAGCTTACTAACTTAGCAAACTTTCGACACTGGGATTTCTTAGTAAACATACTGTATGCAAGTAATGTATTTGTTCTATTGTTACAACAATAAAAAAGGGAATTGAGGCAGCAACAAAATGAATTTAGCCTCAAGAGAAAAAGAAGGAGAGGAAGCAGAAGTATATGAATAAAACAGGCATTTATTGTCAGAATAAAATTTCATCTGATCACCAAGGAAAAAGACTAAACAAACATCAAGAAGAAATTCGATATCAAAGCATGCAAACATCAAGGGCAAACACCCTCCCTATTATGGGTAGTTAACTACCAACTCTGGTACGCCACACCTAAATGTTGCACAACACACAGACTGAACACTGCCTATTGGCCCACTGGTGCTATATGTACAATCCTGCTAATCTTTTATCAACCAGGCCCTGATGAGGATCAACTGAATACTGATGTGCTCACTGGTAGAAAGATGGAGGGCAGTACCTGGGAAAGACACAAGCAGAAACAAACACCACAACTGTAACACCCCCTCCCATAAAAGAGAACAAGTAGTTTGCTATAGGGGCCTTTCACTGACACAGATTTTTGCTCATCATGCAGCATTTGCCATATTGCTGGGCCAAGCAAAGAAACATAGCCAGTTAATAATGAAAATCAAGATGACTTCAGAGAGATTGTACTGACTGCAATGGTTAAAAGTGTATTATACCAGCAGATAGTGTTACATCAGAATCCTGAAACATGCAGGCATTACAGATCCAGATACTTTACCCACAAACGTATTAATTTCTTCTGCCCACTGCTCTCTTTGTGTGCACACATGTGCTCACTGCTGCAGATGGGATAAATGCAGAAGGAATTTCACTGTGTTTGAGTGTACATGTAATAAAAAAGCTTCTTAAATTACCCACAAATGTATTTATTCCACTTGAAAAGTGTATGGTGAACCAGCTACTGGATTTGGTATACTATGACATCCTGAACCATTTAGTATTTGGGACTTCTAAATACACTGGAGCAATGCAAAAAGCATACAAAAGTACAGATGCCTACTAATATTTTGAGGCAGGTTTCATGCATGCCGAAATGTTATGGGAAATTCCTGATCAAGAAAAACACCTTATGACAAAGGTAAGCTCAAACGTGGACTGCTAATAGCAATAAACAAACCAGGGCCTAGATCTTGCATATTTTATGGTGTTTAGCTGATATCATCAGTAGACAACAAACATGCTGTTCATCTAGCCAAGCATTAGGTCTAGGGAACTATTGCGTACAAAGCCCATGTACAGATATACATTTTAGCCTTGCACAGAGCCTTCATACTAACCTGATAAAATGTTCTCCACACACTGGAATGCTTTATTGGTATCCAGTCTTCCCATTTAACTGCAACTCACCATTTTTCCCATTTTTCTGGGTTTGCTGGGAAATGGTGACCAGGCTTATCTCAATATCTTATTACAGTACCTTGTAAAATTATTCATCCCCCTTGGTGTTTGTCCTGTTTTGTCACATTATAAGCTGCAATTAAAATTGATTTTTGTGGGGTTAGCACCATTTGATTTACCCAACATGCCTACCACTTTAAAAGTGCATTTATTTATTTTTATTTTTACATAAACAATAATTAAGATGAAAAACCAAAAATCTAGAGTGTGCATAGGTATTCATCCTGAAAGTCAATACTTTGTAGAGCCACTTTTTCCTGCAATTACAGCTGCAAGTCTCTTGTGGTATGTATCTATTACTTAAGCACATCTAGCCACTGGGATATTTGTCCATTGCTCAAGGCAAAACTGCTCCAACTCCTTCAAGTTACAGTAGATGGATTGTGTTGGTGTACAGCAATCTACAAGTTATGCCACAGATTCTCAGGCTACGTTTACATTACGTCGAATCAGCGGATCATCAGATTAACGTTCTTAAAACGATTCGCGTTTACACTAAAACCGTTAGCCGTGCACACAGCAACGCCAATACGCGGATATGCTCGGCTCCGCAGGCATCCTGCGCTCCAAATCACTCCGCCCTGAACAGCGAGTGCCCTCTGGAGGGTGCGCACTCCGGCCCTGCGCAGCTCACACAGCGCGCGAGTGAAGTGCACAAGCCACGATTCGGGACTGAGCCGCTGTGTGTGTGATCCCAGCGCATATCACTTACTACTTGCAAGTGGAAGGATGGCAAGCCTAAAGACAATCATAACTACACAATGGGCAGTATTTGCATCAATATTTGCAGTATTTTCATACTTTTATACTCTTTAATGAAAGGTGATACAAGGCGGAAGTCCGCGCCGTTTTTCAGCAGTCGCGTCACATGACCAACGCCAGCGAATCAGGAAGGTGGATGTCACAGTGACGTTGTCCAATGAGACGCCAGCTAGAGCTCAGCACAGCGTATCCGCGTATTTTGAATGTTTACACAGCACCGGAGCTGACACGATCTGGATTGAATACGTGGATGCTGGCGGATTCCTGTTTCCAGGCGTTTCCAGGCAGTTTAATGTAAATGGACAGTGCATCCGCAAAGAAAACGAGACAGATACGGTCTAGTGTAAACGTAGCCTCAATTGGATTGAGGCTTCGATTAGGCCATTCTAAGACATTTAAATATTTCCCTTTAAACCACTCCAGTGTAGCTTTAGCGGTATATTTAGGGTCAGTGTCCTGCTGGAATGTGAACTTTCGTCCTGGTCTCAAACTTCTGGCCAACTCATATAGGTTTTCCTCCAGAATTGCCCTGTATTTAGTGCCATCCATCTTTCCTTCAATTCTGACCAGCTTTCCTGTCCCTGCAGACGAAAAACATCCCACAGCACAATGCTGCCACCACCATGCTTCACTGTAGGGATGGTGTTCTCAGGGTGATGGGAAGTGTTGGGTTTGCATCACACCCTGATCTATACTTCTTCACAACTTTGTCTCTGACCTGTTTGGCATGCTCCTTGGTTTTCATGTTACTTGTTTAGTAGTGTTGCAGAGTCAGGGGCTTTCCAGAATAGGTTGATTTATCCAGACATCATGTGACAGATTATGTGACACTTCGATTGCATGCAGGTGGATCTTAACTAATTGCATATGTTACTTCGGAAGTTAATTGATTGGACCAGCTCTTATTTAGGGGTTTCCAATGAAAGGGGGTGATTACATATGCACACTCCAGATTTCTGTTTTTTTTTTCATCGTAATTATTGTTTGTCAGGAAAAAAAACAAACCTTTGCACCTTTAAAGTGATAGGCATGCTGTGTAAATCAAATGGTGCGAACCCCCTCCTGCTCAAAATGCATTTTAATTCCAGCTTGTAATGTGACAACGGGACAAGCACCAAGAGAATAAAGACTTTTGCAAGACACTATACATCCAAAAGCACTACAGGTCTCAGGCATTGGTCTTTTAGATGCCACTTCTACAAATTTCTCTGTAGATGTTTACTAAATTGGGCTTAAAATCACTGGCATATACTTGTGCTGGTTGTTGTTAAACACAAAGCTTGCCTGGCAACATGGCCAGATAAACAAACCTGCAGTTATGATGATGTCATGTGAAAGGCCCCTATAAATCACACAGGAAACATATTTACAAAATAGATACACTAATACACCTAAACCTAAAAGATGTATCAAAAGATTTTATAATTATATAGTCTCACACATGGTCCCATGTGTGAGACTATATAATTATAAAATCTTTTGATACAAAAAGATTATAAATATAATATAATATGAAGTATATTTATAAATATTATATAAATATTATATATAAATTATATATATAAGGGCGGCACGGTGGTGTAGTGGTTAGCGCTGTCGCCTCACAGCAAGAAGGTCCTGGGTTCGAACCCCGGGTCCGGCGAGGGCCTTTCTGTGTGGAGTTTGCATGTTCTCCCCGTGTCCGCGTGGGTTTCCTCCGGGTGCTCCGGTTTCCCCCACAGTCCAAAGACATGCAGGTTAGGTTAACTGGTGACTCTAAATTGACCGTAGGTGTGAATGTGAGTGTGAATGGTTGTCTGTGTCTATGTGTCAGCCCTGTGATGACCTGGCGACTTGTCCAGGGTGTACCCCGCCTTTCGCCCGTAGTCAGCTGGGATAGGCTCCAGCTTGCCTGCGACCCTGTAGAAGGATAAAGCGGCTAGAGATAATGAGATGAGATTATATATATATATATTTATTTATTTATTTATATATTTATAAATATATTATATTTATAAATATAATATAAAGTGCATCAGCCACAATATTGTTAAAAAAGGGGAAAACAATCTACCACACTGTTGACCATCACTTTGACCTGTCAAACCATCATTGGCTAATGATTCCACACCAATCAAGGAAGTGGAAGTCTTTCCTGAGGCTGTAGTCTCTGGGACTTGTTCTGTCACATCAATCATTTTCAGAATGCAATCTACCAACAGGTTGCAACCACCAACAGACCAGCACACCAAATATTCAGAATGCAATTCACCAAGAGGTTGCAACCTTTCCTCAGACAGAAGAGAAACAGTCCGACAAATCAACATCCTGTGCTTGCTTCTAGGTTTGAGCTCTAGCCAAAACACTAACAGTGAAAACATTCAGATGATGCTGAGCCAAGTCATCACATCCAGACTCAAATGGAGGCATCACCAACCTCAGAAGCAGGATAAACTTTACCCTCAGCTGTGTCATTTCCCATAATAAAGTCAATGCTTTCAATGGGAAAATAAGACTGAACTGCTATGGGGAAGAAAAAAGTAATCAAAGTAGATTTTACATGAATGCAGTGGAGGGGTGCAGGCTTGAAACCCATCTCAATACCGCTTACAATTGTGTTCATGCTGCAAGCAGATGTAACATTCAAGGGCAAAACACTGGAATGGATAAAGGACTGTGAGCCACTGGTGTCTCACAACACTAACTGGGCTCTGGTCTTCTGACTTCCCTGTGAGAGACACAAAGCCAGTCAAAATAAAAGGTTTAATATGTTCAAGTGCTTTTTGGGCAGCAGTCTGGTTACTGGGAGATATTATTCTAATTAATCCCACACACTTTGGCTGCCTTGAAGCTGCTGCCTGCTGCTTCTGTAGCAATGCCATACAGTCAGCAACTATGTGACCTGGCTTGTGACAGAAGTAGGGGGAAGAAGACCCCCCCACACACACACACACACATACATACATACAGACAGACAGACAGACACACACACCACACTTTTTCTCAGCCTTAGAAGATGCATTAACATGTGGACCATGTGCATTACCAGATTTTTGAGTAAAACCACAGTGGGGAGAAGAATCACATTTATTAAAAACATTATGTGCAAGAGAAAACTCATCAGCTAGAGAAGCAGCCTGCTGTAGTGTTACTAATTTCTGTTCATTTAAATAAGCTACAGTATGCTCAAGCACACATTTCTTAAACTCCAAGATCAGCTCGTGGAATGAGGCTAAGTCCTATATGCTATACACCAACTATCAAAAAGGATCCCTTTCTCCCTTGCAAAGTCAGTACAAGTTTGGCTTGGCATTCTTCTAAGGCTTTGGAAATGCAGTCTATAAACTTCTGACACTAGCTCAGTGTCCTGTTTTACACCGTGGTGTGCTGGGGGGGCAGCACATCCAAGAAGGACACATCCAGGCTGGACAAACTGATCAGGCAAGCCGGCTCTGTGGTCGGCATGAAGCTGGACTCTCTGGTGACGGTGGCAGAGAAGAGGCCTATGGACAAACTATTGAACATCATGGACGATGCCAGTCACCCTCTGCACACCATCACCAGCAACCAGAGGAGCCTGTTCAGTGACAGAATGCTCCTTCCCAAGTGCAGGATGAGCAGACTTAAAAACTCCTTTGTCCCTCATGCCATCAGACTGTACAACTCCTCTCTGAGGAGGGGTAACAGGAGGACAGAGGATGGGAAGGAGCAGTAGCCTAGCCTAACAATAAGCAATACTGGACAATATGCAATATAAATGTGCAATATAAAGTGCAATATCTTTCCTGCTTCTGCCACACACACACACACACACACACACACTTACTTACCCTAACCCCACTTCTCCCCCCTTTCCCCCCTCCCCCTTCCTCTCTTCCCCATATCTTATTCTTTTATATTTGTGTTAAGGATTTATTCTACTCTATTCTATTTTACTATTTCAGCTAGAAATAGTATTTCTGTTTAAAACAACCAAGAAGGCATTAATTTCTTCTGTGACCTTCTGGTCAGCTAGACACAGTACTGTCGTAATGACATATTGCTCGAGACGTAATATTGATATCTTTTTGAACATTCTGTCTGAACATTGCTATCATCTTTTGTTTAAAAATTCCATTACTGTCGTAAGGACATATTGGTCTGTGTTATAGAGATTAAGTTGTGCGTAATCTGCTGATATGAAATGTGTAAGAACATTATGCTTATGATTGATCCAAGGTTTCACTCACACACACACACATAGACACAGATATCAACATATAGTACACAGCTGCAGTGATGTCACTCCTCACACAGATACACACACAGACATATAAAAGTCTCTGTAGATTTTTCTTCTTTGGTGAATCTGTGATTAAAAGACGGTGAAGCTGGCTTCTGAGTCCCTGTCTTTTTCCACGAATCGCCCCAGAATTCTGGGTGGCACGAGAGAACTGGTCTGCAAGAGTGTAATCGCTCCGGCTGGGGGGGCAAGAGGTGAAGAGACGGTGAATCTCTGACCTAACAGATTTGGGGGCTCGTCCGGGATACTGCTGACCAGGTAAGAAAATCTCTTTTATTTTAAGGGACTCCCGCCTGGTTGGTAGTGTCTGAAAACCCATTTATCTCCATGTTAGTTGCCACGGAATGATTTGTGTATCCCCGTGAAGAGTTGCCACGGGAAGATTAGTGCGCGCGTGTCTGTGTGAGTTACCACAGAATAATTTATCTCGAGACGGTCCTTTCGGGCCACCATGGGGGGGGAAGTTGTGTTAAAGTTAAAGTACCCAAACCGGATTCTGAAGAAACTCCACAGGATTGGATGAATCGCTATGGTTTAGCATTATACATCAGTCCGTGGTTAGACAATTAGGCCGGCTGGACGGAATCCCAGCCTCAGTTTTCGATTTATCCTTGCGCAGGAACTTTTAAACCAAAGTACCTTGCTTTGGCACATAGACAAATATACGAGGGATTGGGCAACCCAGAATGGGATTATGATTATATGACTAAAGGCTATTTAGAATGGGTCAGAATGAAACCAATATGGGACGATTTTCACGGAATTAAAGAAACTAAGGTGCAAAAAAAATCAGTACCATGCCCTAAGCCTGAAGATAAGGCAAAACCCGTTTCGTCTACATCTGTTACTTTTACACCTGTTATCACACCACCTACAACCTCTGCTCTATCGCCGCTGTATGAGGGATCAAATAACGTTCCTGCATCCACACCGGTCCCAAAACTATATCCAGATTTAAGTAATCATTCATGCCCTGCTGATAGCGTTCCCAGCGCACCTGCATCTCTTGAGACAGGTGCTAAACCTAAGAAACTCAAATCAGATTAAAAAAAAAACCCTGTAAGCTCAAATACACTGTTACTAAAAAACAAGACTAACGATTCTAATACAGATGATGACTCTGATGACGACGATGATGATGTGGGATCAGATAGACTGCCGCCTCCCCCCGCGAATACCGCTTGTTTATGGATTCAGAAGGGCAGAGGGCTGAAAATCACTCTGCCTTCTGCATCAGACCTAAAAGATATTATTAAAATGTTGCCTTCATTAGACAAACCACTTAACTTCGTAGACATGCTCATAAAAATGTCACGGCACTGCCAGCTGGTAGGAGCAGATTACTGTTTTACCCTTCATGCCGTTCTAGGCGACAATTATGATGAAACTGCATTAATAGCTGCGGTGCCATGTCTAGATCCTAAGAATGATGAATACGAAGTGGTTAAAACTAAGATAGAAGTAGGTGATGGCATAACCACCACAAAGAATGAGTTTAATTTCTACTGGAAGGATACTCGTAAAGCTATGAAGGAATTAAAGGAACAATTGACGCGTTATCTGCTCTCACAACAGCAGGCTAACCGTGATCTTTCACAGGTTACTAATTGTAAACAGGAGAAGGCTGAACTCACTTCAAAGTTTCTGACGCATTTTGGTGAGACGTGGACTTGTCTGGGAAACATGCAATTAGATCAGCAGCAAGCTAATCCGCTCTTTATTTCGACATTTTTAAATAATTGTCATCCTGACATACAGAAGGTTCTGAAATATCATTTAAGTGCATTTAAGTAGCAACATGATAATAAAAACCCTAGGGGAAAGAATTAGAACTATGGAGGGAGATGGTATTCTGGATAGTAAGCAGGTAGCCTGCCTCTCTGTGGCAGGTGGAAAATCGTACTCACAGCCCCATGGAGACATGAATAGACGACAAAAGAATCAGAATTCGAGCATCCGCCCACAAGGCAGGGTACGCCCTGGAGCGTGCCACTATTGTGGCAAAGAAGGACATTGGCAACATGAGTGTAGAAAGAAAAAGGCGGATGAAGCCAATTCACAGTATATGTTTCCCCTTAACCCCCCTGACCCTCAATCTTCTGATATGTTTCCCTTTCCTCCTCCTAATCTTCAGCAGCCACCACCGGCTGCCCCTACGGAAAATCCTTTTGCGCAGCAATGCCCCACAGACCCATATCAACCTTAGAGCTGCGTACAGAGCTGTGACCCCATAATGCTACATTGTTCTTTCGACTCTTATCTAGCCAATGATTTGCCTGTTGTAGAATTAGCTATAGATGGACAGGTGCTTCTTTTTCTAATTGACACTGGTGCTACGATGTCCTCTGTGGGAAAACCCTATGAGGGCCCTCTCTCTAACAAAACCGTTCGCTCTGTGGGAATTGTTGGGGTCCCCTTCTCCTCCCCTTGCACTCCTCCGTTATTGGTAACCTGTCCCGCCGACATAGCACTTCGTACACATCACTCTTTTGTGTTTATGCCACAGTCTCCCTTTAATCTAATGGGGGGGATCTAATGAGTCTGTTACATTTATCCATTTTGTTTCAGGGATCCAGAATGATTATTTGCACCCCTGACTTTCTGTCTCCCGCCTTGGCTCATCTCTCTTCATGTATGACTGTCCCAAATATCTCCGCTGTTTGCACTGCTGCTGTAAACACTGTTATCTTCTCTTCTACAGATCCTTTGAGTGCCCTCCCCTCCTCCCTCTGGGCTGAACACAAGGAGGAGGTTGGCCTAGTTCACTGTGTGCCTTATGAGGCTAAGCTTAAGCATGTGCTTCCTGTTTATGTTAAGCAGTACCCTGTCTCTGAAGCTAAGGCTCAGGGGATTGATGTCATCCTACAGTCTCTTCTTGAGCAAGGCGTGGTGAGACCGTGTACCAGCTCGTACAATACACCTGTCAATCCAGTACCTAAACCTGATGGTACCTGGCATTTTACGCAGGATTTATGTAAGATTAATGAACTGATTGTCCCTGTTGCACCCATTGTACCTGACGTTTCCTCTGTAATGTCACAGGTTCCTGCTCATCATTGCTCTTTTTCCATTATTGATCTCTGTTCTGCCTTTTTCAGTGTTCCTGTTGAAGAGCAGACACAGCCTTTGTTTGCCTTCACGCACAGGGGGAGACAGTATACTTGGACACGTTTGCCTCAAGGTTTTATTGACTCTCCTGCTGTTTTCTCAGCCATAGTTCATGACGCACTCTGTGACCTCTCCATCCCCCAGGGCTCTGTGGTCCTGACATTGACCATGATTGTCGTACACAGACGATCTTCTGGTATCTGCCGAGTCACCAGAAATCTGCCAAGACGCCTCCTTACGCCTGCTCCAACATCTGGCGCACAAGGGCTTTAAGGTTTCCAGGACCAAGCTGCAATATTGCATGGACACTGTTAAGTATTTGGGGTTTGAACTTTCACAAGGTTGTCGTAAGCTGTCATCTGATCGGGTGCGGGTGATTCTAGATACAAAATGCCCTGCAACTAAACATGCACTGATGGCTTTCCTGGGTCTTATCAATTACTGCAGACAATGGATCCCTGACTGCTCTTTATATGACAAGATTCTCTGTTCTGCAATCTCTCATCATGATCCACTGCAACACCCTTTGACCTGGACTGACGCTATGGTGGACGCTTATCACTCCCTCAAAAGCACCCTTTGTTCAGCCCCGGCCCTGGGTTTACCTGATTACTCCAAGCCCTTCCATCTCTATGCCTGTGAACAACAAGGCACAGCCTCTGTGGTGTTGGCCCAGGAGCATGGGGGGGGATGCGTCCTTGTGCATTTTTATCTAAAACATTAGACACTGTTGCTCAAGGCTTACCTGCGTGTCTAAGGGCTGTCGCCGCATGTGCTCTGATGGTTTTAGATGTGGAAAAATTGGTTTTGTCTCACTCACTGATCTTGCACTCGTCACATCAAGTTAAACAGGTGCTGCAAAATTTACAGACCCATCATATGACTGCTCAGCGACACTCCAGATATGAAACCATTCTCTGTTCTACTAACAATCTCAAAATTCGTGCCACATCCTCTTTCAATACTGTAGGTCACGCTCTCGCATGCCTCCTTAATTCTCAGGATGACACTTTAGATGACATTGACCATGATTGTCTGTCTGAAATCGTACATACTACTAGTATCAGGTCTGATCTCTCCTCCAGCCCTCTAGGGATGGGGGAAGTACTCTTTGTTGATGGCTCTTGTTCTAAACCCTCAGACGGTGTTTTCCTCTGTGGTTACTCTGTGTGTTCACTGCCTGATATTGTGCATGAGGCATACGCTCTTCCTTTCTCTTCGGCTCAGGCAGCTGAGTTGTATGCTCTCACACATGCCTGTATTTTGTTTCAGGGCAAGGATGTCACAATCTACACAGACTCTCATTACGCCTTTGGTGTGGCTCATGATTTTGGGAAGATTTGGCAGTCTCAAGGCTTCCACGCCGCAGATGGGAAGCCCATTTCTCACTCTACCTTAGTACAAAATCTCATTGATTCTTGTCATCTCCCTCGGTCACTCGCCGTAGTTAAAACTAAGGCACATGCCTTGGGAAACACACCTGAAATCGTGGGTAATTCTCTTGCCGATCGCATTGCAAAACTTGCTGCTGCCTCTGGTGTCATGTCTCCTGGCCTAGATCCTTTGCCGTGTAATACCTCTTGCCTTGCCAGCTCACTGATTCCTGACTTAGATCTTTTTTCTTTACAGGCTTCAGCCTCTCCAAATGACTCTGCCTTTTGGCAGTTACAAGGTGCTTAGGTTGCCCCGATGGCCTATGGTACAGTCAGGATGGCCGCCTTTGTCTTCCATCTCATTGCCTGCCTTTCCTCATACGCGAATTTCATGGCGTGACACATCGCGCATGAAGGGGGGTGAAGGGGGACATGAACAAACTTTTTTGTATAGCCAATTTAAACAGCTCAGTGGACTCAATTCTCGAGAGATGCCTCATCTGCGCACAAAATAATCCCTCTAAAGCAGGCATGGAACACGAGTGTTTACCCATACCTACGCCTCTGTTCCTAGAATGGCAAATCAACTTCATACACATGCCTCCCTGCGGACCATTTAAATATCTCCTGGTGATTGTGGACAAATTCTCTAAATGGGTAGAAGCCTTTCCCTGTTCTCGAGAAAACACGAAGGTAGTTACTCGTATTCTGGCAAAAGAAATAATACCTCGTTATGGGGTTCCAGACGCCATTGACTCAGACAAAGGTACCCCTTTTACCTCGAAAGTCACACAAAACCTTTGCAAGTATCTCTCACTAAACTGGCATTTTCACATTCTGTACCACCCTCAATCCTCTGGTATCGTAGAACGTACTAATCAAACATTGAAAGACAAACTAACTAAGGCCATGCAGGCCACAGGTTCGAAGAATTGGGTAGACTTATTGCCAGCCACTCTGGCTGAAATTCGTATGACACCAAGACCTAGCCTAGGGGGATACTCCCCCTACGAAATTATTTTTGGAAGACCTTTCCCTCTCCCCTGGAAGAAGGGAACTCCGTCTCTGGGTACCTCTGATTTGAAAACACATATGGATGAGTATTCTGCAGCCCTTATAGATAAGTTGCATAAAATTTGTACCAAGGTCAATAGTCCAATATCGTCTCCACACACCCCTTTCACGTGGGAGACAAGGTGCTGGTGCGACTTTTTAAACGATTTGTACAATTGGGAGAACCTAGATATAGTGGGCCTGCAGAAATAGTTGCCATTACTCGTACTGCTGTTTTAACTGATCTTTTTCCACAGTGGATCCATGCCATGCGATTGAAGAAGGCCCCATAACAAAGCTGTGTTACAATGACAAGTTTGCTATTAATATTTTCTCTGTGTCCCTGTGTACAGGGATCCTGTAGGAGCTGAGGATCTTCAGATCACTACCTGCAAGAAGCCATGAACAAAGAGGGGAAGAGATCTCACGCCCCATCTGGGACCAATCATCCTCACTACAACCATGAAAGTCCTCATCTCGAGTTTCGTGACCACTCTACTGCTGCTCGGAGAAGGGTTACCCGCTCGAGCTGGACCTCGAGACAACATCTTTTGGCAATTCGCTAATTGGACTGCACGAGCACACATGAATGAAAGTTGTTATGTATGTCATCTGATGCCGCTTTCTACTATTATTATATGTCCACCTTTGCCTCTATGCTCTGAAGCTCTGTATTATGCGTGGGGCCCAAGGGGCCAACCTTTCAATTTTTGGGGCCCCTTCTGTAATTACTCTCTGCACCCCTCTGTGGCAGCAATGTTAAACCAGACTTCTTCAGTATCTAGCACAGAAACCCCTGACATTGTCTTACAGGACTCTGTTCTCACTACTTTGCAGGTCAATATGCCCTCTAATTTCATTTTCCCTCACTGTTTTAGAACAAATTACTCTGAAGGAAGTAGCATGTATTTGGGACAAATTCCTAATTCTCGATGTAATCACATATATGATCAGAATTCCACCACCTCTCCATGTCCTCGCTGGGTCCCAAATTCATGCCAATGTAACCCTCCACTAACTAATTGCACATGCAACAGTATCGGGTATGTCAATAATACGTGTAGGGCTCATCCTGCTTGTGTCCTGCCGCACCCTAATAATTATCCTGGTGTTAAATTAGCATTAAACTGGTACTGCGGTAATAGATCTGATCTCTTTGTTTCTTTTCCCACCAATTGGTCAGGTGTTTGTGCTCCCATACAACTCAAGAACGCTATCACTGCTCTCCATCCCCTCTCTGCTCGTCGCCCGAAATGAGATGTCTATAGCACTTTCCCACCCCCGGCACATCAGCTTACTTCTAAATGGCACCGTTTCTGGACGTCGCTGTTTCCTCAGTTTGGCGTATCTGATCTGTGGAAGGAAGTAGAAATAACACATTATTGCTTAGCCAGCTTTGTTAATGAAACCACTAGAGCTGTAGATGGTATTAGGACTGAATTAATTGCCCTGCACCTAATGACTACTCAAAATCGTATGGCCCTTGATATTTTGTTGGCAGAAAAGGGGGGTGTTTGTGTTATGGTCGGAGAAAGCTGTTGCACCTTTGTCCCTGCTAATGATAACCCAGATAGCGAAATAGGTGCAGCCGTACATCAAATGAAACAGATCGCTCAACACCTGGAGCATGACGAACATGGAGACTCAGCTGGGTGGACATGGTTCTCTAAACTGATTGGGAAATGGACTGCGACTTTATCTATGTGCATACCAGTGATTGTGGTTTTCGTTTTGTTTCTTCTTTTTGGACCCTGTATTTTTAGATGCTTGATGGATAGGATATACAATATGATGAATTATTTTACCTATACTCCCCTGCACAGGGAAAAACCCAATGTATATTATCCTGCTGGGGTGTGATACTAGTCTAATCTAGTATCAAAGAGGGGAAATTGTTAAGGATTTATTCTACTCTATTCTATTTTACTATTTCAGCTAGAAATAGTATTTCTGTTTAAAATGACCAAGAAGGCATTAATTTCTTCTGTGACCTTCTGGTCAGCTAGACACAGTACTGTCGTAATGACATATTGCTCGAGACGTAATATTGATATCTTTTTGAACATTCTGTCTGAACATTGCTATCATCTTTTGTTTAAAAATTCCATTACTGTCGTAAGGACATATTGGTCTGTGTTATAGAGATTAAGTTGTGTGTAATCTGCTGATATGAAATGTGTAAGAACATTATGCTTATGATTGATCCAAGGTTTCACTCACACACACACACACACACACACACAAATGGCCCTTTTCCACTACCCTTTTTCAGCTCACTTCAGCTCACTTCAGCCCGACACGGCTCGCGTTTCGACTACCAAAAAACAGCACGACTCGGCTCGCTTCAGCCCTGCTTAGCCCCTAAAACTCGCACCGTTTTGGAGTGGGGCTGAAGCGAGCCGAAGCGAGCCGAGTGAGGCTGGGGGCGTGAGCAGACACTCCCCTGTGCACTGATTGGTGAGGAGGAGTGTCCTCACATGCCCACACACGCCCCGCGAGCACGCTGGGATCTGTAAACACCGTAAACCCGGAAGAAGGAGAATTATGAATTACGAGAATTATGAAGCCTTATGCGCCTCGCCTCATCTATACGCTCTTGCCAGTATCTGTTGGCATTGTCGGTGACAACAAGCCACAGCACCAAGACCAGCAACACTAACGACTCCATGTCCTCCATGTTTATTGTTTACTCTCCAGGTCGTGACACTACCGCTTAAAAGCTCACTGATGTCACTGTTTGTGCCGCCTAACGACATCACGTGACGTCCACCCACTTTCGCTAACTCCACCCAATGTGTCCACCCACTTCCAGCCAGCACAGTTCAGCACGGTTGTAGTCGAAATGCAACTCCAACAGCCCCACTCAGCTCGACTCAGCACGGCACGGCTCAGCCCAACTCAGCCGCGTTTGTAGTGGAAAAGCGGCAATAGACACAGATATCAACATACACAGCTGCAGTGATGTCACTCCTCACACAGATACACACACAGACATATAAAAGTCTCTGTAGATTTTTCATCTTTGGCGAATCTGTGATTAAAAGATGATGAAGCTGGCTTCTGAGTCCCTGTCTTTTTCCACGAATCGCCCCAGAATTCTGGGTGGCACGAGAGAACTGGTCTGCAAGAGTGTAATCGCTCTGGCTGGGGGGCAAGAGGTGAAGAGACGGTGAATCTCTGACCTAACAATTTGTATATGTAAATACTTAATTTATTTTAATTTATCTAGAAGTTTTTCTCTATTTCTTTTCTCTGTTTATCTGTAATGATGCTGCTGGAATCTTAATTTCCCTGAGGGAACCCTCCCAAAGGGATCAATAAAGTTTTATCTAGTCTAATCTAATCTAATCTAATCTAATCTAATCTAATCTAAGTGTAGCCACTTGATTAACTATCATAACTAGCTTTAAGTGCTTAAAAATCATTAAGCACGTCAAGCTTTATTACATATGGGCAACAGTCAGATGAAAAAGAATTATTTTCAAGTCAGTATGGATAGTGAAGAAATCAGATATCTGGATGAGCCCCAGAAAAATGACTATCTGCATCTGGTAAATTAATTGTTTCACGGATAAACCCGGTTTAGAAATGTACAACCCCGATTCCAAAAAAGTTGGGACAAAGTACAAATTGTAAATAAAAATGGAATGCAATGATGTGGAAGTTTCAAAATTCCATATTTTATTCAGAATAGAACATACAGTAGATGACATATCAAATGTTTAAACTGAGAAAATGTATCATTTAAAGAGAAAAATTAGGTGATTTTAAATTTCATGACAACAGCACATCTCAAAAAAGTTGGGACAAGGCCATGTTTACCACTGTGAGACATCCCCTTTTCTCTTTACAACAGTCTGTAAACGTCTGGGGACTGAGGAGACAAATTGCTCAAGTTTAGGGATAGGAATGTTAACCCATTCTTGTCTAATGTAGGATTCTAGTTGCTCAACTGTCTTAGGTCTTTTTTGTCGTATCTTAAGTTTTATGATGTGTCAAATGTTTTCTATGGGTGAAAGATCTGGACTGCAGGCTGGCCAGTTCCGTACCCGGACTCTTTTTCTACGCAGCCATGATGCTTAATTGATGCAGTATGTGGTTTGGCATTGTCATGTTGGAAAATGCAAGGTCTTCCCTGAAAGACACGTCATCTGGATGGGAGCATATGTTGCTCTAGAACCTGGATATACCTTTCGGCATTGATGGTGTCTTTCCAGATGTGTAAGCTGCCCATGCCACACGCACTAATGCAACCCCATTCCATGAGAGATGCAGGCTTCTGAACCGAGTGCTGATAACAACTTGGGTCGTCCTTCTCCTCTTTAGTCCGAATGACATGGCGTCCCTGATTTCCATAAAGAACTTCAAATTTTGATTCATCTGACCACAGAACAGTTTTCCACTTTGCCACAGTCCATTTTAAATGAGCCTTGGCCCAGAAAAGACATCTGTGCTTCTGGATCATGTTTAGATATGGCTTCTTCTTTGAACTATAGAGTTTTAGCTGGCAACGGCGGATGGCACAGTGAATTGTGTTCACAGATAATGTTCTCTGGAAATATTCCTGAGCCCATTTTGTGATTTCCAATACAGAAGCATGCCTGTATGTGATGCAGTGCTGTCTAAGGGCCCGAAGATCATGGGCATCCAGTATGGTTTTCCGGCCTTGACCCTTATGCAGAGAGATTCTTCCAGATTCTCTGAATCTTTTGATGATATTATGCACTGTAGATGATGATATGTTCAAACTCTTTGCAATTTTACACTGTCGAACTCCTTTTTGATATTGCTCCACTATTTGTCAGTGCAGAATTTGGGGGATTGGTGATCCTCTTCCCATCTTTACTTCTGAGAGCCGCTGCCACTCCAAGATGCTCTTTTTATACCCAGTCATGTTAATGACCTATTGCCAATTGACCTAATGATTTGGAATTTGGTCCTCCAACTGTTCCTTTTTTGCACCTTTAACTTTTCCAGCCTCTTATTGCCCCTGTTCCAACTTTTTTGAGATGTGTTGCTGTCATGAAATTTCAAATGAGCCAATATTTGGCATGAAATTTCAAAATGTCTCACTTTCAACATTTGATATGTTGTCTATGTTCTATTGTGAATACAATATCAGTTTTTGAGATTTGTCAATTATTGCATTCCATTTTTATTTACAATTTGTACTTTGTCCCAACTTTTTTGGAATCGGGGTTGTACTTAGTACTTTTCACCTTCTCATAGCCTTGTCTATCTTCAACAGAAAGAGAAGAACTGTGCCTTACCAACCAGCTTACATTGCAAAAGAATTGCCCACACATCCTTTGGCCAATGTAAAGCAGCAGCAATACACACAAATGTGCTGAAATAAGACTCAACCTCAGACTCCCAAAAAACTGGCACCAGAGAACCATTTATGCACATCAAATGTAACAGTAGGATCCAACAAAGACCATTTGCCAGAGTTAGAAGTCATCACTGATCTAGGCTCACTAGAATCTACTGCACCCCTCTGAAACTAACTGTCACATTCTAATAGCTGTATCTGCCTCCAATTTATTTAGTTCTGTCTCCTTCCGGAGTTCAAACTCTTACACCTCTCTTCGAGCCAACAAAATTTCCTGTGCATCTAGTGGAAGATGAGCTAAGCATACCTTTAACCAAGCATCTAATCTAGAGCCAGAAAATGACTCTACCGAGAGAGGATTGAACCACAGCAAATAACTTTTTTTTCCCCATCACCCACTATACCTGGAGTTAGATTAATAGGCTGCAACTCAGTTGCAGATTCAAAACAAGAATCAGAGTACCTGGGGGCTCCACCAAACCAAAACAGCCTTCACTTGTGGACAGCTACAGCGCCAGTCACAAAACCATCCTGTGAGGTAACAATTACTTTTTCTGTCAATTCATTTAATATAACAGCTTTAAGTTCTGTCTTAACCAAGGAGCTCAAGACAAAAATGTCATAATTTGCAGTGATTTCACACAAATAGTTTTTTTCTGTGGTCAAAGTGACCCAGTGTAGGGTTAGCCACAAAGTCTTCCAAGTTAAATGCTGCCATATTCAAAAACAAATTAAAATACATTGTCCATAACTACCAAGTCTAACAACGTAGCACCCACTAGGTTAAGCTAAGCTAATAACAAATAGCATAGGTCACAACACCTCATCAATATGGAAAACTATTTCATGCCCACCTATGGCAAACATGGTAGCACAGATGTCAGATGCCACACAAAAATAGACAAGGAAGCCCAGCCTTACCAAAACAAGCTCCCCCAGATCCTACTCAACCACAAACTATACCTACCCATTTCCTTGAATATGCCAGGCTTGCAGTAACTTGAAAGACTTCCCATCCAGGGTTTACTCAGAAAATAAAAAAGGCAAAATAATAAACAAGTGCCTGATAGAGAGGCTAATACAGTCCAGCTGGACACTTTCCTATCTAATCAAAGGAAGTGGTTTAAAACACTTTATAAAGGCTAGCAAATAGACATACAGAAACCAGTCACCACAGCACTGGAAACAACATTAGCAAAATACAGTGAGTCAATAAATCCACTTACCAATCTCATTCTTCAAAGCTCCCAGATGAGTCCCCAAAGGTCATGACCACAAAGAATAAGTGAAAGGAACTGAGGTAGGAACAAAGTAAAATTAGCCCCGCGAGTTCAAAGACATGGGGCTAAGTTAACATGGGGCAGCCTTGGGCTGAAGTGCCCTTGGGCAGGGCACCTAACCCCCAACTGCTCCCTGGGTGCTGTCACATAGCTGCCCACTGCTCTGGGTTTGTGTGTGGGCATGTGTGTATTCACTGCTTCAGATTTCAGGCTTTCCGGACGCAGCGTGTTGTGTAAATGTCTATGATTAGATTAGATTCACTTTAATCATCCAACATTGGGGAAATTCATGTGTTACAGTAGCAAGAAAATGTCATACAGATAAATAAAACTGAAATAAAAATTAGACAAATGAAAGATTAAATACAGAGGGCTATTTGCATTATCTACCGTGAAAAAGTATAGAAAAATTGCCTTATTGAGAGGCTCAGAAAAATTGCACATTACAGGTAGACTCTGTATATATACACACATATACATAAATTATATATATATATATATATATATATATATATATATGCATAAAAATAGTTTAAGGCCTATATTATTGCAAATAATAATTGCATCGATGAGAGATGGCAGAGGTAGTGGTGGTGAAGTAGTGCAAATATAACGACAAACAGGTTATTGGTGCTACATTACAAGTTGTGGGTGTTATACAGTCTGACAGCAGTAGGTATGAATGACCTGTGGTATCTCTCCTTCTTACACCATGGGTGTAGCAGTCTACTATTAAAAGAGCTGCTTAAAGCCCCCACAGCCTAATGTAGGGGGTGAGAGGAGTTATCCATGATTGATGTCAGCTTGGCTAATGTGCGGGAGACTGTGATTGACTCGCTCCTCTGCCAATCAGGGGGCACGACTGGTCTGGAGGGAGAATGAGGAGGCGGGCCAGAATGCAACAAAGCAGAGTTGGTTGAACAGGGCGGCGAGCACCGGCAGCCGGTAAACTGTGAAGCAGTAAAAGTTTTATTGTGCTGGTTTTCAAGTGACTTTTGCAAAGTTCGAATTCTGGAGCACTGTGAGTGGTGACAGCTGGTGAGTCCTGCGAGAAGATGGCACTGGGGTCCACGAACATTGGCTTCTTCGTCTCGAACAAGGTTTAAAGTTGGTTTCCTCATTCTCTCCCTCTCTCCCCCTCCACCGTGAGTATTTCCCTGCCACCTGACTTCACCCAAACAGCAATGGTTTAAGGAACCCTTGACAATTCAACAAGTTGCCTAACAAGCGAACTTTGGCTTGACTGGATTTATTAAGTTGACACGGAACTACAGAACGTTTATTTCTATCGGAGGAACTGTTTATGTTTACAAATACTCGGAGTCTCGGACACTGTGACACTAAAGACTGAAATTGTATGTGTGTATGATAATCTTGTACGGTAATTTTGGAGGTTTTCTTTCATTTATATGCTGAGGTTTATTTGTCTTTGAGAGACACACCAAATAAGTTCATATTGCTTATTTTGTAATTGCCAATAAGGTTCACTGATATTAGTTAAGTTCATTTAGTCAGTGTAGTAGCTTACTATTAGGATGGTCCCGGGACATAAGCTAGGCTTCTGAATGCGAGTATACAACTTTTGAGTTGGGGATTTGGTGAAATAAGGTACTACGGAGTTAATAAGGTTAAGAAATGTTTAAATGTTGAACTGCCATTGAAGGCTTACCTGTGACAACTTAATTATTGCTTTTTATTTTATTACAATCTTATTCTACATTTCATTATTTCATTTCATAGTTTCATTCGATAATTGTGGAGCATAGGGCTCTAAAATAAACTCATTTGGTTTACTGATTTAAACTGGCCTACTACTCTAAATTGTGGGGTGGGAAAACAGACACAATACACCAAGATACACATACACACGCACATATCCCATGTAACTGCCACTCTGATAAGCTCATACATATCCCAGTTGATACACATAGAGTTATTAGTAAACCCAGTAATTTAAGTAGGCTCTGTCCCCTACATATTTGGCGTCATGAACAAGACGAATATTTGTGCTACCTATTTCATATTCATTGCTTGATTTTAAATTAGCCTAGATAAAAATGTCAGAAGAAATGAATCAGTTGCGTCAGCAGTTTGAAGAGCTTCAAGCAAAGTTTGCTGAACAATCTTCTCATATGAAGGAACAAACAGCGCTCCTTGAACAGGCCAGGAATGACCAAAGAGAAGCTCTGGCTATGGCAAAAGTTGTTCTGGAGCAGAAAAACCAACCCACTGTCTTCATGCAGAGAGATAGAAAGTTCACAGATTTCACAGGCAGTAATAGAAGTGATGAACAGTCTATAGAAGAGTGGATAGCTTCAATGAAATCATACTTTAAAGTTTGTAAAATTCCTGAAGAGGATAAAGTAGAACTCATAAAGCAACATCTGAAGGGGGAAGCCAAACTCACTGTTAGGTTGGAGAGTAGCAGTACCGATGCTGAGTCTGTTTTCAAAGTCCTTGAGGAGGTATATGGTGACAAAGTCCCTGTAGGCACACGCTTAAGAGAGTTCTACGACCGCAAACAAGTAGCTGGTGAAAAAATTAGGGCGTTTGCTTACGTCCTGCAGGAGAAGCTTCGTAGGCTAAGGTGACGTGATGAAAAGCGTTTTCAAGATCCAGATGCAGTGCTTAAGGAGCAGTTTGTGCTGGGCTTGCATGATGAGTCCTTGTGCAGAGAGATGAAGCGGCAAACCAAGGCAGAGCCATCTCAAAAATTCAGTGAACTCATGCAGGCCACGATAGACTGGTCAGAAGAAGAAAAAGTTCTGTCAGCTACGCTGGTCAAGAATGCCAACCGGGGCACAGTAAGCGCCACTTCTGCTGAGAGTGGCTCCACTGCACTGTCACTGCAGTCCCTGCATGAATCCATACAAAAGCTTGCAGCAAGACAGGATGAGCTTTTCACAGCATTGCAAAGGGCTGAACTGCGCAATAGCCCACAGGTGGAGACTAGGAAGCCACCTCTTCAAGACCAAGAGGGCAGACTGATCTGTTATACATGCAGGCAGCCTGGGCATACAAGTCGAAACTGCCAACAGAGAAAGGGGGTAATGCGCCAAGCTAATGCTGCAGTCACCGAGCAAGAGCAGGCTGAACAGTCACAGGCAAAAGTCAATACAGCAGAAGTAAGACCCAACATCTTACCTTTTGATCATCCAGGGCAGATTGGGGATGTACAAAGTGCTTTTGGAAACTGTTTTACAGTAGATGTGCTTATTGATGGAGTGAGGACTTGCTGCCTGTTAGATACCGGCTCTGAAGTGACTACTATTTCTGAGACACACTTTAGAAGGCAGTTTGAGGGGAAAACCCTGTCCCCTGCCAAATGGGTAAAACTAACAGCTGCAAATGGGTTGGACATCCCCATAATTGGGTGCCTGTAGGCTGACATCGAGTGCTTGGGGAAGAAGCTTCCAGGGAAATGTGTGTTTGTGCTGTGAGATAAGGCTGACAGTGCCGGTGGAGCCTCAGGTATACTAGATGAACGTGCTCGGCGAGCTTCGTAGCCTCTTCGTTGGCCTAGAGGGCGTTCAGAACATGGATAGGCATGGGCAGCAGAGTGGGGGTGCAAGCCTTCATCGTGTCTTTGCGGAACTGGGCAGAGAGGAGCAAATGGTGGACCATAATGGGAGAATTGGCTTCGTCAAAGTGGGTGGTAGACAGGCTGTTGTTATTCCTCCATGCAATGAGACAGTCATCGAAGGTCGTTGTCGGGTGACCCCTAAAATAAAGTACCAGGTCTTGGTGGAGGCTTCCTCTACCATGAACACACCTTCTGGACTGTTGATAGCTAACGTTCTAGCACACTCAGTGGGTGGAAAGGTTCCTGTCAGACTAATGAACTCAAGCCACAAACCCATTGTTTTGCCTCCTAGAGCAAGAGTGGCTGAGCTGTGCAAGCCACACAAAGTGCTGCCCAAGGAGGTGGTGGCTTTTGAAGAAGCAGTAGGTGAGCTCAGAGTCAAAGCCATTGCAAGCAATGTACAGCCTAAGCTGGAAGAACCAGGGCCGTTGGCCGTTCCTGCACAAGCAGATCTCCAGGGCCTCACCTCAGGTCAAGTGTGTCAGCTCAACAGGCTGTTAGAGAAGCACCATGCTGTGTTCTCACGAGATGACAGGGACTATGGCTATACCACCACGGTTATGCATTGTATCCCCACAGGCAATGTGCACCCCATTAAGCAAAGACATCGCCAGATACCACCCCATGTCTTCCAAGAAGTCAAGCAGCATGTGCAGGATCTGGTGGCACAGGGGGTGTTAATAGAGAGCTGCAGTCCATGGGCGTCACCTGCTGCTGTGGTGGTTATGAAGAAAGATGGGTCAGTACGGTTCTAATGCGATTACAGGAAGCTCAACAATGTTACGCACAGAGATACTTACCCTCTTCCTAGGGTGGAGGAGTTGTTGGACGCCCTGAGCCAGGCACAGCTCTTTTTTCTTCTTTGGACCTCACTGCCGGGTACTTTCAAGTAGCTGTAGCTGCACAAGATCAAGAGAAGACTGCTGTAACGACACCGTTCAGCTTGTATCAATGGACCTGCATACCATTCAGGCTCTGTAACACCCCAGCAACGTTTCAGCGCCTGATGGAGGTAGTGCTGGGGGATTTGGCTTTCAAGGTGCTGTTAATTTACCTGGATGATGTCCTCATATTTTCGAAGGACTTTGACAGTCACCTGCAGCGTTTAGATCTTGTGTTGGGCCGCTTACACGAACACGGCCTCAAACTCAAACCCAAAAAGTGCTTCTTGCTCAGGAAAGAAGTCAAATTCCTCGGGCATGTAGTTTCGGCACAGGGGGTTCAGGTAGACATGGAAAAAGTGAAGGTGCTGGAAAACTGGTCTGTCCCACGTTCTGTTAAGGACGTTCGTCAGGTAGTGGGCTTCATGTCGTACTACAGGCGGTTTGTTCCGCACTTTGCTCAACTAGCAAGACCGTTACATGCCCTGATGGGTAAACAGAAAAGGGGTGTTATGAATGCTTCATCACAACAGTTTGAGTGGAATGATGAATGTCAGGCATCATTTGATAGCCTAAGAAGGTGTCTCATGGCCCCACCCATACTTGCATACCCTGATCTTACTCTCCCCTTTATAGTAACCACAGATGGGAGTTGTCTAGGCCTCGGAGCAGTCCTAAGCCAGAAGCAGGGAGGCGTTGAGAGGGTAATAGTCTTCGCTAGTAGGGGTCTACGGGGGTCTGAAAGAAATGACCGAAACTACAGTGCTTTTAAGCTAGAGCTACTTGCCCTTAAGTGGGCAATCACTGAAAAGTTTCATAATCTATTGCTCTTCTCCAAATTTACTGTCATTACAGATCACAACCCCCTGAGATACCTAGAGACTGCCAACCTCAGTGCAGTTGAGCAAAGGTGGGTGGCTCAGTTGGCAGAATTTAACTTTGAGGTTCATTACAAGCCAGGCAGGATGAACCAAAATGCTGACGTGCTGTCCTGTGTCCCGGTCGCCATGAAACCAGAAGTGGAAGATGGAGAGAAGGACTTCCTGGTCATAAAAGAAGATGAGGTGCATGCCTGTTTGTGGCCAACCAGCGAGGCCAGTGTGAAGGAAGTACCAGTTCATTCAGCTGCGCAGTCCAAAGTAAGAGGGCAAGTGTATGGATGTAGCTGGGATGAGATGCAGGAATTACAGATGCAAGACCCTGACATTAGCCCTGTCCTGGCTGTGCTGAAAACCGGCCAAAAGCCTGTGAATAAGGTTTTGCACACAATGAGTTGGCCACAGCGGAAGCTCTTTGGACAGTGGGAGCGACTGAAAGTTCAGCATGGCATCCTTTTCCGGTGCTTGTGGGATCCCAGAGATGGTGAAGATGTGCGGCAGCTGGTTGACCCCGAGTCTCTACAGCGCGCTGTATTTGAGAGGCAACATGACCATGGTGGGCACTTCAGTGAGAAGGGCACAATGGAGGCCTTAAGGCGGGGCTACTATTGGCCTGCTATGGCTAGAGACATCAAATGCTGGATACAGCAATGCAAGCATTGTGCTCTCACGAGAGATATCTTTCCCAAGGCTCAAGCCCCAATGACTTGCACAAACGTTGTGGCCCCTTTAGAAGTGCTTGCAATGGACTATACCCTCTAAGAGCCATCTGTCGGAGGGTACGAAAATGCCCTTGTCCTTACCGACATGTTTACAAGGTTCACAATAGCAGTTCCAACCAAAGACCAAACCGCGAGAATGACAGCAAATTTGATCATTAAGAACTGATTTGTCTATTATGGCTGTCCCGCTAGGTTACATTCTGACCAAGGTCGGAACTTTGAGGCCAGTGTCATTAAAGAGCTCTGTCATCTGTATGGGATTGCCAAAAGCAGGACAAGTCCCTATCACCCTCAGGGCAATGCCCAGTGTGAACGTTTTAACAGAACGATGCACGACATGCTCAGGTCTCTCCCTGCAGAAAAGAAAAGAAACTGGAAAGAACATCTTCCAGAGTTAACCATGGCCTATAACAGTCATGTGCACAGCTCGACTGGGTATTCGCCCTTCTATCTGCTCTTTGGGAGGGATGCACAACTACCACGGGCCATACTAGGAGGCAAAGACCTGGAAGTGAGTGATGTCGAAAACCTTGATGAGTGGGTCCTCAGCCATCATCAGCGACTGCAGACCGCAGTAGATGCAGCCCGCTGAGCTGGACAGGATGCCTCTCAGAGACGGAGAAGGATTTATGATCGCAAGGCCCGCGGAGCACTCCTTAGACCGGGAGATAGGGTTCTTTTGCGGAATCATTGACCGAGGGGAAGAAATAAGATTCAGGATCGGTGGGAGTCAGATCCCTACCTGGTTCTGGCCCAAAACCACCCTGATATGCCAGTCTTCACCATTAAGCCTGAGGCTGGCAGCCCTACTCGAGTTGTACACAGAGACCAGTTGAAACCCGGCACTTTTGAAGTCCCCAGGCTTCAAAAAAGTCCTCAACCCCGCCATTCACATAGGGCCTCAGATCAGTCTATGTCTGATGATGGCGATATGATTTATGTGCCGTATAGTTCTCCCCATGCACCTCACACTCACCACACGCCCACCCACAGTCCACGACACAGCAACTCTCTTGACACCGGTAGGGGGGAAGGACATAGGGAACATTCAGAGATAGATGAAGGCCAGGGTACAGGGGTGGAGTCAGAGGGAAGTGCATCATTTGCTGATGTAGATGGGTCCAGTACAGATAGTGAGGATCAGCCTCTGCCTCCTAGGCCTCAGAGAAGTTCAAGGGGTCAACTACCTATTAGGTTACAAGATTATGTCTTGAAATAGTGTGTGAACATGTTTTGTTTTCCTTTAACATGTTTTGCTGTTTACCATGTGTGCTATTTTTGAATTGTATGTTTGATGTAAAAAAAAAGGAGAGAGAAAATGACAAATGCTTTGCTTTACTTTCTGTGGCACATCTGGACTATGGTGTGCTGATGGACAGTGATCAACATGCTGCAGTGCTGTGATGAAGTCTTGGTGGTGGCAGGGTTTGGAAGGGGGGAATGTGGGGGAGACTGTGATTGACTCACTCCTCCGCCAATCAGGGGGCACGACTGGTCTGGAGGGAGAATGAGGAGGCAGGCCAAAATGCAACAAAGCAAAGTTGGTTGAACAGGGCGGTGAGCACCGGCAGCCGGTAAACTGTGAAGCAGTAAAAGTTTTATTGTGCTGGTTTTCAAGTGACTTTTGCAAAGTTCGAATTCTGGAGCACTGTGAGTGGTGACAGCTGGCGAGTCCTGTGAGAAGATGGCGCTGGGGTCCACAAACATTGGCTTCTTTGTCTCAAACAAGGTTTAAAGTTGGTTTCCTCATTCTCTCCCTCTCTCCCCCTCCACCGTGCCACCTGACTTCACCCAAACAGCATTGGTTTAAGGAACCCTTGACAATTCAACAAGTTGCCTAACAAGCGAACTTTGGCTTGACTGGATTTATTAAGTTGACACGGAACTACAGAACGTTTATTTCTATCGGAGGAACTGTTTGCGTTTACGAATACTCGTAGTCTTGGACACTGTGACACTAAAGACTGAAATTGTATGTGTGTATGATAATCTTGTACGGTAATTTTGGAGGTTTTCTTTCATTTATATGCTGAGGTTTATTTGTCTTTGAGAGACACACCAAATAAGTTCATATTGCTTATTTTGTAATTGCCAATAAGGTTCACTGATATTGGTTAAGTTCATTTAGTCAGTGTAGTAGCTTATTATTAGGACAGTCCCGGGACATAAGCTAGGCTTCTGAATGCGAGTATACAACTTTTGAGTTGGGGATTTGGTGAAATAAGGTACTACGGAGTTAATAAGGTTAAGAAATGTTTAAATGTTGAACTGCCATTGAAGGCTTACCTGTGACAACTTAATTATTGCTTTTTATTTTATTACAATCTTATTCTACATTTCATTATTTCATTTCATAGTTTCATTCGATAATTGTGGAGCATAGGGCTCTAAAATAAACTGATTTGGTTTACTGATTTAAACTGGCCTACTACTCTAAATTGTGGGGTGGGAAAACAGACACAAAACACCAAGATACACATACACACGCACATATCCCATGTAACTGCCACTCTGATAAGCCCAGTTGCTACACATAGAGTTATTAGTAAACCCAGTAATTTAAGTAGGCTCTGTCCCCTACACTAACATCCTCCTCTAACCCACCACCTCAATGGAGTCCAGAGGACAGTCCAAGACTGAGCCAGCCCTTCTGACCAGTTTATTAAGTTTCTTCCTGTCCCTCTCTGAACTTCCACAGCTCCAGCAGACCACAGCATAGAAAATAGCTGATGCTACCACAGTCATAAAAAGTCCTAAGCAGTATCCTGCACACACCAAAAGACCTCAGTCTTCTCAACAGGTGGAGACGACTTTGGCCCTTCTTGTACAGGACATCTGTGTTGCTAGTCCAGTCCAGTTTGTTGTTGAGGTGAACACCCAGGTATTTGTACTCCTCCACGATCTCAATGTCCAAACCCTGGATGTTCACTGGTGCAATTTGAGGAACCGTCCTTCTGAAATCGATCACCACCTCCTTTGTCTTGCTGGCGTTGATGCGCAGGTGGTTCAGTTCGCACCAGGTGACAAAGTTGGTGATGACCTCTCTGTGCTCCAGATCGTCCCCCTCTGACACACGTCCAACAATGGCTGTATCATCTGAGAACTTCTGGAGGTGGCGGCTGTCCATGTTGTAGCTGAAGTCAGATGTGTAAAGTGTAAAGAGGAAAGGAGAGAGCACTATACCCTGTGGAGCCCCTGCACTGCAGACTACCACATCAGACACACAGTTGCGGAGCCTCACATGCTGCGGCCTGTTAATGAGGTAGTCGATGATCCATGCAGCCACATGGCAGTCGA
Organism: Neoarius graeffei; assembly: GCF_027579695.1. Classification (NCBI taxonomy): domain Eukaryota; kingdom Metazoa; phylum Chordata; class Actinopteri; order Siluriformes; family Ariidae; genus Neoarius; species Neoarius graeffei. The sequence goes on from NC_083578.1 coordinate 44,954,110, forward strand.
CACCAGCTCCCTCCAGCTTCCCCCTAAGCAGTGATGGCTGGATTGTGTTGAAAGCACTGGAGAAGTCAAAGAACATGATTCTCACATTGCTCCCAGTGCCCTCCAGGTGCAAAAGTGACCGGTATAGCAGGTAAATAACAGCATCATCCACACCAGTGCCTGGTCGATATGCGAACTGCAGGAGGTCCATCTCACTGTTCACCAGGTGTCGGAGGTGGGAGAGAACAATCCTCTCCATGATCTTCATTAGGTGAGATGTTAAAGCTACTGGCCAAAAGTGGTTGAGCTCCCTGGAGTGCGCAGTCTTGGGAACTGGAACCACACATGATGTTTTCCAAGTGGAACTTTCTCCAGACTGAGGCTCAGGTTGAAAATGTACAAAAGAATCCCACAGAGCTGATCTGCACAGTCCTTAAGCAGTCTGGAGTTGATACCATCAGGGACAGCAGCTTTCCTCATCTTGATCCTCCTCAGCTCCTTCAACACATGATCAGCTGTTATGGAGAGGCGAAGGGTGTAGCAGAGGTGTGACTTCTGTAGAGTGAGGTCGGGGGTGGAGTGTGTGGACTGGTCTGGCAGGGAGCGGAGGGGGGTGATGTGGTGTGAGGAGGGAGCTGTTGGTGTCAGAGGTATTATGAGGGGAGGGGGTGGAGTGATATCACAGACAGGTCAGGACTATGGTGAGTGGGGGAGGGTGGGGTGGCACAGTCAAATCTGTTGAAAAAGAGATTCAACTCATTTGCCCAGTCCTGGCCCCCAGATACAGGGCCCCTCCCACTGTCCTTTGTGTGGCCAGAGATGGTTTTCAGGCCTCTCCATACCTCTCTGGTGTTGTTTCCCTTGAGGTGCTCCTCCAGCTTCCTCCTGTAGCTGTCCTTGCCTCTCCTTATCCCCCTCTTCAGCTCCCTCTGCACTCTCCTCATCTCCTCCTTGTTGCCAGATTTAAAAACCCTCTTCTTCTCGTTTAATAGGGCTTTTATTTCAGAGGTCACCCAGGGTTTATTGTTGGGAAAACACCGTACCTTCCTGACTGGCACAGTGTTTTCAACACAGAAATTAATGTAATCCGTGATGCAGGTTGTCAGGCTATCAATGTCACCCCCGTGAGGTTCACACAACACATCCCAGTCCATGGTGTCAAAGCAGTCCCTCAGTGCCATACTGGTCTCCTCAGACCAGCTCCTTACATACCTCTTGGTGGGTGGTTGTTTATTCACCATAGGTATGTATGTAGGGGACACGTGAACCAGATTGTGGTCAGAACAGCCCAGCGGGGGGAGGGGTGATGAACTATATGCATCCTTGGTGTTCACATACATTAAATCCAAAGTTCTATTGTCTTTGGTGTGGCATTTCACATACTAAGTGAAGGTTGGAAGAGTGGAGGACAGGGAAGCATGATTGAAGTCACCAGAGATTAGTAGCAGGGACTGGGGGTGCAATGTCTGAAGCTTTGACACTGTAGTGTGTAAGAGCTCACAGGCTGCAGCAGCATCGGCCGCTGGGGGGATGTACACAGTTATCGCGATAACATGCGAGAATTCCCTCAGGAGGTAATATGGCTGAATGCTAACCACTAGTAGTTTAATGTTTTTACTGCAATACTGCTCCTTTACCCTGATGTGCCCCAGGTTACACAATCTGTCATTCACAAACATCGCTATACCCCCTCCTTTCCTCTTACCGCTCTCCTTGGCTTTCCTGTCCACTCTCATGAGTTGAAATCCATCCAGAGTGACGTGTGAGTCCGGTGAGACTTCATTCAGCCAAGTCTCTGTGAAGCACATAAGGCTACACTCCCAGTACTTCCTCTGCAGCCTGGTTAATGCTGTTAGCTCATCCATCTTATTAGGGAGAGATCTTATGTTTCCCATGATGACAGATGGTATGCATGGTTTATACCATCTTTTCTTCTCCCGGCACTTCAATCCAGCTCTGCATCCCCTTCTCCTTAATTCCACAGGGATCACCGGTCTTTCCACGGGGAGTACCTTGGTGTTGCGCAGTGCTAACAGCTGCTCCCGAGTGTAAACAATGGAGCCATGGCTAAAAGGGTCCGCTGATGCCGATTTAAGTAGCCCCAGAAAGAAAAAGAGAAAAATACAAATGCACAGTCTTGCGAGTAGTACATCCCTAGATGCACACTTCCGACTGAGAGTAGTGCAGAAGGAAACAAGAAAAAAGTACAAAAACATACCAAAACACATAAACATGCTTGGAGCTACTGCAACTAGCTGCCATTCTTGCGGCGCCATCTTGACTATTTTGATGGAGGGAAGAGAGACTCCAATGATCTTCTCAGCTCTCCTCGGTATCCACTGGAGGTTCTTGTGGTCTGAGACAGTGCAATTCCCAAACCAGACCATGATGCAGCTGCTCAGAATGCTCTCAATAGTCCCTCTGTAGAATATTGTGGGGGTGGGTGATGGGATATGGGTTTTCCTCAGCCTCTGTAGGAAGTAGAGACACTGCTGGGCTTTCTTGACTATGGAGCTGGTGTTGAGGGACCAGGTGAGGTTCTCTGCCAGATGAACACCAAGGAATTTGGTGCTCTTGACATTCTCCATGAGTGAGCCATTGATGTGCAGTGGAGAGATGTTACTCCACGTTCTTCTGAAGTCAACAACCATCTCTTTTATTTTGTCCAGATTCAGAGACAGGTTGTTGACTTTGTACCAGTCCAATAGCCATTGCACCTCCTCTCTGCATGCTGTCTTGTTGTTCTTACTGATGAGACCCACCACAGTCATGTCATCAGCAAACTTGATGTGATTCGAACTGTGCCTTACTGCACAATTGTGAGTCAGCAGAGTGAATAGCAGTGGACTGAGCATACAGCCCTTGGGGGGCAATGCTCAGCATGGTGGTGCTGGAAGTTTTGCTCCCAATCCAGACTGACTGAGGTCTCTCAGGTAGGAAATCCAGGATCCAGTTGCAGAGGGAGGTGTTCAGGGCCAGCAGGCTCAGCTTTCCAGTTAGCTGTTGAGGGATGAGTGTGCTGAATGCTGAACTGAAGTCTCTGAACAGCATTCATACATATGTGTTCTTCTTGTCCAAGAGGCTAAGAGCCAGATGAAGAGTGGTGGCTATGGCATCATCTGTTGACCAGTTACAGCAATATGCAAACTGCAGGGGGTCCAGTGAGGGAGGCAGCAGGGTCTTTATGTGCCTCATGATGAGCATCTCGAAGCACTTCATAATGACAGGTGTGAGTGCAATGGGAGGATAGTCATTGAGACAAGACACTGAAGACTTCTTCAGCATGGGGACGATGGTAGTGGTCTTGAAGCACTTTGGAAAGATGATGTTGCTCAAGGAGATGTTGAAGATGTCAGTGAGAACATCTGCCAGCTGGTACATCCTCTGAGCACTTTACCAGGGATGTTGTCTGGTCCAGCAGCCTTCCATGGGTTAACTTTACATAGTCTTCCTCACATCAGCTGTGGTCAGACACAGCACCTGGTTGTTGGGAGGAGGGATGGTCTTCCTCTCTGCCATGCCATTCTGTTCCTCAAACCATGCATAGAAGCTGTTCAGCACATCAGGAAGGGAGGCATCATTGTCACAGGCAGGCAGTGTTGTCCTGTAGTTCATGATGGCCTGGGTGCCCTGCCACATGCGTTGTGTGTCACCGTTGTCCTGGAAGTACCTGTGGATTTTCTGGGCATGTGTGTTCTTTGCTGCTCTGATGGCCCAAGACACTCTTAGGGCTGCCCTGTCACCTTGCTCTGAAGGCAACAACCTCACACACCCTCATTAGTGCACACACCTCTGCAATAATCCACAGCTTCTGGTTGGGGTGAGTTGTGATGGTCTTAGTAACATCATCAGTGCATTTGTTGATGTAGCTGGTCACTGATGCTATGTACTCCTCTAAGTTAGTGCAGTCGCCATTAGTTGCAGCCTCCATAAACATCCCAGTCAGTTCTCTCAAAACAGTCCTGGAAAGCAGAGATGGCTCCTTCTGGGAAGGTTTTCACCTGCCTTAGAACTGATTTGGAGCATCTGACAAGCGGTCTACCCACACTAACAGAATCATTTTCTCATTGTCAGATTCTCTGCTGTAGACACAATGATCAGCATCATTTTGCACAAAACCATTCCGCGTAAGGTGATCATGCAGTAACAGGTTCCAGTTATGACCGGACTGTTTTAACCCATACAATGACTTGTTGATTTTGCACACTAAGTGTTCTCCTGTTTCTGACTTAATCTCAAAACCTTCCGGCTGCTCCATATATACCTCGCAGTCAGGGGCGATTTCTCAGAGACAACAAGGGAAGCCGAGCTTCCCCTAAAATTCTCTCCCCAAACTGCAGCATCTATGACATTGAATTCTCATTAAAACAATAACTTGCATAACATAATATATGCCCAAGATTGTATTTACGTTCATAACTATCCTGTAACTTATTTGAGTGATGTCTGACAAACTTGCAGTTCGCTACGAGAATCACCTTTGCTGCCAAGCTGTAACCAGTGTTGCCAGATACTGCTGACGTTTTCCAGCCAAAATATGTTCAAAACCCGCCAAAATGCACTTAAAACCACCCAATCTGGCAACACTGGCTGTAACCTTTCTTATTTCAATGGGCTGTATGGACTGGCAGCCGGGTATCCGTTGCAGTCTATGAGAGGGCTCTGAACAGCCAATTTCAGCTAGTTGTTATTGGTTAAAATCGACAAAATCGTCACTTCCAGGGAAGCCGGGATTCTCTGGGACTAACGAGACAGTGGGAGGGGCAAGAAGCCGGGCTGATGAAGGATTATTGGAGGTAGTGTTGAAAGACATGAGGAGGGTGGGCTCTGTGCGTCGGCGAGGAACACGGTAAGCGCATGATCAGTCAGTCCCTAGCGGATGTCGAGAAAGTGTAGTCGTGTGCCAAAGTGCTGTCCGAATTTCTTTTCATATAAACGTTTCTTCTCATTGATGTCTCTGCACATTACTCTGTAAATAAATGTAAATATTACTCATTGTGTTCCGTTAACTTTCATCCATTCTATCAGTTTGATCATTTGTGAATTCACTCGTTTATTTCATTTGTAGTTCAATCTGGTTGTAGGCTAGCTTGAGCCTTATTGGGATCTGCAGTGCTAGCTGCTAACAGAAATTGGTGAAGTCTCTGGAAAGCACAACCAGCTAGTATGACAGGGTCACAGACCATTTTCTGGAAAAGGAGCGGATGGCAGAATTTGTGTATAAATAGTGTGCATCATATAATGTTCATGAATCTGAAGTGTGTATGAAGAGTTCAGATGCAAAACCCTCTAAACGCCATCTCCGTGAAAAATGAGTTAAGGATGTTGTGTGAATCCTGGTTACATCTAGTATATGTAAATGAAATATTTTTGTAAAAAAAAAAATAAAAACCACTCCCTGTCTTGTCTAAAAAATCGGTTTAATATCAAACCCCTCTAAACGCCGCTTCGATTTAGCAACAAAAGCCTCTATATTCAACAACCAATCAGAACGTCACTTGGACTCGCGCGCTTTAACGCTAGTAAACAAAGTCTCATCAAGGAAGGTGCAACTTTATTCAGAGGGAGATTTCGCGAAATGGCAGATAATACCAACATGGATTACGATGGCATGGATGAACCTGTCCTCCAGACAGTGAATGGGCGGAGAAAATGTTGCATTGTTGAAAATCTTGTTCGCTATAAAGCGAAAATGAACCGATATAGTGGCGAAAATACTGAAAATGGAATAGCCTGCAATCACAACAGGTTGATGTGTGCTGCGGCAAGCTTAACTCAGAACGACCTGGCATACTTTAAAAATCAGCTATACACATCTAAAGATAAAGTTGAACAGGACGCTATACTTCTGTCCCACTTGGAGATTATGCCAGTTCAACGGAGGAGGGAACAAGTTGATGATGAAGACAAGAGACGGCAGAGAGACGTGACCATCAAATACTCCGTTCTGAAGGAAGATAAAACAAGGGTTCCTGTCTGCCAGGCGTCTTTCATGAGCATTTTCTGTAAGTACAATACAGTTTCTTCCTTCACGAGTTTGTGCTGTCTCTGCCTAAGTCGTCCATGCCCTGATGCTTGTGTAGGCTAATACAGTAGATCAGTAGACAGTTTTAAATCAGTGCAGTCTGGGGTGGGCGTCCCACCCCTTTGCATACCCCCACCTCAGTACTGTTTCAGTGACCAACACCTACCCACCCCACCACAACCTTGGATACACATCACCATAGACCATAAATGAAAGAAAAGAAAAAGAGTTAACTTACAACTATCAAAAGTCAGGGCATGTTTAATTATCTTATGCTATCATCAAGTATAAAAATGGGAGATGAAAAAAGGTCAAAGCATTGGTGACATTTCATATTATCTAAAATATTTTGAAATTATTTGCATGAATGAATGAATGAAAACTTCCACTTCCTCCTGATTTTTCACAGCAAGAATGAACAGTCAGTCAGCTTAATTTTAATTCTCAACATTCTTTCTCATTTATTGTCATTATAGGTGTCAAGAAAGACAGAGTCCAGGGCATTGCCAGGCACTGGCTACAAACTGGCAAGGCATGCCCAGAAAAAAAGAGGAGGCTCAAGACCAAATCCTGAAATAACTGCCAAGAAGGAGGTCATCAGAGGTCACATTAAGTCCTTTGCCTGCAGAGCAAGCCATTACGCCAGACGTGGTGCTCCAGGCAGAAAGTATCTGCCTAGTGACCTAAGTGTTGCAAAAATGCATCGCCTTTTTTCGGAGCAGAATCACCTTCAAGTGACTTACTCACTATATTGGAGCATTTTCGTATATGATTTCAACTTGGCCTTCGGACATCCGGCAAAGGATGTATGTTCCATGTGTGTTAAGTCCCGGATGGCGATGAATGACCCTGGCTTAAAAGAAGAAGAGAAACGAGAGAAAATCCTGCAATACTCCCTCCACAGACGCCGTGCCCGTCAGTTCTACAATATCCTGAATGATGTGGGGGATTCCTTCACTGTCTGCTTTGACGTCATGGAGAACCTTGTCCTGCCGAAATCTGCCATAGTTCAGACGTACTACTCCAGGCAACTCTACTACTACGTCTTTGGAGTGGTGCGTCACCATGGCAGAGGAGAATCCCAAAGTAGGCATGATATCCACCTGTACACATGGCTTGAGTATGAGAACGCGAAGGACAGCAACATGATTGCCTCAGCTCTCCAACACTATTTCACAGCTGTAGCTGCAGACAACCTCCACCTGTGTCAGTGCCTGCGCCTGTTCTCCAACTCATGCTATGGCCAAAACAAGAACATTAATGTGCTGTCTATGCTGTTTGGCCTCCGGTCACAGCTGTTCCCCCACCTCACCATCAACTATTTTTTTCCAGTACGAGGACACAGCTTCCTCCCAGCTGACAGGGTGTTCGGCAGGATCGAACAAGACATCAGAAAGCACACCACCATTCTGCTGCCAGACGAATACGCATCCATACTTCACAGGCATGGCAATATCCATCAATATGGGAGAGATTGGCAGTGCTATGATTTCAAGAAGGAAGCCGCCGCCTTCACCACCCAGCAACGATCCTTCAAAATTAGTGACGCCAGGGTCATTCAAATATGTGGGGAAAGGCTGGATGTCAAGTCTTCTTTTGCTGGGGATTTTACTCAGCATTCCGTGCTGAAAAGAGGGAAGAGGTGGCCAGAGTTTGCACCGGCTCCTCTACCTGATGTCAACTGTGTGAAGCTGGCAAAGAAGAGGGATGTGCTGAAGCTGTTGTGTGAGTTGGGAGTGCCTGCAACTGTGCAGGAGTTGTACAATGATGTCTTGTCAAGTGCAGGTGACAGGGACATTGCACAAGATTTGGAGGATGAGTAAATTGTTTCTAATGACTCTCCTGCCTTCCCTGCACACACACTCCCACACGCGCATTCTCAGGGGCACACACACTCTCATCATGCAGAATACACACACAAACACTCTCAGATGCAGCAGCTTCGTAAGCATACTCAGAGACTACATACGTGTCAGATGCATAATTCTGTGTGTATCACTACATTACTACATACCTCATCGTCATACCTGAGTTTGATAATTGTCAATTACCTAAAACATGTTTGTCATCTTAAATAATCTTTTGTTCATACTGTGAATTTGATGGCTTGTACCTCCAACTTCATCTTTATTTATTCATTTATTTATTATTAATGAGCCAGCCAGGGAGGCACGGTGGTGTAGTGGTTAGCGCTGTCGCCTCACAGCAAGAAGGTCCGGGTTCGAGCCCCGTGGCCAGCGAGGGCCTTTCTGTGCAGAGTTTGCATGTTCTCCCCGTGTCCGCGTGGGTTTCCTCCGGGTGCTCCGGTTTCCCCCACAGTCCAAAGACATGCAGGTTAGGTTAACTGGTGACTCTAAATTGACCGTAGGTGTGAATGTGAGTGTGAATGGTTGTCTGTGTCTATGTGTCAGCCCTGTGATGACCTGGCGACTTGTCCAGGGTGTACCCCACCTTTTGCCCGTAGTCAGCTGGGATAGGCTCCAGCTTGCCTGCGACCCTGTAGAACAGGATAAAGCGGCTACAGATAATGAGATGAGATGAGCCAGCCTTGCTTGATGAGTGGCATATGCCAAGGACGGGCTCTTGGATCCTGAAGTATGTGAGAGATACCTGACACATTTGAACACACACACATTATGCACGCACACACACACACACACACACACACATTCTCAGGGGCACACACACTCTCACCATGCAGAATACACACACAAACACTCAGACACTCACACACAAAAACGCAGCAGCCTTGTAAGCTTACTCAGAGACTACATGTCAGGTGAACAAGCTGAGTTGATGTGAACTTTTAACATAATTGTGTTTTTTTTAATATGTAACTTATCATACCTGTTTCATAATCTTAAAAAAACCTAAAATAGTTTTGTCATCTTAAATAATCTTTTGTTCATACTATAAATTTGATGGCTTGTACCTCAATTTCATCTTCATCATTAACTTATTTATACCCATCTAAGTTCTTTGCACTGCTGTGTTTTTATTGCTGTTACTGTTAATGTACTGACATAAACTTACCCTTCTTGGCAGAACGTTGCTTGCTGCTGTATATTTTGTGTATAGATTTTCATGTTGTTTACATAAGATTTTTATATTGCACTTTAGTTTTATTTCAATGTATTTTATTGGGTGTAGTACTTTGTATCACCTGCTTAGAAAGTCCGCTGATGTGAAGAAAATAAACCTATTGGCATTGTGATTACACTGTGTGGATTTCGAATTGCTTAAATGTTGACATGACAGGCCTTCTGCCTTCATTTATGAAGAGAGGTGTTGGTATTATTAGGTATTACCTAAAAATATGGTGCAATTTGCTCATGATCATAGGTCCCATATTAAATTAGCTATGAGTGAGCCAACCACATCACCATCACAACCACCCCATATGTGTGGTATCATAATTTTCAATATTTTCAATTGTATCTTTGGTGGTTTTGTAACACTTACCTATGTATGTAAGGAAAAAATGGATTTAGAGGTTTTTGCATACAAACCACATATGGATTTAGCTGGTTTTGACACTAAATTAAAAAAAATTGCTAAAAAATAGTAATTTGGCTGAAGTAACATTTGTGAGATTAACATATATTTTTCACTAACTAATAACCTTGTGATTTTAAATAAAACTAGCTTTCTATACTTAAATATGAAGGCCTGATAAAAAAAATGGCCTTTTTCTCAAAAAGTGGTCAAATGGATTTCGGGAGTTTTGCATCTGAACTCTTCGTATTGTTCAGTAATGTTAAGAGAATGGTGGGCTCTGTGTTATAGGTTATATACCTGGGTATAATATTCAAGGTTCTGTGTGTTGCATAGCCTACCTGGTTATGAATTTCCAGACTGTGTTGCAGAAGATGTTCAAAGATGTGTTGCACAGCTGGGTGTTGTGTTAAAGACTCTGTGTTGCATATCAGGGTATGATGTTCAAGGCTCTTCGTTGAATAGCCAGTGATTTTTGGATGTTTGATATTTTTGATTAAGGATATGAGGCACTAGCCTGGCAAGCCAGACTATAACATGAAATGTACAAGCAAAACTACTTTCTGCCACTAGGTAGGGTTGTCTAGTTCACTATGCTAATGGGGCACACCTTTCTATGCTTTGATATCCGGCCTACAGGTTTTATGATGAATGCGTAAAATGGGCTTCCCGTTTTAAAAACCAGCAGCCGCCACTGCGCGCAGTCCATTGGAGCATGGAGGTAAGCAGTCTTTACATCCATTTGGTGTAGTGTAAGATCCTCCTGTACAGCAACCTGCATTAATGCTCAGACAGAGGTCATGTTGGCCATGGGTGAGAGTGTCTCTTTATAGTCAATCCCTTCCATTTGACCATACCCCTTTGCCACATATCTGGCTTTACAAGTCTCAGATCCATCTGGGCTCTCTTTCACTGCATATACCCAGCGACCTCCCACTGCTTGTTTGCCCTTTGGCAGTGGAGTCAGAGTGAAAGTATCATTCTCTGTTAAAGAGTTCATCTCTTCTCTCATTGCATCAGTCCATATTTTTGATTTCTCAGAGTCCATAGCCTCTCTAAATGTTTTAGGTACATCATAGGCCACCCTGTAGAAATAATCCACGTTTTCACATTCATCATTATCACACTCAGCTTTACACTGGTACTCCTTTAAGTACTCTGGAGCTTTTCTATCTCTTGTAGGATATCTCCTTTCTCCCTGTTCTCTCTGAGTGCTATCTGCCTGAGTTGGATCTGCCTCAGTAGTCTCCTCCACACTAGGCTCTCTACTCTCTTCAGGCTGTTCCTGACCCTGGTTGACTATCTTTGGTGGAGTATTTCCATAACTCTCAATGTTTTCCCCCATGTCACAATCTGTCTGAGTTTGGCTATCTGCGCTACCTTTGGTGATAAATTTCACTAGCCTATGTTTTAGGACTTTCCCTGTCTCAGGATAATACACATTGTATGCTGGGCTATACTCATCACAGCCGACAAAGATCCCTTTGTCACATTTCGAATCCAACTTCTTCTTTTCCTGCTTATATACATAACATTCAGAGCCAAATACCTTCATGTGAGATAGGTTAGGTGTTTTCCCTGTGAAAACACGGTAAGGTGTCTGCTCTAGGCATTTACTGTAACACCTGTTATGAATTTGGGCTGCTGTCTGTACAGCATAGGTCCATAATTGCTTTGGGAGGTTACTCTCCAACAGCATGCATCGTGACATCTCAAATAGGGTCCTCCATCCTCTTTCAGCAGTTCCGTTCTGATGAGGTGAGTAGGGTGCACTTGTCTCGTGCCTTATCCCTTTACTCCTAAGTAAAGACTGGAACTCCTGCCCGGTAAACTCTGTACCATTATCTGACCTTATGCACTTTATCTTTCCATATGGAGCTATGTCTGCTATGAATTTCTCCGTAGCTTTTGTCGTGTCACTTTTTGCTTTCATAAAGTATGGAAAAATCATCCCACTGTAATCATCAGTAAATGCTATCGCATATCTGTATCCATCCTTATCTGCTGGTTCTATAGGGCCGCACAAGTCTGTGTGTACTAGCTCTAGTACTGCAGTAGCTTTGGCATCTGCCTGCCTGTTTCTGCTTTGTGTAAACTTGCCCTATATGCATATTTCACAGTTTTGATTAGACTTGTCATTTTTCCCTTTTATCGACATTCCTTCAACCACCTTTTCCAATTTTGCAATATCATCAAAATTAGAATGACCAAGTATCCTATGCCAGGTTTGAATGTCATGACAACCATACACTTCATCAACATTTTCATCCTCTACTGTGCTAAGGTAATACAGCCTACCATACACCTCCATTTTGAACTTTGTACCGTCCTTGTTGACCAGCCAGTCATCACCGTCCTTGAGGCGAATCTCGGCTCCGTTGGCTGTCACCGCTTTGACTGAAAAGATGTTCTGTGGAAATGATGGGATGTAGAGTGCTTGCTTGAGCCTTGTTCTCACTCGTCGTCCCTTGCTGTCCAGCAAGTAGATCTCGGCGTCTCCTCTCATTTTCGCCATCCCGCTCACCTTGGTCCCATCGGCAAGCTCGATCTTGTGGTCCTCGGGTCTGAAGCTCTTATCCACTGTTTTGAACTTTGTGGCATCATTGATCATGTGTGAAGTGGCGCCACAGTCGACCATGAGACCCTTCTTGTTTCCTTGCTGTATTGGACAGTCACTTATCTGGAAGAAACAGAAAGTTGTAGACTCTTCTTCGGCCTCTCCATCAGCTTTCTTCACATAGTCATGGCCTTGTCCTCGACCGCGCCCTCTGCCTCACCATGGTGTGTCCCACTTTCGATCTTCTCTTCTCTGTTGGGTGTTGTCAGGACATGCCCTAGCCATGTGTCCCTTTTTACCGCACGTATAACACTCGACATCAGCCAAGTCCATTTTCTTTCCACATCCTCTACCACGTGCTTTCGTTGCCCCACTAGTCTTCATTACATTGTCTTCCACATTCACATCACTTCTCCCATATTTCTCTGTACTCTCATAACTTCGCAGTTTCGTTTTAAACTCGACGAACATCACAACATCATTTGTCTGTGTGATGTGCACTACAAATGGCTTGTATGACTCAGGTAGCCCTTTTACTACCATTGCTATCTGAAGTCCATCACTTATTTGTTCATCTGCTCTTCTTAATGACGTGAATATAGTCTCTGCTCGAATTATATAGTCAGTAACTGTTTCATTGCTAGCTTTATAGAGTGAAGAAAGTTCACAGTACAAACTCACAATGCGGGGTTTGTCCTTTCCTGTGTAGTGCTTGCAAAGAATCCCCAGTGCTTTTCTTCCATCATGTTTCGCATCTCTCATTACCGACGACAAACTTTTGTTGTCCAGACATTGCACTAGCTCTGCATAAGCCTCTCCGTTCTTTGGCTCATCTTCTGCGAGAGCTCCTTCGTTGTCTGAATCTATCTCCAGATCCTCCAGGATAACATCTCTGAGACCACGCAACTCCATGTGCGCGAGGAACCTTGTTTCCCAGAGTTCGTAACTTTTCTCGTCACCATCGAATAAAAGTCTCAGCCACCTGTGGCCTGCCTGACTGGGCCCATAACCTGTAGCGTTAGACATTTCCGCAGCAGTTTATCGTGTGTACAGTCACCACAGTGGCTAACTAGCAGCAGCTAATGGCTAATATTCACGGGAGAAAATAACTGACACACCATTGTCTCTTTGGCCTCTGACACTCACTCACTCACTGGCCTTTTATTCTGCGCATGCTCAATATATACATCCCGGTGCACACAGGCACTCACGTTCAGCATGATATCACTGCATAAGCTATTTAACATGACTTTGCCACTATTTATCAAATATGCTTAACAAGTTTATTTTCCGGGCGGCACGGTGGTGTAGTGGTTAGCGCTGTTGCCTCACAGCAAGAAGGTCCTGGGTTCGAGCCCCGGGGCCGGCGAGGGCCTTTCTGTGTGGAGTTTGCATGTTCTCCCCGTGTCTGCGTGGGTTTCCTCCGGGTGCTCCACTTTCCCCCACAGTCCAAAGACATGCAGGTTAGGTTGACTGGTGACTCTAAATTGACCGTAGGTGTGAATGTGAGTGTGAATGGTTGTCTGTGTGTCAGCCCTGTGATGACCTGGCAACTTGTCCAGGGTGTACCCCGCCTTTCGCCCGTAGTCAGCTGGGATAGGCTCCAGCTTGCCTGCGACCCTGTAGAAGGATAAAGCGGCTAGAGATAATGAGATGAGATGAGATGCTCAATATATACATCCCGGTGCACACAGGCACTCACGTTCAGCATGATATCACTGCATAAGCTATTTAACATGACTTTGCCACTATTTATCAAATATGCTTAACAAGTTTATTTTCCGGGCGGCACGGTGGTGTAGTGGTTAGCGCTGTTGCCTCACAGCAAGAAGGTCCTGGGTTCGAGCCCCGGGGCCGGCGAGGGCCTTTCTGTGTGGAGTTTGCATGTTCTCCCCGTGTCTGCGTGGGTTTCCTCCGGGTGCTCCACTTTCCCCCACAGTCCAAAGACATGCAGGTTAGGTTGACTGGTGACTCTAAATTGACCGTAGGTGTGAATGTGAGTGTGAATGGTTGTCTGTGTGTCAGCCCTGTGATGACCTGGCAACTTGTCCAGGGTGTACCCCGCCTTTCGCCCGTAGTCAGCTGGGATAGGCTCCAGCTTGCCTGCAACCCTGTAGAAGGATAAAGCGGCTAGAGATAATGAGATGAGATGTTTATTTTCCAGGGAGCAGACATTGGAGAATAAAATGGATGGGAGAGCTGGTTGGTTAGGATTAGCTGTTAGCCTAGCACTGTCACCCCCATGCTTGCCACATTTCTTCCTCCTTACACACCACTTCCCTTGTCACTGGCCTCAGGTGAGGCTGAGGACTGGAGGCCTGTTCTTTGCAGCAGGCTGAGGTCACATAGTTTCTCCAGCAGATCACCTTTTTATGTTTTCTCCATGGTATCTGTTTTGAAGGAGTGTCTGGTAATGGTAGACACGAACACCAGTTGATCCAATGTCCATATGCTGTACAGGGTCGAGCAGAGGAACAAAATGACACAAAAAACCACCATTTTGGATCCAGGGAGGCCGCTGCATGCTACTGCAATGCCGCCATCTTGGACCATTTTAATAGGTACTAACCACAAATAGGTTTGATAGGTTTGCATATTGCAAACACCCCAAAAGATGTGTAATTTTGGAGATGCTCAGACCCCGTCATCTAGCAATCACAATTTGGCCCTTGTCAAAGTCGCTCAGATCCTTATGCTTGCCCATTTTTTCTGCATCCAACACATCAACCTCAAGAAATGATTGTTCTCTTGCTGCCTAATATATCCCACCCACTGCTAGGTACCATTATAATGAGATAATCAATGTTATTCATGTCACCTGTCAGTGTTCATCATGTTATGGCTAATTGGTGTATACGGTATATATTTATATGTATTAACTTGACATTGAAAGTTTGACAGCAAATCAACACATTTTTAAGTAAGGTAGCTTTATTGACTGAGGCCTACATTTAGATTTAACAGTCTCTCTAGCTTATATTACATGTGAACTAATAAATTAAATGCTCTACTTTTCTCACTTTTCTTCTAGCTAATTGGCTTGCATGGCCTAAATCCCTTTTCCGTGGATGCTGTTGGAATATTGTTGGCACAGCATAGGGTTTGAGTCTAATGTGACCTGCATAGCCCAAGGGCTCAGTCTGTAGATTCCTTTCAAATCAGTAGGGCCCAAAATGGTCCTCACAAACAACAGCATTTCTGCCAAAGGAGGGCGTTTCTAATGTGTGACCTGTGCCCAAGTTGTTTAGCCACTGTTTAGCAAGTAATTTATGTTGCTTGGTTGTTGGCAGAAGAACACATAAAAAAAATCAAGTGAAGTTTATTTGTGTAGGACTTTTAACAATAGACGTTGTTGCAAAGCAGCTTTACAGAAAATTAAAGAATTTAAACATATGATCTAAATTGATCCCTAATAAATCTACCTATCCCTGTTGAGCAAGCCTGAGGTAATGTGGCAAGGAAAAACTCACTCAGATGACACGAGGAAGAAACCTTGAGAGGAACAAGACTCAAAAGGGAACCCATCCTCATTTGGGTGATAACAGATAGTGTGATTATAAATAACTCACTTATATAACTATGTCCTATGTAGTCATAAAGTACAACTGTGTAACCAGGAAATCCATTATAGTTTTAACATAGTCTATTTTGTTGAAGTTATCAACTGTTCATTGATGGAGACTTGAGTGTAAAACTGTTCATGACAACTGCTGTCCTAAAGTTATCATGGCAATTGTAGTCCTCAGCCATCATAGCAAAACTGTAAGTGTCCAGAGCCATCTTCCAAGTGCGTCTTTTGACTGTCCATTTGGGGCCATCCTCCACAGGAGTGATGTGATGAGACTCCAGCCAGACAGGATGGATCAAGCAGGTCTAAAGAGCAGAAGAGGTCAGCATCACTGGTGTCTCAGGATCAACATGTAACTCGACAGAGAGATAGACAGAGGGAGAGACAGAGATGGAGGGGGTGAGAGAAAAAAAATATTTCCCTTTTTATCATGTTTATTATTTTTGCAAACATAAGCTTTGCAGCCCTGTGATGACCTGGCGACTTGTCCAGGGTGTACCCCGCCTTTCGCCCGTAGTCAGCTGGGATAGGCTCCAGCTTGCCTGCGACCCTGTAGAAGGATAAAGCGGCTAGAGATAATGTGATATGTGATAAGCTTTGCACTCCACAATTTTTTGACAATATTTTGTACATCAGGCTACATCACAGTGTCAGAAGCAGTGAGCCAATAAAGATATAGGAAGCCTATCAATAATTCTACATCATGCTGACCTTTGACACCGCCCACAAAATGACAGTATGGCAGTATGAACTTAAGTGAGTGGGAATACAAAAGAATTTTAACATACTGCTTTATGTAAAACAATGTAACAATACAGGGCAGTCAAAATGCATTTGTGCAAAATGTGTAGTATTTCTAGCCCAATCCAGCCACTGGGGGTGCATAAGCATACTCTTGGTGCTGGTCCCAAGCCCGGATAAATGGAGAGGGTTGCATCAGGAAGAGCATCCAGCATAAAACTGTGCCAAAATCTAACATGAAGATTGAAAAGAGAAATACCATACCGGATTGGTCAGGGCCCAGGTTAACAATGGCCGCCTCTGGTACTGTTAGTCAACAGGGTGCCGGTGGAAAGTATGCTACTGTTGCACCAAAACGGAGAAGGGGAAAATGAAGGGGGAGGCATGTTAGGAGAGAGTGTGAAAGATGGAAGGGAAGGAGCTTAGAATTGAGGGTAGGGACACTGAATGTGGGAACATTGACTGGCAGAGAGAGAGAGTTAGCAGGTATGATGGAAAGAAGGAAGTTGGACACTTTGTGTGCAGGAGACAAGGTGGAAGGGAAGCAAGGCCAAGAACATTGGAGGTGGATGCAAGTTGTTTTATTATGGAGTCGATGGAAAGAGAAATGGTGTTGATATTGTTTTGAGGGGAGAGTTGGTCAACAGTGTGATTGACGTGAAGAGGGTGTCAGAGTGATAGGCATGAAGTTGGAGAGTCAAGGAGTGGTAATCAATGCTGTGTGCATATGCCCCACAGGTTGGATGTGAGAATGAAGAGAAAGAGTCTTTCTGGGAAAAGATGAATGAAGTAGCAGAAAGTACAACCCCGATTCCAAAAAAGTTGGGACAAAGTACAAATTGTAAATAAAAATGGAATGCAGTAATTTACAAATCCCAAAAACTGATATTGTATTCACAATAGAACATAGACAACATATCAAATGTCGAAAGTGAGACATTTTGAAATTTCATGCCAAATATTGGCTCATTTGAAATTTCATGACAGCAACACATCTCAAAAAAGTTGGAACAGGGGCAATAAGAGGCTGGAAAAGTTAAAGGTACACAAAAGGAACAGTTGGAGGACCAAATTGCAACTCATTAGGTCAATTGGCAATAGGTCATTAACATGACTGGGTATAAAAAGAGCATCTTGGAGTGGCAGCGGCTCTCAGAAGTAAAGATAGTAAGAGGATCACCAATCCCCCTAATTCTGCACCGACAAATAGTGGAGCAATATCAAAAAGGAGTTCGACAGTCTAAAATTGCAAAGAGTTTGAACATATCATCATCATCTACAGTGCATAATAATCATCAAAAGATTCAGAGAATCTGGAAGAATCTCTCTGCGCAAGGGTCAAGGCCGGAAAACCATACTGGGTGCCCATGATCTTCGGGCCCTTAGACAGTACTGCATCACATGCAGGCATGCTTCTGTATTGGAAATCACAAAATGGGCTCAGGAATATTTCCGGAGAACATTATCTGTGAACACAATTCACCATGCTATCCGCCGTTGCCAGCTAAAACTCTATAGTTCAAAGAAGAAGCCATATCTAAACATGATCCAGAAGCGCAGACGTCTTTTCTGGGCCAAGGCTCATTTAAAATGGACTGTGGCAAAGTGGAAAACTGTTCTGTGGTCAGATGAATCAAAATTTGAAGTTCTTTATGGAAATCAGGGATGCTGTGTCATTCGGACTAAAGAGGAGAAGGACGACCCAAATTGTTATCAGCGCTCAGTTCAGAAGCCTGCATCTCTGTTGGTATGGGGTTGCATTAGTGCGTGTGGCATGGGCAGCTTACACATCTGGAAAGACACCATCAATGCTGAAAGGTATGTCCAGGTTCTAGAGCAACATATGCTCCCATCCAGACGATGTCTCTTTCAGGGAAGACCTTGCATTTTCCAACATGACAATGACAAACCACATACTGCATCAATTACAGCATCATGGCTGCATAGAAGAAGGGTCCGGGTACTGAAATGGCCAGCCTGCAGACCAGATCTTTCACCCATAGAAAACATTTGGCGCATCATAAAACGGAAGATATGACAAAAAAGACCTAAGACAGTTGAGCAACTAGAATCCTACATTAGACAAGAATGGGTTAACATTCCTATCCCTAAACTTGAGCAACTTGTCTCCTCAGTCCCCAGACGTTTACAGACTGTTGTAAAGAGAAAAGGGGATGTCTCACAGTGGTAAACATGGCCTTGTCCCAACTTTTTTGAGATGTGTTGTTGTCATGAAACTTAAAATCACCTAATTTTTCTCTTTAAATGATACATTTTCTCAGTTTAAACATTTGAAATGTCATCTATGTTCTATTCTGAATAAAATATGGAATTTTGAAACTTCCACATCATTGCATTCCATTTTTATTTACAATTTGTACTTTGTCCCAACTGTTTTGGAATCAGGGTTGTATGAGAAAGTGTGGCGTGAATGAGAAGTATATTAGAGTGGTGCAAGACATGTATGAGAACAGTGAAACAGCAGTGAGGTGTGCAGTTGGAACGACTGAATGGTTCAAGGCGAAGGTGGGACTTCATCAAGGATCTGCTTTGAGTCCTTTCTTGTTTGCCATAGTGATGGATAGCTTGAAGGATGAAGTGAGGCAAGAGTCACCATGGAACTTGATGTTTGCGGATGATATTGTGATATGTGGTGAAAGTAGAATGGAGGTTGAGTTGGGTTTGGAGAGATGGAGGTATGCATTGGAACAAAGAGGAATGAAGGTGAGCAGTAGCAAAACAGAATACATGTGCATCAATGAGAATGGGGATGAGTGTGTAGTGAAGATGCAAGGACTAGACAAAGAAATTTGGTGAATTTAAGTACCTGGGGTCAATTGTGCAGGAAAATGGGGGCTGCGATCGTGAGGTGAGAAAGAGAGTGCAGGCAGGGTGGAGCAGTTGGAGAAGGATTTTGGGAGTCATTTGTGATAGGAAAGTCCCAGCAAAAGTGAAAGGTCAGATATAAGACAGTAGTGAGACCAGCTGTGATGTATGGATTGGAGACAGTGCCCTTAACAAAGAGACAGGGGGCAAAGTTGAGCATGTTAAGGTTTGTGATGGGAGTGACCAGGTTGGACAGGATAAGGAACGAGCACATCAGAGGGACGAGACTGAGATGGTATGGGCACATCCTGAGAAGAGATGGAGTATGTTGAAAGGAGAATGTTGAGGATGGAGCTGCCAGGTGCATGAAAACAAGGAAGGCCAAGGAGGAGATACATGGATATGGTGAGAGAGGACATGGAAGTGGCAGGTGTGGTAGAGAAGGATGCGGAAGACAGGGAGCAATGGAGATGAAAGATCCGCTGTGGTGACCCCTAATCAGGAGCAGCCAAAAGAAGAAGAAGAAAGAAGTGTAGTATTTCTCACCCATGGCTTTGCTTTGTTTGTTTTATTTCGCTGCAGGTACCCTTTAAACATGCCCACTCAACTCAAAGACTCTACAATGCTAAGATGGGAAGTGTCCATATTTCCATTTCACTTTCACATTATTATTTTGGTGAAATTGCCCAAGTGGCATAGTCTGCACATTTATTGAATATTGTTGCTTTCTCACTTTGGCAGGCCACAGTAAAATATTTCATTCATGTAATACACAATTATGTCAGATGAGTGCAAAATTCAGTATGGATGGCTTGCATTCCTAAACTTTGAAATATATTATACATACATTGGAATTTGTAAAACCTAAACTTGAGTGGAAACTACATTACAGATGCTCTTGGCTGTGTATACTCACTCTTTTTTGTGTATTTTAGCAACCCCATTGGCTATAGTAATTAACAGAGTAACTGCTCTGTAGTTAATCAAATTAAACAGATCACAGTCACACTCCTGATTCCCAGAAGTAATGCCTTATCTATGTAGATGTTTTAAGCCCTTTCTGAGAACACCATCTCTACAGTGAAGCATGGTGGTGGCAGCATTGTGCTGTGGGGATGTTTTTCATCTGCAGAGATAGGAAAGCTGGTCAGGACTGAAGGAAAGATGGATGGCACTAAATACAGGGTAATTCTGAAGGAATACCTGTTTGAGTCAAATCAAATCAAGTTTATTTGTATAGCACTTTTAACAATAAACATTGTCGCAAAGCAGCTTTACAGAATTTGAACAACTTAAAACATGAGCTAATTTTATCCCTAATCTATCCCCAATGAGCAAGCCTGTGGCAACGGTGGCAAGGAAAAACTCCTTCAGACGACATGAGGAAGAAGCCTCGAGAGGAACCAGACTCAAAAGGGAACCCATCCTCATTTGGGCAACAACAGACAGCCTGACTATAATATTAACAGTTTTAACAGGTATAACCCTCAACTGTCCTCATGGGGCCATACTTCACAGGAGCGGTGCGATAAAACTCCGACCAGACACAGGGCACCAGGATGGATCAAGCAGGTCCGAGGGGCAGAAGAGGCCAGCATCTCAATCCCAGGATCAACATGTAACTCAGAGGGACAGATTGGGGGGGGGAGGGAAGAGAGAGAGAAAGAAAACACGTTGTTAGGCATGCCCTAAAAATGACAAAGTATTAAATCTGTGTGGTAGGCTCGCAGAGACGAGAGTCTTTACATCAGGCATAACACACAACAATGGCATGTTAATATGGTAAAATATAGTCAGCCAGAGGTTTGAGACTGGGACAAAAGTTCACGTTCCAGCAGGACAATGGCCCTAAAATACTGCTAAAGCTACACTGGAGTGGTTTAAAGGGAAACATTTAAATGTCTTGGAATGACCTAATCAAAACTCAGACTTCAATCCAATTGAGAATCTGTGGCATAACTTGAATATTGCTGTACACCAATGCAACCCATCTAACTTGAAGGAGTTGGAGCAGTTTTGCATTGAGGAATGGGCAAATATCTCAGTGGCTAGATGTGCAAAGCTAATAGAGACATACCCCAAGAGACTTGCAGCTGTAATTGCAGCAAAAGGTGGCTCTACAAAGTATTGATTTTGGGGGTGACTACCTATGCACACTAGATTTCTGTTGGTTTTTTTTCCCCATCTTAATTATTGTTTGTGTCACAATAAAACAACAATTGTCAACTTTAAAGTTGTAGGCATATTGTGTAAATCAAACGGTGCAATCCTCCCAAAAAATTCATTTTAATTCCAGCTTGTAATGTGATAAAACACCAAGGGGATGAATACTTTTGCAAGACACTATGTGCTAGTGCATTGAAACATAGAATATAAAATTAATGCACTGTTCTGAAGCCTGCTCTCAGTTCCTCTGTCAATCACAGCGTATCATTGTTACATGGGTGCCAAAACCCAGGACTGAGGGCCAGTGCTGCCATGGAGTCCAAACCAGCCAGAGAGATCCTCCAGACTCTTATCAGCAACCTCCAGAGCCAGAATCAAGTCCTCATTGAACTGTCCCTAGATCAGGGAAAGCACTTCCAGGCCCTGCTCAAGGCCCAACCTGAAGACTGGCAGGTGATTTGGTCCAATCATCAGGTATGTCGGCAGTCATTCCTGTGGCCAACTTCCTTCTCCAGCTGGTCAAGATGGGGCTACAGGATGACACAGAAGCATTTATGGAGCTGCTTGAGCATGTTGCAGAGAAATGCTCTTGGCCAATCTCAGAGTGGGTGGCCTGCCTACTGCTGCTCCTGTTGGGGGAGGCCCAGCTTGTGGCTTGGCAGCTCCCTGGCACCAGCATGCTGGAGTACCCAGACCTGAGTTGGACTATACTACAGCAGGTGGGCTGCGTGCCAGAGGAACATCGCCAGCACTTCTGCACTCTGACATACAGTGAGATCAGCTGCCCATTTGCCTTTGCCAAGTGGCTCTGAGATGCCTGCTGATGGTGGTTGCTGACTGCTGAGTGTGCTGCTGAGGGCATCATAGATCGAGTGGCACTGGAGCAGTTCGTCTTGCAACTGCCGAGTGAGATGTCAGTTTGGATGCATTGTCACCATGTGGCATCACTGGAGGAAACAGTCTGGCTGGCAGAGGATCACCTGAAGTGGTTCCATGAGCAGGTGCTCCTGCAGCTTTTCTCCCCTGGTCTTCCCTTCTCTCTCTCTCTCTCTCTCTCTCCTTCCCCCTCCTCTACCACAATCCTGCATAAATGGGGACCAATTCCCCTGAAACCCATTCCCTGCACTTATGTCTTCCCTCATGTCTCCTCACTTTCTTCTTCTGTGTTTGTGCTGCCACTAACCCCCCTGTCTCTCCATAGGTGGGCTCATCCATGTCCACCAGAACTGGGAGACAGTCCAGGCAGGCCTGTCACCACAGTGGGCAGGCTGGGATTTCCTGGAATCAGCACTTCCACAAAGGGGCGGGGATTCTGATTCGCATTCCTGACGTGCCATGAGCTTCCCTTGATCGAGCAGGAATGTACCATGTATCTGTGAGTATTCAAGTGGGTACACATCAGGCTTTGGTGGATTCTGGATGTAATCAGATCTCCATGCATCAAAGCCTGATTCAATGCAGGGCACTGCAAAATGCACAATTGGTGAAGGTGAGGTGTGAACACGGGGATGTTCACAAATATCAGCTAATGCCCATTACTATTCATTTCCAGGGAGAAAATGGGAATCCTGCCACAACATTGGCTGGGGAGGTGGTCTCAGGGCTGTCTGTCTCAGTTCTGAGTTATGATGACAGGGGATTTCTTGTTGGAACAGATACATGAGTCTCTGAAACAAGGTTTTGACCAAGTGAAAGTAATTGATGGCCAGAAACTCCAGCCTAATGTTGCACTTTCCTTTCCATATGTTTGTATTATTAAGGATAGGCTATATCAAGTGATGCAGGACATTCAAACAAAGGAAGAGATAACAGTTGTTGGTCCTGAAGAGCCATAGGGAGCTTTTATTCCATGCGGCTCATCATGACCCCATGGATGGGTATCTGGGTCAGGACAAAACACTAAATTGTCTCATGGCTCATTTCTATTGGCCAGGGATCCATGCTGACATCCACAGGTGGTGTGCAGTTTGTCGCAAATGCCAGGTGGTAAATTCAGCAGCCATGCCAAAAATGTCATTGTGCCCATTACCATTAATTGAGATCCTCTTCAAAAAAAATTGGCATGGCTCTCTTTGGGCCATTAGATTGATCTGCACATGGGTATCACTTTGTTTTAGTCATAGTAGATTATGCAATGTGATACCCGGAAGTGCATTATCTCCCAAGTCATGATTCCTAAAGAAATCCTGACTGACCAAGACATCACATTTATGTCATGCACACTATGTGAACTGTACAAAATCCATTTGTACTAGTGTTTATCATCTGCAAATGGTTGGGCTGGTCAAATGATTTAACCAAACACTTAAAAACATGATTCGCAAGTTCATTTCCAGGGATGCTAGGAACTGGATAAGTGGCTAGACCCTATGTTGTTTGCAGTGCATGAGGTTCCACAAGCCTCCACTGGGTTTTCCTCATTTGAATTGTCTACGTCAAGCTCAAAATTACTCGCAAAGTGGCAAAGGGCCCTTTGAGGTCACACAGCAAATTGTGGAAGTTGACTATGAGGTCATGCATACAAACAGAGGCAGTGCATGTCAAACTTACCAGCTCAATTCCTCCTCTCTAAGACCATGGAGAGAGGAGATTTCTGTGGCTCTGGCAATGGCAACTCCTGAGAGGGTGGAGCTGGGACCAGAGGTAAGTCCAAAAGGTATGGCCCAATTCACCCTGGTCCCCTGTGGAGATGACCTCTCAATGTCACAGAGAGCATAGGTTATCAGGTTGCAGGAGAAATTCAGTGACATGTTCATGTCCTTCCCTGATGCCACTGACCTCATAGAGAACCACATCAAGACTCCCCCAGGTGTGGTGGTGTGCAGTTGCCCGTAATGGCTCCCCAAGCACAAGAAAAATGTGGATTGGGATGAACTCAAGGCAATGCTTGAAATGGGAGTAATTGAGGAGTCACACAGTGACTGGAGCAGCCCGGTGGTCTTAGTTCCCAAGACTGACGGGTCGGACCAGTTCTGTATGGACTATTGAAAAGTCAACGCAATGTCTAAATTTGATGCATATCCAATGTCTCACATTGATGAACTGTTTGAGCAGTTAGGCACAGATAACTTATTTGGCACTAAATTCGACAAAGGGATATTGGCAAATACTCTTGACTCCATTATCCCATGAAAAAAAATTACCTTTTCCACTCTGTTTGGATTACACTAATTTGTCACCCTTCCTTTTGGGTTGTTTGGGGCCCCAGTGACATTTCAGTGTCTCATGGACTGAATCCTCCATCCCCACAATACATATGCTGCTGCCTATTTAGATGACATCATTATTTATGATAATGATTGGCAGAGGCATTTACAACATCTAAAGGCTGTCCTGAGGTTGCTGAGGCATGTGGGGCTCACAGCAAACCCAAAAAAGTGTGCAAATGGATGGGTGGAAGTACGGTATCTGGACTTGGGTTATGGGCAGGTGCATCCCCAAATTGGTAAGACTGCAGCAATTGTGGCTTGCCCAAGACCTCAGAGCAAAAAGGGGGTGAGGCAGTTCCCGGGGTTGGCTGGCTATTATAGGTGGTTCATGCCTCACTTTTCAGACATCACCAGCCTGCTGACCTCACTAAAAAAGGGGGCACTAGATCCAGTCCAATAGACAGAGCCATGCAAACCAGCTTTTGTGCAGGTTAAAGCAGTTTTGTTTGGAGGCCCACTGGTGCATTCTCCTGACTTTTCTCTCCCTTTTGTTTTGCAGACCAATGCATCAGATAGAGGACTAGGAGTAGTTTTGTCCTAGGAGGTGGAGAGGGAGGAGTGCCTGGTGCAATACATCAGCTGCAAGCTCTCCATACAAGTGTCAAAGTGCAGCATGATAGAAAAAGAGTGTCTGGCCATCAAGTGGGTGGTCCTCACTCTCCAGTACTACCTGCTAGGATGCCAGTTCACTCTCTGTTCTGACCATGCCCCACTTCACTGCATGAAGGATGCCAAATGCGCAGATCACTTGTTGATATCTGGACCTTCACCCCTTTAAATTCAAGGTGGTCCACAGGCCAGGGGTGCAGATGGTGGCAGAGGCTTACCTCTCAGCTACAGGCTGGACAGCTCCCTGGCCTGAGTTGGGCAGTGGTGTATGTGGCAGTGGGGGTGTGGTTCAGCATCGGCTGTGAACGGCAAGGAACAGGTTGAACCAGCAGGTAATGTGACAAGTTACACCTGTGTCTAATTACTGGCTGTCGATTAATGTGTGGCTCTGTGTGTCTTTCAGATGACCAATAACGAGAGAGAGCGAGGGAAAGCTGTGTTCTCTGACATGTGTGGTGTGTGTTTGTATGTGGTAGTGCACTGAAAAGTGAAAAATAAAATAAACACACCTGTTCTGAAGCCTGCTCCCAGTTCCTCTGTATCCAAATCACAGAAAGTTGTTACAGAAGTGTATTTTTTAACCATACTATTTACTTGTTTTTACAGACATGCTTTCATCCTGGAATACACAAAAAGTTGAGGATGATAATCAAGGGCCTTTCAGGAGAATAATATCGGTTAACAATGTCATATCTTGAGTGTTGAGTCTCAAAGTAGCTACAAAATAAGCTCATAATAATAGTTTTTAAAAAAACGATCTAGCAGAAATTACAGTTTTTTGAGCTGATATGATAAAGTGGACAGTTGAGGGGAGATACTTGGTTCAGAGAGATTCATTAGTTTGATTCATTATTCTTACATACATGCCACTAAACATTTTGCACATAATTTGTTTGTAATTTTCCCAAAGTATTATTGTAATAATAATAATAATAATAATAATAATAATAAATTGAAATATGTTGAAATTGTGTGTGATTTCACTATCTGCAAGTTTTTACCAAAGAGTAAATAGGCTAGAAAACATGTTTGACCATGTGCAACTAACTGGACCTTAAGCCTTCCAGCTCTGTGACTTATTGTCCTCTTACCACCTTCCTTTACCTGTCAGTCAAAACATGTCTGACAGTGACTTTCTCCTCCCCTCCATCCCTCTTCACTCTCATGTCATCCGCCCCCTCCACTGTTACCTTTCCCACCATCCCCTGTCACCCTGTACATGTCGAGCCATCTAATTTTTAAGTGAAAGGGCCACCCACAGGCCCGACATCTTTCTGTCTGTATGTCTCATTAAAAACAGCTTGGCTGTGTGGATGATGGTGATAATCAAGTTAGCTTTGACAGGAACTGGCCAGTGTACCTCCACTCCCCATCCCACACCCCTCCTCCCCTCCCGTTCATTCTCTGTCCATCAGCTGTGCAGCTAAAAGAAAGGGACAGTGTGCATCACGAAGTTGCAAGAGACTGTGAAAACACACTTAAGGTATCAGAATGTTAACATTTAATTTACTATGACTAATAGCAAAACAAAACAGACTAAAAGCTTAACAAAAACAGTTGAGATTCCCTTTTGAGCACTGTTAAACACTATTGAACACTGTTAAACTTAAACTATGTTTATTTGTAGATTACAAAGCATTAAAGATGACATGAGGAAGCATAACTTTTGATGATGGAGTCTACAATTAATTCCATAACTACTGACACCCTTCAAAAAAAGAGCAAAGATAAATACATCTTAACATCTTAAATTGTTTTGCAGAATACATTTAAGAATACCAGTATGCTTGCAACTTGTATTTGCTGCTCATGAATATCTTCTTTCCAGACAGCTTTTTATGAAGGTGGTATCTAATAGTTGATTTTAAAACTTGTCAAACTTGAGAATGAGAAACCCAATGAAGTAAATTGGCAGTTCTAAAACTGTGCTCTTGAGGTTTTTCTTTGCCTCTTTCAAAATCTTCCTCACATGTTCAGTTCCAGGTAAATGTTCAAATTTTTTAGACATTTTTATGGTCCTGGTTATGCTTAATTCCTCTTTAATGTACTTTATTAACTGTATTGTAAAAGTCAACAAACAAGCCATACAAAAATATTTTGTGTACCTTTGTGAACTTTTAAATAACTTTGGAATATTATCTAAAATGTCCTTTTCATGAAAATGATTTTCTAGGAGAATGACAATTAAGTAGACATAATCAGGTGGAATGCACTCTGTTTTTTGCAGTCACACACAATTTTCATAGCTAAATTAGAAAGCCCAAATTAATAGATACATGCCAGATTAGCTCTAGAAGACTGCAAAGCATTCCTTGTACTGCTTAGAAACAAAGCAACAGAGCTGAAACATCACACCTTGTCTACCAAGATGGCGGCCCCTCTCTCTCTCCACGTTTAGTGTCTAAAAGTGCGTGTTCTAGTGTATGTCTTTGAATCACACTTTTATATGAGCTTCAATGTTCATCATTCAGCTGACGAGAAAGAATTTGGGATGTTCTCTGGCCTTGTTTGAAGATTTGGCTCATGTGGTTTTGCAGAGGGATTGTTTTTAACACCACTGGAAATTTTATGCTGAGAGTGAGGAGTGGTTCATCAGTTGATTTTGGTTGCTCAGTGCAGATTCAGGTGACCTCTGTACAAGGGCTTTTATCTCCAGGTACATTTCAAAGAGAAAGCCCCTTTATAACAAACTTCTTGGGGGATGTCCAAATAGTTTATTATGCAAAAAAGTTTGGAATACTGAAATGGGCCCACTTGTCACACTCACTCTTATATAAAACAAGACCAACTTTGTTTTACATAGACAGTGTCTTACAAAAGTATTCATCCCCCTTCGTATTTGTCCTGTTTTGTCACATCACTAGCTGGAATTAAAATAGATTTTTAGGGGTTAGCACCATTTGAGTTACACAACATGCCTACCACTTTAAAGGTGCAAATTGTTATTTTATTGTGACACAAACAATAATTAAGATGAAAAAACAGAAATCTGGAGTGTGCATAGGTATTCACCCCCTTTTGTATGAAACCCCTAAATAAAGAGCTGGTCCAACCAATTCACTTCATAAGTCACATAAATGTGATTAAGATCCACCTGTGTGCAATCAAAGTGCCACATGATCTGTCACATAATGGTTGTATAAATCAACCTGTTCTGGAAGGACCCTGACTTTGCAGCACTACTAAGCAAGCAACATGAGAACCAAGGAGCACGTTGTGGAGATTATATATATATATTTTTTTTCTCAGTTACATTTATTAACTCTTTGATGGCATAAATTTCTGTCTTTTCCGCTGCTGGTTTTGGAAATGTAATGTATTGCATTGTGAGCAATATGAATAAAGGTAAGATGTCATAGTTCTACTTATACAGTACACTGCAACCCCACTCTAACGAACTCTTACTATGAACTTTCACACATAGCGAACCATGTTCGTGTCCCTTGCCTTTAACAGAGTCTTCCAAAAAAAAAAAAAAAACTGAGCCATAATCTCCTCTTCCCGTTCTCGTCTCGTCTTCTTCCGCTTATCCAGGACCGGGTCGCGGAGGCAGCAGTCTAAGCATGGAAGCCCAAACTTCCCTTTCCCCAGACACCTCGGCCAGCTCCTCGGGAAGAACACCGAGGCGTTCCCAGGCCAGCCGAGAGACATAGTCCCTCCAGCGTGTCCTGGGTCTTCCCCGGGGCCTCCTCCCGGGGGGACATGCCTGGAACACCTCCCCAGGGAGGCGTCCAGGTCTTCCTCTTCCCATCAGAGACAAAGAATAAATAATCAAGTCTGCAGTCAAGTTAATAATATGTGTTAATGTCATAAAACAAAGGCGTATCTAGCCCAGCTTAGGTTTTGATCACTAACAATACTTTACTGAAATAGTTTACATTTACACAATACTTTCATACTTCCAATACTTTAACAAATGCATTTTGTTTGGAAATCAAGGTCCTAGAGTCTGGAAGAAAAGCCCAACAGAATCCAAAGTGTTTTAAGTCTGGTATGAAATTTCCACAGTCTGTGATTATTTGGGGTGCTATGTCATCTGCTGGTGATGGTCCACTGTATTTTATCAAGCCCAAAGTCAATGCAGTCGTCTACCAGGAGATTTTCGAGCACATCATGTGTCCATCTGCTGACAAGCTTTATGGAGATGCCAATTTCCTTTCCAGCAGGATTTAGCACCTGCCCATAGTGCCAAAACTGCTACCAAATAGTTTGCAGAGCATGATGTTATTGTGCTTGATTAGCCAGCCAACTCACCTGACCCCATAGAGGTTTTATAGAGGCCTGACCTGAAGCCCACATATATACATACACATTATATATACATACATACACACACATATACACACTAATTATATATATATACATATATATATATATATATATATATATATATATTATGGCATGCCGTTCAGGAAATTAATCTTTGAATATATTGAATGAATCCCCGAATATATTGAATGAAACATTGAATATATGGAATGAATCCCCGAATATATTGAATGAAACTTTGAATATATGGAATGCATCCCCGAATATATTGAATGAAACTCTGAATATATGGAATGAATCCCCGAATATATTGAATGAAACTCTGAATATATGGAATGAATCCCCGAATATATTGAATGAAACTCTGAATATATGGAATGAATCCCCGAATATATTGAATGAAACTTTGAATATATGGAATGCATCCCCGAATATATTGAATGAAACTCTGAATATATTGAATGAATCCCCGAATATATTGAATGAATCCCCGAATATATTGAATGAAACTTGGAATATATGGAATGAATCCCCGAATATATTGAATGAAACATTGAATATATGGAATGAATCCCCGAATATATTGAATGAAACTTTGAATATATGGAATGCATCCCCGAATATATTGAATGAAACTCTGAATATATGGAATGAATCCCCGAATATATTGAATGAAACTCTGAATATATGGAATGAATCCCCGAATATATTGAATGAAACTCTGAATATATGGAATGAATCCCCGAATATATTGAATGAAACTTTGAATATATGGAATGCATCCCCGAATATATTGAATGAAACTCTGAATATATGGAATGAATCCCCGAATATATTGAATGAATCCCCGAATATATTGAATGAATCCCCGAATATATTGAATGAATCCCCGAATATATTGAATGAAACCCCGAATATATGGAATGAATCCCAAAATATATGGAATGAAACTCGGAATATATGGAATGAATCCCCGAATATATGGAATGAAACTCTGAATATACGGAATGAAACTTTGAATATATTGAATGAAACTCTGAATATATGGAATGAATCCCCGAATATATTGAATGAAACTCTGAATATATTGAATGAATCCCCAAATATATTGAATGAAACTCTGAATATATTGAATGAATCCCCGAATATATGGAATGAATCCCCGAATATATTGAATGAATCCCCGAATATATGGAATGAATCCCCGAATATATTGAATGAAACTTTGAATATATGGAATGAATCCCCGAATATATGGAATGAATCCCCGAATATATGGAATGAATCCCCGAATATATGGAATGAATCCCTGAATATATGGAATGAAACTTGGAATATATGGAATGAATCCCCGAATATATGGAATGAAACTTGGAATATATGGAATGAATCCCCGAATATATGGAATGAAACTTGGAATATATGGAATGAATCCCCGAATATATTGAATGAAACTTGGAATATATGGAATGAATCCCCAAATATATTGAATGAAACTTGGAATATATGGAATGAATCCCCGAATATATTGAATGAAACTTGGAATATATGGAATGAATCCCCGAATATATTGAATGAAACTTGGAATATATGGAATGAATCCCAAAATATATTGAATGAAACTTGGAATATATGGAATGAATCCCCGAATATATTGAATGAAACTTGGAATATATGGAATGAATCCCAAAATATATTGAATGAAACTCTGTATATATGGAATGAATCCCCGAATATATTGAATGAAACTTTGAATATATGGAATGAATCCCAAAATATATTGAATGAAACTTGGAATATATGGAATGAATCCCCGAATATATTGAATGAAACTTGGAATATATGGAATGAATCCCCGAATATATTGAATGAAACTTGGAATATATGGAATGAATCCCCGAATATATTGAATGAAACTTGGAATATATGGAATGAATCCCCGAATATATTGAATGAAACTTGGAATATATGGAATGAATCCCCGAATATATTGAATGAAACTTGGAATATATGGAATGAATCCCCGAATATATTGAATGAAACTTGGAATATATGGAATGAATCCCAAAATATATTGAATGAAACTCTGTATATATGGAATGAATCCCCGAATATATTGAATGAAACTTTGAATATATGGGATGAAACTCTGAATATATGGAATGAAACTTTGAATATATGGAATGAATCCCCGAATATATTGAATGAATCCCCGAATATATTGAATGAAACTTTGAATATATGGAATGAATCCCCGAATATATGGAATGAATCCCCGAATATATTGAATGAAACTTGGAATATATGGAATGAATCCCCGAATATATTGAATGAATCCCCGAATATATTGAATGAATCCCCGAATATATTGAATGAAACCCCGAATATATGGAATGAATCCCAAAATATATTGAATGAAACTCTGTATATATGGAATGAATCCCCGAATATATTGAATGAAACTCTGAATATATGGAATGAATCCCCGAATATATTGAATGAAACTCTGAATATATGGAATGAATCCCCAAATATATTGAATGAAACTCTGAATATATGGAATGAATCCCCAAATATATTGAATGAAACTTTGAATATATGGGATGAAACTCTGAATATATGGAATGAAACTTTGAATATATGGAATGAATCCCCGAATATATTGAATGAAACTTGGAATATATGGAATGAATCCCAAAATATATTGAATGAAACTTTGAATATATGGAATGAATCCCCGAATATATTGAATGAAACTTGGAATATATGGAATGAATCCCAAAATATATTGAATGAAACTCTGTATATATGGAATGAATCCCCGAATATATTGAATGAAACTCTGAATATATGGAATGAATCCCTGAATATATTGAATGAATCCCCGAATATATTGAATGAAACTTTGAATATATGGAATGAATCCCTGAATATATTGAATGAAACTTTGAATATATGGGATGAAACTCTGAATATATGGAATGAAACTTGGAATATATGGAATGAATCCCCGAATATATTGAATGAATCCCCGAATATATTGAATGAAACTTTGAATATATGGAATGAATCCCCGAATATATTGAATGAAACTTGGAATATATGGAATGAATCCCAAAATATATTGAATGAAACTCTGTATATATGGAATGAATCCCCGAATATATGGAATGAAACTCTGAATATATGGAATGAATCCCCGAATATATGGAATGAAACTCTGAATATATGGAATGAAACTTTGAATATATTGAATGAATCCCTGAATATATTGAATGAAACTTTGAATATATGG
The DNA here is from genome assembly GCF_027579695.1 of Neoarius graeffei. Classification (NCBI taxonomy): domain Eukaryota; kingdom Metazoa; phylum Chordata; class Actinopteri; order Siluriformes; family Ariidae; genus Neoarius; species Neoarius graeffei. The sequence goes on from NC_083578.1 coordinate 44,986,849, forward strand.
AATGAAACTCTGAATATATTGAATGAATCCCCGAATATATTGAATGAATCCCCGAATATATTGAATGAATCCCCGAATATATTGAATGAAACTTTGAATATATGGGATGAAACTCTGAATATATGGAATGAAACTTTGAATATATGGAATGAATCCCCGAATATATTGAATGAATCCCCGAATATATTGAATGAAACTTTGAATATATGGAATGAATCCCCGAATATATGGAATGAATCCCCGAATATATTGAATGAAACTTGGAATATATGGAATGAATCCCCGAATATATTGAATGAATCCCCGAATATATTGAATGAATCCCCGAATATATTGAATGAAACCCCGAATATATGGAATGAATCCCAAAATATATTGAATGAAACTCTGTATATATGGAATGAATCCCCGAATATATTGAATGAAACTCTGAATATATGGAATGAATCCCCGAATATATTGAATGAAACTCTGAATATATGGAATGAATCCCCAAATATATTGAATGAAACTCTGAATATATGGAATGAATCCCCAAATATATTGAATGAAACTTTGAATATATGGGATGAAACTCTGAATATATGGAATGAAACTTTGAATATATGGAATGAATCCCCGAATATATTGAATGAAACTTGGAATATATGGAATGAATCCCAAAATATATTGAATGAAACTTTGAATATATGGAATGAATCCCCGAATATATTGAATGAAACTTGGAATATATGGAATGAATCCCAAAATATATTGAATGAAACTCTGTATATATGGAATGAATCCCCGAATATATTGAATGAAACTCTGAATATATGGAATGAATCCCTGAATATATTGAATGAATCCCCGAATATATTGAATGAAACTTTGAATATATGGAATGAATCCCTGAATATATTGAATGAAACTTTGAATATATGGGATGAAACTCTGAATATATGGAATGAAACTTGGAATATATGGAATGAATCCCCGAATATATTGAATGAATCCCCGAATATATTGAATGAAACTTTGAATATATGGAATGAATCCCCGAATATATTGAATGAAACTTGGAATATATGGAATGAATCCCAAAATATATTGAATGAAACTCTGTATATATGGAATGAATCCCCGAATATATGGAATGAAACTCTGAATATATGGAATGAATCCCCGAATATATGGAATGAAACTCTGAATATATGGAATGAAACTTTGAATATATTGAATGAATCCCTGAATATATTGAATGAAACTTTGAATATATGGAATGAAACTCTGAATATATTGAATGAATCCCCGAATATATTGAATGAATCCCCGAATATATTGAATGAATCCCCGAATATATTGAATGAAACTTTGAATATATGGGATGAAACTCTGAATATATGGAATGAAACTTTGAATATATGGAATGAATCCCCGAATATATTGAATGAAACTCTGAATATATGGAATGAAACTTGGCTGACGTCATGAAGGCACTGCCGCCGTCCTGCAGCAAAAATGAGTCAGTTGGCTCGGGATTTGGTTGCGGCTATTTTAATCAATAAAGACATTGTTAACATTCTGGCGAATGCTTGTGGTTTTATTAGTGTTTACTTCTTTTATGTGCAACGAAGCTACGGTGACAAAGTCATTTCCCTCGTGGATCATATTTGTATAACGGTATTTTCTGTATATAAAACTAATTTGTAAATTTTGTTTGTCGAGTTTTACAGCGTTTCTCAATATACTCTATACTCTCCTCTGAGTCAGAGTTTTTCTTGGGACCTGTTGTCTGTCTGCCGAGCTGTGGGAGCGGGGGCAGAATACAAAGTTTCATCCCATATATTCAGGGTTTCATTCAAAGTTTCATTCCATATATTCAGGGATTCATTCCATATATTCAAAGTTTCATTCAATATATTCAAAGATTAATTTCCTGAACGGCATGCCATAATTATATATCCCAAAAAATTAGGATCCTGTGAAAAAGTTCATTTTTTTCATAATTTAATTAAAAAAGGTAAACTTTCTTCTGTTCTATATTCATTACATGTAAACAGGGGTGTAGTGGCAAAAAAAAGAGGTGGGTAAACTATAAGTTTTGGGATCGGGGGACCACGACATTGTAAGGGCCAATTCATAGTCGACGCAAGCATGATGCAAGGATGCTACGATCCGTATTGTACGAAAAATTTTTCTGACACATAGGAGTGCGTGTGTGTGCGCGCATGACAGTGCGAGTGTTTGTGAATGTGCATGTGTGTGTACTTGTGTGTGTGAGTGCATGTATGTATGTGTGTGACAAGGGTTCCCTGAGGTCTCTACTCTATCATTCATAAAACAAGATACACAATAAGTATGTTTGAGGTTTATTAAATCTTAATAAAGAGAAATATAATGTCAGTGTGAAAGAATGGCAAATTACACATACCAACAGTAGGCCATATGAAATCCATAAGCTGACAGATATATCACAGCAGTAGACCTTGCACTAGAAGAATGTTAACTTTTGTATGTGTGTGTATGAAAGTGTTTGTGTGTGTGAGAATGTGCATGTGTGTTTACTTGTGTGCATGTGTGAGTGAGTCCAAGCATTTGTGTGTGTGTGTGTGTGACACCAAGTAGAGTGGTGTTTATGAAATCTAAATAATCAATAAAGAGAGAAAAATAATGACTGTGTGTAAGAATGGCAAATTACACATACTTTCAGTCCAGATGTGTGGATGGCATCTGATGCTTTCTGATACTGTCTCAGTTTCCTCTGCCTCCATTTCGTCTGTCTCTGCATCTTCTCTGTCTGATTCTCCTCCCTCATTTTCTCTTCCTTCTGTTCCGTCTATTTCTGTTTTTCTTCCCTCATTTTCTCCTCTCTCTGTTTCTCCCTCAGTTTCCTCTATCAAAGTTTCTCTTAAAGGCCTATCTGATTCTCCATCCATTTGCCTTCTCTCTTTTCCTCCCTTTTCTCCTCTTGTAGTTGATCCTGTTTCATCCTCTCTTTGCTCTATTTTCCTCCTCGCACTCTCTCCTCCTTCTGTCTCTCCTCCTGCTGTTTCTCCTGGCCCCGCAACACTGTCTGTCTCTCCACCACTATCTGTAAAATTAAATTAAAACGGCTAAGTACACCAATCATGTGGACAAGTATTTCTGCCCAATCTGAATGCTATAGCCTTCTTTAAAAAAATAAACACACACACCGAGAAGGGCGGGGAGGAGTGACTTGCCTAACGTTACTTTAGGCTAAGTTCTCTATATTATGTCCGTGACATGAAGCTAGCATGCGGTCATCATGACTTCGAGATTAACATGAAATGACAACTATTTGTCTTACAATGCGCTACAAATACTGAATTTATGTTATAATAATTACCAAAAACTTTAGACTGCACTAGCAACGTCATTTGTCTGCCAGAAAGGTAGGCTAATTTGTTGGCACAAGTTAACAACCTAACGTTAGTTAGTGGCATGGTTCACAAACCAAAACGATGGGGAGTTTATCCTAAAAACGTGAAGTTCAGGATTCTTTTTGGACTCACTGTGTCGAGACGTTTTGCTGGTATCAGCTGGAAGGGTGATGCTCCGACGCTTCAGAAATCGCCTAATATCCATTTCTTCACCATTTCTTCACACACGTAATCAGTGACTAATGAATCTCGCAGTCTGCTGGCTCCCGCAAGAGGGCGAGCGGTAGACAGACAATTACTACGCGTAGGCTATGCAGTGTTGATAAAACCCACAAGAACTTGTGCAGGATCTACTAGGTGTAGGCAATTGAAAAATAACGGAAAAGCTGTTTTAATATCTGTATAAAACAAGAGACATACGTGCGTAAACTGTATTTAGAGGTGGGTAAACTATGCTTGGACGTGCGTAAACTATATTTAGAGGTTCATAAACGCTATTTCCTAAAATCTGGAGGTGAGTAAACGGCGTTTATGTGCGTTTACGCACCACTACATCCCAGCATGTAAAGTGAAATATTTCAAGCCTTTTTTTTTTATTTTATTTTGATGATTATGGATTATAGCTCATGAAAATCCAAAATCCAGTATCTCAAATTATTAGAATATTTCCTAAGACCAATTGCGTATTGCGTTTGGAACCAAACTTACTCATAATGAGTTTGTTCCAAATGCAATAAGTACCATTTTCCAAAAAAAAAAAAGTCAAAGTACTACCAAAAGATGTTTGGTATTTGATCGCTATTCAAATTTCCATATTCAACTTAATGCAAAATGGGATATCCACCACTTTTTTTCTGCATTGTATATCCCCTTTCTTTCCAAATTACGACAAACACCACTACTGATTTTCAGTAGAACCCAATATCTCTGCTCAAGCCAATCACAGCACACTATTCAAATATGGAAACAGTAATAACAGCTGCCACTGACTGTCAATGTCATGGAGAATCCCTGACTTTGTGAAATTTTGAGCAAAATAAATGAATAACTTTGATGTTTGTGTGGCGGGACCCTTTATCATCAAGGTTTTTTTTTTTATTATTCCAGTAGAGAATGTTGTCCAATGTTGTTTTCCAGTTTAAGTACATCTGATTCTTCCTTGGATCTAGATATGCCACTTAATATGTATATTTAGGCACTGCCTAAAAGTGGAGCTCGCAATGAGAGTAAAATGTATGAGTAAATAATCCCACATTATTTTTAACAAGCAAATGAAAAATAGGCACTGGATAAAAACCTATCAATCTTATGTAAATAATAATAGAAATTGTTGTACAGTGGTCAAGTGTATGAGATATGTTGCCTTTCACTTATGATTCAGTATCCTGTGCTCACAAAAGCCATTAAAAATCAGATTGATGCATTACCATATTCTTTTTATGTCATATCCATATGTATCAGCACATGGTCATGCCTGGCACACCTCAATCATTCATTCGTGTCCATGTGCATTTGGACCATTCGTGTCCATTGTGCATTCGTGTCCATGTGCATTTGAACACACCAGCACCCTATGATGGAATGAAGTATCTACCAAACAGATTCCTTCTCCAGTGCAGCCTCTTTTACTCAGACCTGGTGGAGCCTGAGCCTTCTGAGCAATTCTGGGTGTGCTGCATGATATAGTGGCTCACTGGGTGAGAATGCCAATGGGCAGAGTACTGTACCTGCTCAGAGTCGAGCATCAATGTCTCAGAGACTCCAAGTCATTTGGTGCCATGCTCATGCACCTGTTCCAGGTTCAAGGGAATGAGGATCCCTTAGATTTTTTTTTTGGGGGGGTGATACTCCAGAGGATGACACAGGGGCAGAAAAGGAGACCTCTGCTCCTAAGCTCTCTCCAGAGAGCAACACAGTGGTAGACAAGAAGGACTCCACTCCAGAGCCAACATCACAGGCCAACACCAGAGGCTGACAGGGTGGCCCCCATTGCAGGGCGGCCCCCACTGCAGGGCCTGCGTCAGAGGCCAACAGGGTGACTCCTGCTCTAGAGTCTGTGTCAGAGGCCGAAAGGGCAGCCCCCACTTCAAAGCCTGCACCAGAGGCTGACAGGGTGGCCCCTGCTCCAGAGCCAGCACCAGAGGCCAACAGAGCGGCCTCTGCTCCAGAGCCTGTACCAGAGGCTTACAGAGCAGCCCCCACTCCAGAGCCAGCAGCAGAGGCTAACAGGGTAGTCTCCACTCCAGATTTCAGCAGGGAAGAGCTCTTCGCCCCACCACCCAGGTTTGAAGATGTTGTTGCTCTGCCACCTGGCTTCAGTGAAGACAAGGTCTTCTCTCTGCCACTGGGCTTCAGGGTTTTGGTTGAGATGGGGATTGAACATCTTAAACCCCAAGGCCACCCTCGGAATGAGACAGAGATTCAGGACAGAGATACAGAGAATTAGCATTTTCAAAAAGGAAGTCTTTACTGAGAGCACCAGATCAAAAATCAAAATAAATCTTTAGCATGTATACTCCAGATCCAAAAAGGTCAGTCATTAAAATGCACAAAAGAATGAGAAAACCCAAAAATGGCAAAACAGTACTTGGCACAAAAGTTCAAAAATCACTTATCAGCAGTCCAAGGAAACTAAAGATCAAGTCCCAGGTTACAAAATCCAACGGAAAAATCACAGGCTTCTAAGTGTCCAAAAAATAAGTCAGAGTTCAAAATTAATATCCACTCGAGAAAGTCAAAAGCAAAACAATCCTCTTCTTAGAAAACAGAGGCAGTGGTCAAAAGGCAGTTCAGAACAATGGAGCAAACAGCTATAGTGAAAAACCCAGGACAAGTACTCACACAGTGGCTCACAGGAAAACTCAGCAAAGTGGAAAGAAAACAAACTCATATATATAGGCCAACCAATCAACTACTTGCCATCAATGATTCACTTAGCCAATAGCATGAAGACAAGTGTAACCCAAGAAAAACAAAAGAAAATATAATGCTGAATAGTGGCATCTAGTGGCCAAGTAGATGAACAGCAGGCTGAAAAGTCCACAGAACCTGACACAGGGAGGATGAGACCATCACTTCACCACCTGGCTTCAGGGAGGACAAGCTCTTCACTTCGCCACATGGCTTCAGGGAGGACAAGCTCTTTGTTCCATTGCTTGGCTTCAGCAAGGACATTGTAATGCAGCCCAAGCCCATGCCAAGATCCACATCCAAGCCCATGTCCAAATCCATGCTAATGCTAAAGCCCATGCTGAAATCCAAACCCAAGCCCATGCCAAGATCCAAGCCCATGTCAAAGTACATGCCCATGCTAATTTCAAAGCCCATACCAAAATCTAAGTTCATACCCATGCCAAAGTCAGAGTCTAAGCCAGAGTACATGCTTGAGCCCATGTCCAAGTCCATGCCCATGCTAATGCTGGTGTCCATGCCAAGAACTAAATCTATGTCCATGCCATGGTCAGATTCTATGTCAAAGTCCACTTCCTGGCCTGAATTCAACTCCATGCCCATGCCAAGGTCAGAATTTAAGCCAGACTACATGCTTGAGTCCATGCCCTTGCCAATGCCTGAGTTCATGCCCACATGCGTATTTATGCCCATGCCAATGCTGGAGTTGATGCCAGTGCTCAAACCCATGCCCATGCTCAAGCCCATGTGTTTGCCTGAATCTATGTCTAGTCCAGAGCCCATATCTGGGCTTATGCCTGAACCCATATCTATGCCCAAGCCCGGATCTTGTCTGGAGCCCATGTCCATGTCCAGCCTGGAGCCCATGTCCATGTCCAATCCAGAGCTCAAATCCTTGGCTATGTCCAATCCAGAGCCAATGTCCATGTCTAGTCTGGAGCAAGTTCTTGTCCTATATCAGAGCCCATGTCCAAGTCCTTGCCAAGTCCAGAACCCAGGTCCAAGTCTGGATTCATGTCAAGTTCAGGGCCATCATCTATGTCTAGGCCAGAGCCCTTGTCTGGGCCTATGTCTGAACTGACATCTATGCCAAAGCCCATGTCTGTGCCTCAGCCCAGGTCAATGTCTATGCCTACAGTATGTCTGATCCCATGTCCATGTCTATGCCTGAGCCCAAACCTGAACCAAAGCCTCCACTTTTGTCCTCAACCCTACTTCAAAGCCTGCACCAGAGGCCGACAGGGTGGCCCCTGCTCTAGAGCCAGCACCAGAGGCCAACAGAGCGGCCTCTGCTCCAGAGCCTGTACCAGAGGCTGACAGGGTGGCTCTCACTCCATAGCCTGCACCAGAGGCTTACAGGGCAGCCCGCACTCCAGAGCCAGCAGCAGAGGCTAAAAGGGCAGCCTCCACTCCAGATTTCAGCAGGGAAGAGCTCTTCGCCCCACCACCCAGGTTTGAAGATGTTGTTGCTCTGCCACCTGGCTTCAGTGAAGACAAGGTCTTCTCTCTGCCACTGGGCTTCAGGGAGGATGAGACCATCGCTTCACCACCTGGCTTCAGAGAGGACAAGCTCTTCACTTCGCCACATGGCTTCAGGGAGGACAAGCTCTTTGTTCCATTGCTTGGCTTCAGCAAGGACATTGTAATGCAGCCCAAGCCCATGCCAAGATCCACGTCCAAGCCCATGTCCAAATCCTTGCCCATGCTAAAGCCCATGCTGAAATCCAAATTCTCTCCGTGCTCTCACGGAAGGCGGTCACATTTCTCTGCCTCTCCTCTCCCTTATCTTCCCTGCTTTTGCTTCTCTGTCTCATCTGTCTATTGTCTATACTTTTGAGAGACTCTCTCCACACTGCTCTCCAAACTAAAAATCATGGAATTTATAAACTGGTCTCTTCATGCAATTGACACAATTTTCTCGACAAGAAGCCTGGGTTCAGGGGAACCAGCCTGTCCTGCCAGAACATTCACAGCTGGCTACATGATGGATGCATGGGAGAGGTGGCAGGTCGGGTGCCTGGCGGTTCTTTCTGTGGAGGACATTGAAGACATCTACCTATTCGGAACTATGATCACAGGACTTTTGCTGATTGGATTAGGCATTGCCCTGGTTTATCGAGGAACTCAGAAAACAGTGACAGCTGTCCAAAGCCCCAAAAAGCTGCCAGACATGATTGAAGTGGTGGGCAGAGCTGTCGGCACTCAGACTGTGGCTATTCAGAACTTGAACCGCAACATGGATAACATCATGGAGAAGCTTTTGGCTTTGCAAAGGAAAATGGATCGATTCGGAGACCAGAATGGACAAACAGAGTAGTCGTGTAAAAGAATGCGTCTACTCGCCCCAAAACCAAACAATCCCAAACTTATCTGCTTTCAGCTCCCTCAGACAGCACTGGCCTTGGCCAAAGTCATTGCTGGAACAACAACTCCCCCTGAAGATCACTGCAGTGAAATGCTCTTGCATTCCTTCCCCCACTCTCCACGGTCACCGCTTTTTACCCCCAGTGTGACAAGCGGGTGCGCGACCAGTGCCGGCGTGGCTGCAGGAACTGGCTGCTTGCTTGCGCTGGGTTACCTCTACCTCTGCCCCTCCCCCCTTACTCCCCTGATTGCCCCACCCTCTCCCCCCTCAAGTCCTGAGTTTTCATGTTGTTAAGTGTACTGTGTTATTTGTGCTTATGTGCTGAGGTGTTTTTTTAATGTTCCCACACTGTACTCCCCACAGGAGCATAGTGTGGGGGTTGCTTTTTTCTCCTCCCCTCTCCTCATGTTCTCCATATTTTTTTCTTTTCATACCTGTCTTCCTGTCCTGTCTACTCCCCCTCTGTCAATTGTATGTATGTGTATATGTAAGGATGGGTTGATGGTTAATTTCACTGGCACTGACTAGTGACAATAAAGGGTTCATTCATTCATTCATTCATTCATTCATTCCAACCCAAGCCCATGCCAAGATCCAAGCCCATGTCCAAGTACATGCCCATGATAATTTTTAAGCCCATACCAAAATCTAAGTTCATACCCATGCCAAAGTCAGAGTCTAAGCCAGAGTACATGCTTGAGCAACCCAAGCCCATGTCCAAGTCCATGCCCATGCTAATGCCGGTGCCCATGCCAAGAACTGAATCTATGTCTATGCCATGGTCAGATTCCATGTCCAAGTCCACTTCCTGGCCTGAATTCAACTCCATGCCCATGCCAAGGTCAGAATTTAAGCCAGACTACATGCTTGAGTCCATGCCCTTGCCAATGCCTGAGTTCATGCCCACATGTGTATTTATGCCCATGTCAATGCAGGAGTTGATGCCAGTGCTCAAACCCATGCCCATGCTGATGCCTGAGTCCATGCCCATGCTCAAGCCCATGTCTTTGCCTGAATCCATGTCTAGTCCAAAGCCCATATCTGGGCTTATGCCTGAGCCCATATGTGGCAGCGGGGGCGTGGTCAAGCATCGGTCTGTGACAGGAGGGCGGAGTCAGGGAAGGTAAGTGGCAGAATCACTACACCTGTCATTAATTAATGTGTTTGTGTGTCTTCCCAGTGACCGTGCCCTATTTAAGGAGAGAGAGCGAGAGCAGAGGTAGCTCTCTCCACAACTAGACGACCGATGTGTGTGTGTCTGAGTGTGTGTGAGAGTGCAGATATAAGCTGAAAAGCTGAATAAAAGTGAGTTTTGTGAACTCAGTTCTGTCCTGCCGTCCTTCTGTGCTCCACCCACCTATACGAACTCTCACAGTGGTGCCAAAACCCGGGACAAGCACAGAAGAGAACAGCCCCATGGAGTCCTCCACCTTCGCCGACCTGATCGACGCCCTCACCATGGCCCAACAGAGCCAGCACCAGGCGCTGCTCGCCCTCCGAAAGGAGCAAGAACAACGGTTCGAGGCCCTGCTGCTGGCGCAACAGGAAGATCGTTGGGCATTCTGGGCTCCTCCTCGCATTGGCGGGGTCCACCATCTCCACCGCCGTGGGCCCTTCCCCCCTCACCCTCACGAAGATGGGCCCGCAGGACAACCCCGAGGCATTCCTCACACTCTTTGAGCAGGTAGCAGAGACCTCGGGGTGGCCGGTGGAACAGCGCGCGGCGCGCCTCCTCCCCCTGCTAACGGGAGAGGCGCAGCTGGCCGCGCTACAGCTCCCCGCCGACCGCCAGCTGGCCTACGCGGACCTTCACTGGGCCGTCCTCCAGCGGGTGGGACGCACCCCAGAGCAACAACGTCAGCGTTTCCGCGCTCTGCGCTTGGAGGAAGTCAGCCGGCCGTTCGCGTTTGGCCAGCGACTCCGGGACTCCTGCTGGCAGTGGTTGAGGGCCGACAGCTGCAACGCCGAGGGACTCATCGACCAGGTGGTACTGGAGCAGTTCATCGCGCGTTTACCAGCGGGAACCGCAGAGTGGGTCCAGTGCCATCGCCCAGTGTCGCTGGATCAGGCAATCGAGCTGGCGGAGGACCATCTGGCAGCTGTCCCGATGGCAGGACAGCAGATGACCTCTTCTCTCCTCTCTCTCTCTCCCCTCCTCCTGTGTCTTCTTCTCGCCCTATTCCCCCACCGCGGAGGCGGGGCCGGTGCCACCTCAGCCAGCCCGCCACACCCGTGGTGCCCTCCAGTGTCTCCCTTCTGTGTCTGTCTCTCCCCCCCTCAGGTGAGTGAGCCCCAGAGCACTAGTGCAGAGAGGAAGCCCAGGCCAGTTTGCTGGCCCTGCGGGGAACCGGGCCACCTCCAACAGCAGTGCTTGGTAATGGAGGTGGGCACGGTGGTTCGGATCCCCGACGCGCCAGGAGCCGCCCTCGATCGGGCCAGAGCGTATCGCATACCGGTGAGTATCCAAGGGGAAACATATCAGGCGTTGGTGGATTCTGGCTGTAATCAGACCTCAATCCACCAAAGCCTGGTGCAAGATGAGGTACTGGGGGGAGCACAATTGGTGAAGGTGTTGTGTGTGCACGGGGATGTTCACAACTACCCTTTAGTGTCAGTCCACATTCTATTCTGAGAGGAAAAATTTATAGTGAAGGCAGCGGTTAATCCTTGCCTTACCCACTCGAAAATTTTGGAGACTGATTGGCCGGGATTTTGGGGTTTAATGACACACTTAGTGAAGAGTGGGTCCTGCCATTTAACAGGGGGAGGTCCCGGTGTCGCTTTGGCAGGAGCAGCTATCACAGAGCCGTCTACGTCATCTCTGCATCAGAGTGAGGAGCCGCCGGCTCCTCCTCTCTCTGTTGGGGAATCCTTCACGGATTTCCCATTAGAGCAATCACGAGACGAGACTCTGTGGCATGCATTTGACCAAGTGAGAGTAATCGATGGTCAAACACTCCAGCTGAACGCCACCTCATCCTTCCCCTACTTCGCGATTATGAAGGATAGATTATACCGAGTGAAGCAGGACACTCAAACTAAAGAGCGAGTCACGCAGCTTTTGATTCCAAAGAGCTGCCGGGAATTGGTATTCTAGGCGGCTCACTTTAATCCCATGGCTGGACACTTAGGGCAGGATAAAACACTAGCCCGAATAATGGCCCGATTCTATTGGCCGGGGATTCGCGGCGATGTCTGTAGGTGGTGTACGGCGTGCCGCGAATGCCAATTAGTAAATCCAGCGGCCATTCCAAAAGCGCCTTTGCGCCCTCTACCGTTAATCGAGACCCCGTTCGAAAGGATTGGGATGGATCTCGTCGGGCCATTAGATCGGTCAACACGAGGGTACCGCTTTATATTAGTTCTAGTGGACTATGCAACGCGATACCCGGAAGCAGTGCCTCTTCGCAATATCTCAGCACACAGTATTGCGGAGGCGCTCTTCCGCGTCATCTCCCGAGTTGGAATCCCGAAAGAGATTCTGACTGATCAAGGCACCTCGTTTATGTCATAAACACTGAACAAACTGTATGGGTTATTAGGTATTAAGCCGATCTGCACCAGCGTGTATCACCCACAAACGGACGGTTTAGTGGAACGGTTTAATCGCACCCTTAAAAACATAATTAAAAAATTTGTAAGTGAGGATGTGTGTAACTGGGATAAATGGCTCGAACCCTTGCTCTTTGCAGTGCGAGAGGTCCCCCAAGCCTCCACGGGGTTCTCCCCATTTGAATTATTATATGGGCGTAAGCCGCGCGGCATTTTAGATGTGCTGCAAGAAAATTGGGAGGAGGGACTTTCACCAAGCAAAAATGAAATTCAATACGTTATTGACCTGCGCGCAAAACTCCACACACTCACACACCTAACCCAGGAGAATTTGCGGCAGGCCCAAGAACTGCAAACCTGCCTGTATGACAAGGGTACGCGCCTTAGAGAGTTTGCACCGGGTGATAAAGTACTCGTACTGTTGCCCACATCGAGCTCTAAATTAGTCGCTAAGTGGCAAGGACCCTTTGAGGTCACATGGCAAGTCGGGGACGTCAACTATGAGGTGAAGCAAATGGACAGGGGTGGGGCGCTACAGATTTACCACCTCAACCTACCCAAACTCTGGAACGAGGAGGTCCCCATGGCGTTGGTGTCGGTGGTTCCAGAGAAGGCAGAGCTGGGGCCGGAGGTTCAAAAAGGAACATTAGCATCACGTACCTCTCCGGTCCCCTGTGGAGACCACCTCTCCCCGACCCAGCTCGCGGAGGTTGCCCAGTTGCAGACCGAGTTTTCAGACGTGTTCTCGCCCCTGCCCGGCCGCACTAACCTCATAGATCACCACATTGAGACGCCCCCGGGGGTGGTAGTGCGTAGCTGCCCTTACAGGTTACCCGAACACAAGAAAAAGGTGGTTCAGGAAGAACTCAAGGCCATGCTCGAAATGGGCATCGTCGAGGAGTCCCACAGTGACTGGAGCAGCCCGGTGGTCTTGGTACCCAAGGCCGACGGGTCGGTCCGGTTCTATGTAGACTATAGAAAAGTCAACGCGGTGTCTAAATTTGATGCGTACCCAATGCCTCGTATTGATGAGTTGCTCGATCGGCTAGGCACGGCTTGTTTTTACTTGACACTGGATTTAACAAAGGGTTATTGGCAGATCCCCTTGACTCCATTATCCCAGGAAAAAAAACGGCCTTTTCCACACCGTTCGGCTTACACCAATTCATCACACTTCCTTTTGGTCTGTTTGGGGCGCCCGCTACGTTTCAGCGGCTGATGGACAGGGTCCTCCGCCCCCACACCATCTATGCGGCCGCCTATCTCAACGACATCATCGTCTATAGTAACAACTGGCCGAGGCACCTCGAACATCTGAGGGCTGTCCTTAGGTCACTGAGGCAAGCGGGCCTCACAGCCAACCTGAAGAAGTGTGCGATTGGGCGGGTGGAAGTACGGTATCTGGGCTTCCACTTGGGCAATGGGCAGGTGCGTCCCCAAATTAACAAGACAGCAGCAGTTGCGGCCTGCCCAAGGCCCAAGACCAAAAAGGGGGTGAGACAGTTCCTGGGGCTGGCTGGCTATTATCGTAGGTTTATACCTAATTATTCAGACATCACTAGCCCGCTGACTGATCTGACTAAAAAGGGGGCACCAGATCCGGTCCAGTGGACGGAGCAATGCCAGCGGGCTTTTTCTAAGGTTAAGGCTGCACTGTGTGGGGGGCCACTTTTACACTCCCCTGACTTTTCTCTCCCCTTTATGTTGCAGACGGATGCGTCGGACAGAGGGCTGGGGGCCGTGTTGTCCCAGCAGGTGGAGGGGGAGGATCGCCCAGTCTTATACATTAGTCGTAAGCTGTCGGTGCGTGAGGGGTGCTACAGCACCATCGAGAAGGAGTGCCTGGCGATCAAGTGGGCGGTCCTCGCCCTCCGGTACTACCTGCTGGGACGCCCTTTCACCCATGGAGGACCATGCACCCCTCCAGTGGCTCCACTGCATGAAGGATGCCAACGCGTGGATCACCCGTTGGTATCTGGCACTCCAACCCTTTAACTTCAAGGTGATCCACAGGCCAGGGGCGCAGATGGTCGTGGCGGACTTCCTCTCCCGTCAAGGGGGGGGGGGGGAGTCGGCTGCAGGCCGGACAGCCGCCCGGCCTGAGTCGGGCGGTGGGGGTATGTGGCAGTGGGGGCGTGGTCAAGCATCGGTCTGTGACAGGAGGGTGGAGTCAGGGAAGGTAAGTGGCAGAATCACTACACCTGTCGTTAATTAAGGTGTTTGTGTGTCTTCCCAGTGACCGCACCCTATTTAAGGAGAGAGAGCAAGAGCAGAGGGAGCTCTCTCCACAACTAGATGACTGATGTGTGTGCGTGTGTCTGAGTGTGTGTGAGAATGCAGATATAAGCTGAAAAGCTGAATAAAAGCGAGTTTTGTGAACTCAGTTCTGTCCTGCCGTCCTTCTGTGCTCTACCCACCTATACGAACTGTCACACCATAGCTATGCCCAAGCCCAGATCTTGTCTGGAGCCCATGTCCATGTCCAGCCTGGAGCCCATGTCCATGTCCAATCCAGAGCTCAAATCCATGGCTATGTCCATGTCCAATCCAGAGCCGATGTCCATGTCTAGTCTGGAGCAAGTTCTTGTCCTATTTCAGAGCCCATGTCCAAGTCCTTGTCAAGTCCAGAACCCAGGTCCAAGTCTGGATTCATGTCAAGTTCAGGGCCATCATCTATGTCTAGGCCAAAGCCCTTGTCTGGGCCTATGTCTGAACTGACATCTATGCCAAAGCCCATGTTTATGCCTCAGCCCAGGTCAATGTCTATGTCTGATCCCAAGTCCATGTCTATGCCTGAGCCCAAGCCTGAACCAAAGCCTCCACTTATGTCCTCACCCCTATTCAAAGCCCAACCAGCACCCAAACTTCTGCCCAAGCCCAAGTGCCATGTCCTCCCCAAGCCAGAGCAGTGCTCCATGGGGACTTCATCTAGTGCCAGGTCTTCATCCCCAGGGCCATCCAAGGAGGGTTTTAGCTCCAGGAGGGACCTCTGGGGGGGGGGGGGGTCTGTCACATTCAAGTCTGGCACACCTCGAACTTTCTTTCACATCCATGTGCATTCATGCACTGAGGAGCGCACACCCTGAAGACTTATTACATGCACTTGTCCCAGGTTAGAGTGCAATTAGCATGCATTTAAGAGGATGCTATACTCACACAGCAAAAAGGTAGAAATTTTCAGAGAGTTTGTTCCAGTAACCTAATCAATATAAAATTAGATCATACTGACTGTACAGCTGCTGCCAGCACCTTTGATCTAAAGGTGGGGCTATTAAATATTGGATCTCTTACATCTAAAGCGCTAATGGTTAATGAACTCATTACTGATCAGGAGTTTAATGTACTGTGTTTAACTGAAACATGGATTAAGCCAAATGAATATATAACATTAAATGAAGCGAGTCCTCCTGGATACAGTTATATACACCAGCCTCGTCTAACTGGCAGAGGAGGAGGCGTCGCGGTTATTTATAATGATTATCTAGGTGTAACACACAAACCTGGTTATAAATTTAATACATTTGAAGTTCTTCATACTCATATAATGTATGTAGCCTCGAAAAATAAGTCTACCCAGTTAATTCCATTGCTTATTATTTACAGGCCCCCGGGGCCATATTCTGAGTTTCTTTCTGAATTTGCAGATTTTATCTCAGATCTGGTTATTTCCTTAGACAAAGCTTTAGTTGTCGGAGATTTTAATATTCACTTCGATAACCCAGAAGACCCTTTAAAAACAGCGTTTGTGTCCATTTTAAATTCCGTAGGGATTAATCAGAATGTCATAGGACCGACCCACAATGGTGGTCACACCCTTGATCTAATACTAACATTCAGATTAAATGTAGACAATATAGTCATACTTCCACAGTCTGAAGTTATCTCAGATCATTATCTCATCTCATTCAAACTATGTCTGAGTAATAATATAAGCACCTCACCACGCTACTGTATTAAACGTACTTTCATGTCAACTACTGCACAGAGCTTTATAAATGTTCTCCCAGAGTTGTCAACTTTGATTGGGTCACTGTCAGCCCCTGCAGAACTTGATCAGGCAACTGAATGCTTAGAGTCAACATTCCACCATACTTTAGATAATGTCACCCCTCTAAAAAGGAAAATGGTCAGAGACAAAAAATTAGCACCCTGGTATAATGATGACACTCAGACCACTCGAAAATTGGAACGTAAATGGCGTCAAACAAAATTGGTAGTGTTCAAATTAGCGTGGAAGGAGAGCTTCCTGAAGTATAGAAAAGCTCTTAGTGCTGCAAGATCAACATATTTCTCCTCCCTAATAGAAGATAACAAAAATAATCCTAGATTCCTATTTAATACTGTAGCAAAATTAACCAGGAATTAGTCCACTATTGACACATGCACACCTGCAGTATGTAGTAGCAACGACTTCATGAATTTTTTTAATGACAAAATTGATAATATCCGACAAAAAATTCAAACTACTAATTTAAGGTCAGACAATGATGGTGACCTTGTAGTTAACTATATAACTGTATCAGATCGTCAGTTAGAATGTTTTACTCCCCTTAAAGAAACTGAATTACTTTCATTAATCTCTACATCAAAAGCCTCAACTTGCGTACTAGATCCCTTACCTACACGTCTATTCAAACAGATAATACCTGAAGTAATTGAACCGCTTCTAAAAATAATAAATTCTTCTCTTACGATTGGTTATGTACCCAAATCCTTTAAACTAGCAGTTATCAAACCCCTGATTAAAAAACCTGACCTTGATCCCTGTCAGCTGTCCAATTATCAGCCAATATCAAACCTCCCCTTTATCTCCAAGATCCTTGAAAAAGCTGTGGCACAACAGTTATGCTCATATTTACATAGGAATAACATCCATGAAATGTATCAGTCAGGATTTAGACCTCATCATAGCACAGAGACAGCACTGGTTAAAGTAGTAAACAACCTACTGTTGGTGTCTGATCAGGGCTGTGTCTCGCTACTTGTGTTGCTTGACCTTAGTGCAGCATTTGATACCATTGATCATTCCATTCTTCTGGATAGACAAGAAAATGTTGTGGGAGTTAAGGGAATGGCCCTCTCCTGGCTCAGGCCTTATCTATCTGATCGTTATCAATATGTTGATATAAATGGTGATATTTCTAGACGTACTGAGGTAAAGTTTGGTGTTCCACAAGGTTCTGTCTTGGGTCCACTGCTTTTTTCTCTATATATGTTACCTCTGGGTGATATTATTCATAAACATTGTATTAGTTTCCACTGTTATGCTGATGACACACAGTTGTATGTCTCTGCAAAACCTGATTAGAGACACCAGCTTAATAGAATTGAGGAATGTGTTAAGGACATTAGACACTGGATGCTTATTAATTTCCTTCTGCTTAACTCTGACAAGACTGAAGTACTTGTGCTAGGACCACATACAGCTAGAAGTAAGTTTTCTGATTACACAGTGACTCTGGATGGCCTTTCTGTTTCTTCACATACTGCAGTAAAAGATCTCGGAGTAATTATTGACCCCAGTCTTTCATTCGAAACTCACATTGATAACATCACCCGGATAGCTTTCTTTCATCTCAGAAATATTGCAAAGATAAGAAATTTAATGTCATTGCATTACATGGAAAAACTAGTCCATGCTTTCATTACCTCCAGGTTGGATTATTGTAATGCCTTACTGTCTGGATGTTCCAATAAGTGCATAAACAAGCTCCAGTTAGTTCAAAATGCAGCAGCAAGAGTCCTTACTAGAACTAGAAAATATGACCACATCACCCCTGTCTTATCCACACTGCATTGGCTCCCAATCAAATTTCGTATTGATTATAAAATACTACTGTTGACCTTTAAAGCACTAAATGGTCTCGCACCACAGTACCTGAGTGAACTTCTGCTCCTCTATGACCCGCCATGGCTACTTAGATCAAAAGGTGCAGGCTATCTGCTGGTACCTCGTATAGTGAAGGCTACATCAGGGGGCAGAGCCTTTTCTTACAAAGCCCCACAGTTATGGAACAGCCTTCCAAGTAGTGTTCGGGAATCAGACACAGTCTCAGTGTTTAAGTCTCGGCTGAAAACATATATGAGGTACTGTAAAGGTGTAGATCTGGAGGGTCCTCAGACATAGTGTTTCGGTAAACTGGGATGTATGGATGCTGTCAGTCCCCACTCGCTTGCTCACTCGAGTTTGTTGACGGCGTAGTGGCTGGCTGCTTTATGTCCCGGGGGTCCCTCATGCCTGTGTTACCTTCTGGCTCTCCCCTTTTAGTTATGCTGTCATAGTTAGTTGCCGGAGTCCCTGCTTGTACTCGGTGCAATATGTATACTGTTCCTGCTTATTCAGGTGACATTGGGCATACCTAACAACCTGCGTTTTCTTTTCCCCCCTCCCCCCTCCCAAATCTGTCCCTCTGAGTTACATGGAATCAACAGGAAATCTTTTGGTGGAGAGGGTGGAGACCTCGACTGGCTATCGTAGCCTGCAGGGAATCGGCCGTCAGACGTTCTGTCGCATGTCCCAGGCCTGGTGAAATGTAGCTGAATTGTCTTGGCCAGCCCTAAGGTTTCCATCTGCATCTCATCATTGCTGAGGAGTGTGCTCCCATCACCCAATTAAGCATCCAGCCAGAGCAGAGTCATGATATATTTTTTTTAACCATATTAACATGTCATTGTTGTGTGTTATGCCTGATGTCAAGACTCTCATCTCTGCAAGCCTACCACACAGATTTAGTACTTGTCATTTTTAGGGCATACCTAACATGTGTTTTCTTTCTCTCTCCCCCCCCCCCCAATCTGTCCCTCTGAGTTACATGTTGGTCCTGGGATTGAGATTGCTGGCCTCTTCTGCTCCTCGGACCTGCTTGATCCATCCTGGTGCCCTGTGTCTGGTCGGAGTTTTATTGCATCGCTCCTGTGAAGGACAGCCCCATGAGGACAGTTGAGGGTTATACCTGGAGGATGCTCTGGACTCTTACAGTAATGCTTTTATGGCTGAGGACTACAGTTGACTTGCTAATTTTAGGACTGCAGTTATCATGAACAGTTTTGCACTCAAGTTTCCATCAATGAAGAGTTTATAACATCAACGAAACTGTCTTCATCTTAAAATTGTTAATGTTATAGTCATGCTGTCTGTTGTTGCCCAAATGAGATGGGTTCCCTTTTGAGTCTGGTTCCTCTCGAAGTTTCTTCCTCATGTCGTCTGAGGGAGTTTTTCCTTGCCACCATCACCACAGACTTGCTCATTGGGGATAGATTAGGAATAAAATTAGCTCATGTTTTAAGTCGTTCAAATTCTGTAAAGCTGCTTTGCGACAATATTTATTGTTAAAAGCGCTGTACAAATAAACTTGACTTGACTTGACACAGACTTTGCGAAGTAATATGCTCTGTGTGCTTGACCTGACCTTACCAAGCTTTTTATTTTCATTGTCTTCCTGGGTTTTGACTCACATTTTTTTTTTATTTTGGATTCTGCTTTTGTCTCTGCCTAGTATAAGTCTGTTTGTGCTTTGCTTGATCTTTGCCTGTCCACTGTTGTTAATTCTGCCTGACAATTCCCCATGTCTGCGTGGGTTTCCTCTGGGTGCTCCGGTTTCCCCCACAGTCCAAAGACATGCAGGTTAGGTTAACTGGTGACTCTAAATTCACACATTCACACACCTATGGTCAGTAGGTGTGAATGTGAGTGTGAATGGTTGTCTGTGTCTATGTGCCAGCCCTGTGATGACCTGGTGACTTGTCCAGGGTATACCCCGCCTTTCGCCCGTAGTCAGCTGGGATAGGCTCCAGCTTGCCTGCGACCCTGTAGAACAGGATAAAGCAGCTAGAGATAATGAGAATGAATGAATTTGGATTGTATGCCTGTATATGTTTCAATTAAAAACTATTCCTGTACTTACATCCGTGCATCTGCCTCACCTTTACCTGGCATTTCATATGGAGCTGTGCTTTGCGCTGCACTCCGCTCGGCTATGACTTTAACTGTACATGCTATATGAGGTGTCCAAACTTCTAAATTTATTGTTCAGAATAAAAAGTTTGTCTTTAAAAAAAAAGTTTCCATACAAACATGTGACTAGGTCTATTAACATTCCTCAGACCTTTATGTGTCAAATAGATTGAGGCTTGTAGACAGATGAATGTAATTTGGGAAAATCTGTGGTCCAATATAAGAGGTGGTCCAAGTTCAGAGGGTGTCATATGTGTAGATCAACTTTACTTCTTTTTTCTAGTTATATTTCACACACACACACACACACACACACACACACACACACAATGTTTTTATTGATGCAATGGATTTATCACATTTTGGGGAAAAAAGGTGTAATGGATATATCACATTTTGGGGGAAAAATATTTTTTTTAAATAAATGTGAAAAATCAAAATCTAGATTTGCATTTTTAATATTATTACAACCTCATAGTGTTATAATGAAGTTTCAAACAGAAAATAGTGGTTTTCATGCTACCATTTTTTGGTCAAGAAAATATTTTTTTTCTCAGGTTTATCATAGTGGATTTATAGTATTTTGGAATCAAACTCTTCAAATTATAAGATTTGAAGCCAATCAGTTGAGGCTTTCATGAAAGTCTTCTTGTGCAAAAATTTACACACACTCAAGAGCAGGAGTAGGATACAAAAGTTTTTCCAAATGTATGGGATTTTCATGAATACCAAATTTTTGTGTAAATGCTCATGCAAAAAATGTATGTATAAATCCATCTGAATCCAGCTTAATCAATAAGGACCATTTTCTTTATTGCGGTTCCTTTCAGATCTTGAGGCTGCTTTCAGTACAGTGCAAGGTGTGCAGTTCCCTCAGAATAGTTAAGTCACTCTCTTGCTCTCACCCATGAACATACATTACCCATGGCAGAATAAAGACACAATGTTCTTAGTAAACTTTGTCTACTCCATTTAATGTTCTTAGGGAAATAAGCTCTGATTTACTTTGTTTTTGTTCCACACGGTAGTCCCATGCAGATCCATCAGGGGAAAAAAATGTTATTTTTGTATTAATTAACTTGTGTGAACTCCTTGCTGTTCCATCATTAACCTGGAAGGATGATAAGGATGGTGAGTACTTCAAGGCTTTCATAACACATTGCTCCTTTCTTATCGCTCCTTTATTTTGTTCTTCATCATCCAGGCCACTCTCTTGCTCATATGCATTGGAAAAGTGATGGGTTTTTTTGT
Source organism: Neoarius graeffei (assembly GCF_027579695.1). Taxonomy (NCBI): domain Eukaryota; kingdom Metazoa; phylum Chordata; class Actinopteri; order Siluriformes; family Ariidae; genus Neoarius; species Neoarius graeffei. The sequence continues at coordinate 45,008,264 of NC_083578.1, forward strand.
ATTCAAAGTTGTTCTTATAGGCTGCACCAATCATTTCATGATGAATAATATATAATAATATCTTAGCCAGTGAGTTTAATCTGATTAATCTTATAATTGTTCTTCAAAAGAAACTATACTGTTTTTACTGTTCTGCTCTCTCTCCTCCCTATCTGTTCTCTTGTTTGTAATTACTTGTCTAGAACTTCTTCAGTATAAATTCTGTCTAATGTTGCTGTGAGCCTTTCTTCTGTCTTGGAATAAACTCTGACTTGTAAGTAGATTTGAAGGCTCTGCATGCCCCATATTTTTTGACCACCACCTCCCCATCAAGGGAACAGAGAAAATAGTTCATAATTTGTCACTTCTGGGTCATCATGACATCTATCCCTGCACTTCCTGTTGACATCAGGACTGTTGACTTTCTACTCTATTGACTTAATATTACATTTTGAAATCCTTTACAGTTAAATTGAAATCTTTAACCAAATGTGCCACAATCAATTTTTGATCAATGGCATAATGAATTACATTTAATATAACCCTAGAACAGGGGTGGCACAGTGGTGTAGTGGTTAGCGCTGTCGCCTCACAGCAAGAAGGTCCGGGTTCGAGCCCCGTGGCCAGCGAGGTACTTTCTGTGCGGAGTTTGCATGTTCTCCCCGTGTCCGCGTGGGTTTTCTCCGGGTGCTCCAGTTTCCCCCACAGTCCAAAGACATGCAGGTTAGGTTAACTGGTGACTCTAAATTGACCGTAGGTGTGAATGTGAGTGTGAATGGTTGTCTGTGTCTATGTGTCAGCCCTGTGATGACCTGGTGACTTGTCCAGGGTGTACCCCGCCTTTCGCCTGTAGTCAGCTGGGATAGGCTCCAGCTTGCCTGTGACCCTGTAGCACAGGATAAAGCGGCTAGAGATAATGAGATGAGATGAGATGAGATAACCGTAGAACACATTCCATGATATTACATGTTTTGATATATGCCCGGGGCGGCCCGGTGGTGTAGTGGTTAGCGCTGTTGCCTCACAGCAAGAAGGTCTGTGTTTGAGCCCCCTGGCCGGCGAGGGCCTTTCTGTGTGGAGTTTGCATGTTCTCCCCGTGTCCGTGTGGGTTTCCTCCGGGTGCTCCGGTTTCCCCCACAGTCCAAAGACATGTCAATTTTTGGTGACTGGTGACTCTGGTGACTCTAAATTATAGGTGTGTAGGTGTGAATGTGAGTGTGAATGGTTGTCTATGTCTATGTGTCAGCCCTGTGATGACCTGGCAACTTGTCCAGGGTGTACCCCGCCTTTCGCCCGTAGTTAGCTGGGATAGGCTCCAGCTTGCCTGTGACCCTGTAGAACAGGATAAAGCGGCTAAAGATGATGAGATGATATGTCCCCTAACTGTTTTACTAACTTTGGCTTCCTTAAATTTTAAATGAAGCTGCTGCTTATACTGTACTTATGCTGTCAGAATAGTTAAGCAGGTTTACCCCATGTAGATAATTTCAGTGATAACAATGCCTCCCTTTACTCCATTTGAGGGTGACTGGGTTATGTGACAATGCAGTGGGGAAACTATAATCTTCACCCAGTGTGAGAGGTTCACTCTCCAGAGTTGCTCCAGTGTGCTGGCTTCATTTTCACAGTCAGCAGGTGTCCTTGCAGTGTTATAATAGGCTTTTTGTGTGTAATTAACACATAGCAAGTCTGTTTGGACCAGGACCTTGCACAGGCTGAAATTGGGCATGTGGACGCCAAGTATGCTTCTCTCTCTCTCTCTCTCTCTCTCTCTCTCCATCTATCTAGCTATTATTTGATCTCCATTTCTCCATCTCTCATTTTCCTCTAACACAAACACACTTATAAATGTCTCCCGCTCACCTCCTCTCCTTCTGACTCAATCTTATTCTCCTTCACACACTTTCCTTTCTTCCCCCTCTCTTACTCTATGCCTCACTTTCACTTATTCTCGCTCACCCTTTGGTCTGTCCCTACCACTTTCACTTTCTCCAGCTTTTTTCCTTCACTCCCCTTCATTCTCTGCCCCTTTTCCTCTTACTGGTGTTTTTTTTTCTGTGATCTCTGTCTTGATCTCTTGTTCACAGTTTCTCTCCTGCTGTCTCCATCAAAGTGCTGCAAAATGGTGTCCAGCCATTCTTGTGAAGAGATGAAAAAGGTAATGAAAGAGAGTACTGTATCAGACAATTGAAATATATATTGAGAAATGTCTGCTTGCAGTACATAAAAAATGTAAACAAGCCACCAAGGCTCCTGCTGAGTAAACTGGATAATGCCTGATAAAGCCCCTCTTGAGAAACCTGTAATTAGCCAGCAATTTGTTAATTAAGAGTTAACATAGAGAGAAAAGTCATGGACTAATTGAAACTTACATGGGTTATAATTAGAGCTACAGTCACACACTCTGATTTTATGAATGAGTGAGTTTGCCAGGTTTTGACACCTCTTATTTCTGTCCATTGGTCACTAGCTGTGTGCATGTGAAGGACAGAATATGTTGCTGGTCATTTTCTCCCCCATCCAAACAACAGTCCAGGCTATATATTTTTTTTCGCCCCACAGTGCAAAGTAGAAGAGAATCAGATGGATGAGGAAATAAAATAAAACTAGTGCTTTCCTTGAATACTTCTCAGCTGATTAGCTGAATAAAACCAGGAATGCCTTCAAAAACATTGCTAGTTTTATTCAGTGAAACAACTGTGAAATAATCAGGCTAATTTAAATTTATTTTGGCAAACAAGCTATCAGATAGGGAATTTACACACCAGGGAATTAATATGGCCAAATGATATTGTGCTTTGAAAGAAGTGTGTGCTTATTTAATTCCTATATAGATGTTACTCAGATGAGTGTATATACCAGTATAAAAGATACTTAATATGAAGATGTATGTATGTCCACCAGATAGTCTTAAATACTAATATTGTTGGCTTGTTAAGACTCAGTAGCATGCTTGTACTTGAATAATTAGCTGTATTTTAAAGGACCTTGTTAGTGTTTGCTTTATGATCATTATGACTACAGTCTTTGCTTTTGTATGAGTTTTGTACACATTTAACAAAAGACAGAAATCAATCTAACTGAAAGCGTGAGGAGCACTGTGAGTGAACATGTTCTTAGATCCATTTGTGCCAGCCAAAGGGATGATGACTGTGTCTTTTGCACTTCTCATCAGATTTGGGAGGTCAGTTGGAGCAGCTATGTGATTTGTGCAGTTCTTATGCTTTCTGGAAGTCCAGTAGCTGATGTTGATGCTCCTCTTCCTTCTTCTGACCTCCGTTTCTCAGCATCTCATTTCTGTTCCCCTCTGCTTCATCCCATCATCCTTGTCTTAAAGGCCAACTTCAAAGTTGAGTGGATAGAATGTTTTTAGCCTATGTACTTCTCCAAGAGTAATGGTCTTGAGTAAAAATTATAATCAGAAGTCCCTTGCCACATTGCACCATCCAGTGGCTCAGCAACAGCCTTAGTGCACAAGCCATAATAATAATAATAATAATAATAATAATAATAATAATAATAATAATGTTCAATTTATATAGCGCCTTTCTCAAACCCAAGGTCACGTTACAGTAATAGGCAGGAAAAAAAAAAGTCCACCAAATAGAGGTCAAGATATCATTCCAGTGATGTAGCGGCCACAGTCCCACCAAAAGGCACATGAAAACAAGTCCCACATCTCCAGCACAGCTGCCGTGATGCCGCCAGCAACATTGCTCGAACACCACGCCATGGATCCGTAAAGCAAGCACAGAAGCACCGCCACGCAGAGTGCTGGTATGTCCCAAACCGCCTGCACAGCTGCTGTGACACCACCGAGCAACATCGCTCGGAACATCACACCAAGTATTATATGTTCAAGATGGCAGTGCGCATGGTTGTGCGTGGTTGCAGCGGCTTATGGCTCTCCTTTTCAGTGTTCTTTTTTTGTTTGTTTTTGTATTTCTTTCTTGCTTGTTTGTGCAACATCGGTTCTGCGAACATCCAGTACACCCGCCAGACACTTTTAGCCATTGGTGACCAACATCAGGTATCTGTTTCGAGTGACTTTCTCTTCACGCATAACATCCCAGATGACATAGCGAGACTGCCGGGCTCTCTGTGGATTGTTGTCGGGTCTAGGAGGCGGCGCAGACGGAGGAGGGAGAGAAAGCAGAAGCGGGGCCGCAGGTCTGGTGCTATGCTAAGGCTAAGAAAACAACCACACAAGCCACCTCTACCGAGCCTGTATCTCTCCAATGCCAGATCTCTGGTGCATAAAACGGATGATCTGGAATTACAACTCACTGGAAATCACTGTGTTTAGGACTGCTGTGTTTTAATTATCACAGAAACCTGGCTTCATCCGGAAATACCCGATGCTAGCTTGCAGCTAGCAGGCTGCACTCTGCTCCACTGGGATAGGAATGAGAACTCCAGTAAGAGCAGAGGGGGAGGGCTCTGTATTTACGTGTATGATAATTGGTGTAGCAATGGGACAATTATAGATAAACACTGTTCCCCAGACCTCGAGTACATGTCTGTAAGATGCCGGCCTTTTTTTCTACCGAGAGAGCTAACTGTAGTGATTGTCACAGCTGTGTATATTCCACCTGACGCCAGTGTAAACACAGCGCTCTCTCTCCTGCTGAACACCGTTAACAAACAGCAGCGGGCTCACCCTGACGGTGTTCACATAATCACAGGAGACTTTAATAAGGCCAACTTGAAGACTGTACTGCCGAAGTTTTACCAATATGTTAAGTGTTCTACTAGAGGGGAGAATACTCTGGATCATGTTTACTCCAACATCAAGCACGCATACAGAGCCATACCCCTCCCCCACCTCAGCCAGTCAGACCATCTTTCCCTCCTGCTCTCCCCAGCCTACACTCCCCTGAGATGCCTGACAACGCACTCTCCAAACTACAGGACTGCTTTAATTGGACAGATTGGGACTTATTTGAACACCAGGAGCTGGAGACATTCACAGGAATGGTACTGGACTTTATCAAGTTCTGTATCGGAAATGTGACGGTGAATAAAAACATCCAGGTCTTCCCAAACCAGAAACCCTGGATGACCAGCCAGGTCCGCTCACTCCTCAGGGCTCGTGACGCTGCCTTCAGGTCAGGTGACAGAGCTCTGTACAGTGCCGCTCGAGCTGATCTGAAAAGAGAAATCAAAAAAGCCAAGGTGGACTATAGGCTGCGTATAGAGTCCCACCTGTCCGGCAACAACATACGGGAAGTGTGGCGGGGCATACAAGACATCACGAACTTCAGGGACTGTGACGCGTCAACAGGAGACTGGAGTGTGCCGCTGGCAGAGGAGCTAAATTGCTTCTTTGCTCGCTTTGAAACATCTCAGCAGCACTCATCTGCTCCAGCCCTGCCCCCACCACCACACAGTTCATACATCACCCCATTCACTGTACAGGAGCACGATGTCAGACGGGTGCTCCTGGCAGTGAACCCCAAGAAAGCTGCCGGCCCAGATGGAGTACCTGGTAAGGTGCTCAGAGCATGTGCCCACCAGCTTGCCCCTACCTTCACCAGGATCTTTAACCTCTCCCTGGCTCAGGCAGTCATCCTGCCCTGCCTAAAATCAGCTACAATAATCCCGGTGCCGAAGAAGTCTCCTGTCACCAGCCTGAATGACTACCGTCCTGTGGCCCTCACTCCGGTAATCATGAAGTGCTTCGAGAGACTAGTTCTTCAGCACATCAAGGACCACCTCCCCCCAGATTTCGACCCCTACCAGTTCGCATATCGTGCGAACAGATCCACAGAGGATGCCATCGCTGTAGCTCTACACTCTGTACTGAACCACCTGGAGCAGCAGCAGAGCTACATCCGCATACTCTTTGTGGATTACAGTTCTGCTTTCAACGCAATAACTCCAGACATCCTTATCAGTAAACTGGACACTCTCGGTGTACCCCCTCTCACATGTGCCTGGATAAAGGACTTTCTAACTAACCGGCCCCAGACTGTGAGACTTGGCCCCCACTTCTCCACCCGCACGTTGAGCACCGGCTCTCCACAGGGCTGTGTGCTGAGCCCCCTCCTGTACTGCCTCTACACCCATGACTGTAGTCCGACCCACAACAACAACAACCTTATCGTCAAGTTTGCTGACGACACCACAGTGGTCAGACTCATCTCAAAGGGAGATGAGGCAGCCTACAGAGAGGAGGTCCTGAAGTTGGCAGCCTGGTGTTCAGAAATTAACCTCGCTCTGAACACCAAGAAAACCAAAGAGCTCACTGTTGACTTCAGGAAGCACAGCACTGACCTAGCCCCCCTCTACATCAACAACATGTATGTGGAGAGGGTCCACACCTTCCGGTTTCTCGGCATCCTCATCTCCGCCGACATCTCCTGGTCAGCAAACATTACAGCAGTCATTAAGAAGGCTCAGCAGCGGCTACACTTCCTGAGAGTCCTCAGGAAGTACAACCTAAACTCCAACCTGCTGCTGACCTTCTACCGCTCATCCATCGTGAGCCTGCTGACATACTGTATTACAGTATGGTATGGCAGCTGCATTTCTGTAGACAGGGAGAGGCTCCAGAGGGTAGTTAAGGCAGCACAGAAGATCATCGGCTGCCCTCTCCCCTCCCTGATGGACATTTACACCTCCCGCTGTCTTAGCAGAGCTAAGAATATTATCAAGGACAGCTCCCACCCTGGCTTTGATCTGTTTGACCTGTTGCCCTCAGGGAGGCACTACAGGTGCATCAGGACAAAGACAAATTGATTAAAAAACAGCTTCTTTCCAAAAGCCATAACCGCCCTGAACTTGGATATGCTCTGACTTTATAGTCTATTCATTTTACTATTTTACTATTTACTAATTTATAATGTGCAGTACTTTATAAGGTGACTCTCTCTATGCAATACTTTTATAATGTGCAATACCTCACTCCATAATGTGAAACGCAACACATTCACCTCAGGACTGTGCACCTTACACACAACACATACGCCTCAGGACTGTGCACCTTACACACAACACATACACCTCAGGACTGTGCACCTTACACACAACACATACACCTCAGGCCTGTGCACCTTACACACAGCACATACACCTCAAGTCTGTGCACCTTACCTTACCTTGCAATACTTCATAATGTGTAATATTTTATCTTATAATGTGACTCTCTCATGCAATAATTTATAATGCGACTGTCTCTGTGCAATACTTTATATGTGCAATACCTCACTCCATAATGTGTAACACAACACATACACCTCAGACTGTGCACCTTACCCCCCTTACACCCCCCTTTTTCCCCCTTCCTCTCTCTCTCTCTCTCTCTCTCTCTCTCTCTCTCTCTCTCTAAACGCTGTTTGCACTGTTATTGGAGATGCTTTAATCTCATTGTACATGTGTATAGTGACAATAAAGGCATTCTATTCTATTCTATTCTATTCTATTCTATTCTAAGTATTAAACCACAGTTTAATCACAGGTTTGCATCGTGGACAACCACGATGTTAAAATGAGCAACGAGCTCACTACAGTCCATAGCTGGGAGCACAGGCATCACCCACGGCGAACCAAGGCCTGGAGAGAACCGACACCCAAAACTGGGTCCGGAGCTACACCACAACCGGCAGACAAAAACACTCAAACAAACATCAAACACAGAAAAAAGAAAAAAAATTAAAATAAAAAAAGAGAGAAAATAAAATAAAAAAAGCTCCAATGAGAAGTGGCAGCCAGAATGTGCACGACGTACTCTCAACCGGAAACCGGAAACAGAAAAAGTTAACCTGAAGAACCATGTGTCATGATTGTAAACTGGTTCACCAACCTTGAGGCTATAGGAAGCTAATTCAAGCATTGCTTTTCCTTCTAGTTGAGGTCTTGATTCCACTGGAACAGTCATCTGAAGATCACTCATGGAGTATTTTTTATCCAACAATTACTTCTAATATGTTTGCATAAACATTAGCATCCTACATTTAGTTATGGCTTTGGTTACTAGAGCTTCATATGTTTTTCCTTGTGTCCATGTGGGTTCCCTCCCACCTGTCAAAAACACAATTGCCCAAAAGTATGAAGGTGTGTGAGTGTCAGTTTGGGCACAGCAGGGTTTATTCCTACACTGTGCCCAGCATTCCTTGGATGGGCTCTGAATCCACCATGAACTTGGATCATGCTGTAACTAAAGATGAATGAAATATTTGGATTTCTAACACTTTAACATACAGGGTGTGGAGCAACATGTCTTTATGTAGTTCCAAGAGTGTAGTAAAAATACGGTGACAGTGCATATTCACCAATACTAAAAAAAAGTTAGGTTATGGAAAAGTTAAGTTCTGCTGAATTTTAGTAATAAGGGAGGCACAACCCAATCAAGCCCTAAGGGAAGACCTTCACAGGTCAAAGGGCATGCCTCCTCTGCTTCTCACTGCCCAATAATCAATCTCAATCCACTGAGACACCATCTATCTCATTTCTTGCATTCCCTCCCTCAACCTCACTCTTTCTCACACACAACACATACATACATCTCATGTGTTAAATAGAAACCTTGAATTGAAAAATTATTGGAACACAAAATCACACACTAATCAAACACCAATGAAAGCCTTAATATGCTCTGCATTGTTTTCAGACTTTGACTCATGTTTAAGACCTCAAACTTAAACCAACCACAATAAATATATAGAAGCAAAAGACACCACTAGCTCTCTCAACAGAAAATTCAACACAAAATGAAGCCCAGTGCTTCCCAATTTACCCCCACCATTTTGTTTGTTCTTTCCAAGGTCACATCTGGCTCTAATAGCTTTGCTTATTTTCACCATCTGCCCTCTTTTAAGATTCCATTAGGACTTTCATCTTCAGACACAATTTGTTGGAGATACCTACCTTATTTAGTCTCACCAGCTCTCCCTTTAGCTGGGGCTTGTGTACTCAATTCAGGAGTCCCATAAAGGCATTGTGTCCTGTAGCTTTCTGAAAGACCTGGACATGGCTGCAGAAGGACCTTTTGGTTTAGTCACATTTTTGCCTTTTGCCTTTAGAGGTAGCCTCTTAATTACCAGATCAAAGGTCCACAGAGGGTGCTAAGTGTTGAGAAGCCATGCTAGCCAGACTTGCCCTTTGATCAGTAAAATACCAGGTTACAGAGCTGATGTATGAACCATTCTCTAGATTAAAAGAGCAAGCCTTTTTTTGTTTGTTTGTTTGTTTGTTTGTTTGTTTTTTTGAATGCTGAGTTGGTTATTGTTCAAATACAATGTATTGTGCTGCATTATTCAGAAGACAATAGAGTAAATGTTAGTGGAGACTTCTGTTTGACTTTCTCATGCAATAACCTCGAATATATCCATTCATCAAAGGGCCCATAAGCAGCCAAGGATTACAAAGAAATGATCCTAATCTTTCCTGAAAGAAAATACATTTGAGTTGATAATTTGAAGTAAACTGGGGTCAGGCAATGTCAGATATGGTCCTTTCCTGTGCTTTTCAAGTGAGTTCATTCTGTCAGATTGTGTGTGTGTGTGTGTGTGTGTTATTTTGTGCTATTGCATTGAAAGCCTTTACTAAGCACCTTAGGAAGGCTGTGTTTTGTGTGCTTGTCACAAATTTACAGTATTAAACATAGCTGCAAAAGAACCTGTGGTGCTGCTTTCATTGCACATGACATGAACTATGTGTTTGTGTGAGCATGTATATATGTGTAAAATAGCTGATCATCAGCATAGGTCTAACAATATAATTCAGTGGTTAAAGTAAGGTGGCTATCTATAAAACGATCACTAAAAGACAACACATACACCATGCCTGTGCCTTTGGCTGTCTGCTTGTACTCTGGCATGGTGCCAAAGGAGACACTGAGGATAATTTGAGGCTGTCATCAACACTTACAAGAATGCTTATTTTAGTGGCTCCTGAGTTACTGGAATCAGGGCCAAAAATGCAACAGGACCAATGCCTATTGCATGGTTCTGACTGTAACGTATAGACATAATTAAAATACATGAAAAAGAGGATACAGTAATATAACATAGTAGTATAGTAGTTAGCCATTTGTATATTTTGATTCATAGTAGTGACAACACTACCCAAGGACAACCAAAAAAGTTGGGACAAAGTACAAATTGTAAATAAAAATGGAATGCAATAATTTACAAATCTCAAAAACTGATATTGTATTCACAATAGAACATAGACAACATATCAAATGTTGAAAGTGAGACATTTTGAAATTTCATGCCAAATATTGGCTCATTTGAAATTTCATGACAGAAACACATCTCAAAAAAGTTGGGACAGGGGCAATAAGAGGCTGGAAAAGTTAAAGGTACACAAAAGGAACAGCTGGAGGACCAAATTGCAACTCATTAGGTCAATTGGCAATATGTCATTAATATGACTGGGTATAAAAAGAGCATCTTGGAGTGGCAGCGGCTCTCAGAAGTAAAGATGGGAAGAGGATCACCAATTCCCCTAATTCTGCGTCAACAAATACCCTGTCCACACTAGGGATTTTGTACCAATACGAAACTACTTTCGTATCGCAACACCTGTCCACACTAGCAACTATACCGGTACTGTAGCGGTATAACTGTATCGGTACGAAACCCACAAATGTATGGGTTTCGTACCGGTACAGTATCGGTACTGTAGCGCTTCATGTAGTGTGAACAGATGAAGCGGCTCTGTATCGATACAAATATAATGCGCATGCACAAAGTCACACACCTCAATCGATGTCTTTGCTAAATAAAATAGTGAAGAACGGCGATTCGTTTGTTTCTTTCTCAACTGCCTCGCGCGTTTTATACGAATCGACTGAATAAATGACCACCAGAAATACAGACTGTACATTGACAACAAAAAGCACACACACGTTGCTTCATCCGCCATATATTCTCGGAAGGAAGTTGCTCAGTAACCACGGAAACATTTTGCGCACATGCATTTCAACTACCGTGAAAGAAAACCGCAAACATTTCTCGCTAGTGTGGACAGATGCACTAAACTGTACCGGTATACTTTGTATCGATACAGTTATACCACTTTCGTAACGGTATAAGTGTGAACACAGCAAAATAGTGGAACAATATCAGAAAGGAGTTCGACACCATAATGGGTGCCCGTGATATTCGGGCCCTTAGATGGCACTGCATCACATACAGGCATGCTTCTGTATTGGACATCACAAAATGGGCTCAGGAATATTTCCAGAGAACATTATCTGTGAACACAATTCACCGTGCCATCCGCCGTTGCCAGCTAAAACTCTATAGTTCAAAGAAGAAGTCGTATCTAAACATGATCCAGAAGCGCAGACGTCTTCTCTGGGCCAAGAATCATTTAAAATGGACTGTGGCAAAGTGGAAAACTGTTCTGTGGTCAGACAAATCAAAATTTGAAGTTCTTTATGGAAATCAGGGACCCCATGTCATTCGGACTAAAGAGGAGAAGGACGACCCAAGTTGTTATCAGCGCTCAGTTCAGAAGCCTGCATCTCTAATGGAATGAGGTTGCATTAGTGTGTGTGGCATGGGCAGCTTACACATCTGGAAAGACACCATCAATGCTGAAAGGTATATCCAGGTTCTAGAGCAACATATGCTCCCATCCAGATGATGTCTCTTTCAGGGAAGACCTTGCATTTTCCAACATGACAATGCCAAACCACATACTGCATCAATTACAGCATCATGGCTGTGTAGAAGAAGGGTCCGGGTACTGAAATGGCCAGCCTGCAGTCCAGATCTTCCACCCATAGAAAACATTTGGCGCATCATAAAACGGAAGATATGACAAAAAAAGACCTAAGACAGTTGAGCAACTAGAATCCTACATTAGACAAGAATGGGTTAACATTCCTATCCCTAAACTTGAGCAACTTGTCTCCTCAGTCCCCAGACGTTTATAGACTGTTGTAAAGAGAAAAGGGGATGTCTCACAGTGGTAAACATGGCCTTGTCCCAACTTTTTTGAGATGTGTTGTCATGAAATTTAAAATTACCTAATTTTTCTCTTTAAATGATACATTTTCTCAGTTTAAACCTTTGATATGTCATCTATGTTTTATTCTGAATAAAATATGGAATTTTGAAACTTCCACATCATTGCATTCCATTTTTATTTACAATTTGTACTTTGTCCCAACTTTTTTGGAATCGGGGTTGTACATTTCTAAACCGGGTTTATCCGTGAAACAATTAATTTACCAGATGCAGATAGTCATTTTTCTGGGGCTCATCCAGATATCCGATTTCTCCACTATCCATACTGACTTGAAAATAATTCTTTTTCATCTGACTGTTGCCCATATGTAATAAAGCTTGATGTGCTTAAGGATTTTTAAGCACTTAAAGCTACTTATGATTGCTAATCAAGTGGCTGCACTTAGATTAGATTAGATTAGATTAGATTAGATTAGATTAGATTGGATTAGATTAGATTAGATTAGATTAGTGTGGCAGCGGGGGCGTGGTCAAGCGCCGGTCTGTGACAGGAGGTTGGAGCCAGGGAAGGTGAGTGGCAGAATCACTACACCTGACGGTAATTAACCTGTGTTTGCGTGTCTTCCCAGTAACTGCGCCCTATTTAAGGAGACAGAGGGAGAGCAGAGGAGAGCTCTTCCCGGGACGAGAACACAGCGTGTGTGTGTGTGTGTCGCTGAAATTGTTAAACTTAAAAGTCTGGCAATAAAGCCTGTTACGTACTGTAAGCTTTGTCCTGCCGTCCTCTGTGCTCCACCTACACATAAGGGACATTCTACAATTAGATAAAATTTTATTGATCCCTTTGGGAGGGTTCCCTCAGGGAAATTAAGATTCCAGCAGCATCTTGCCAGATAAACAGAGAAAAGAAATAGAGAAAAACTTCTAGATAAATTAAAATAAATTATTTACATATACAAATAAAAGAATAAGATATGGGGATGAGAGGAAGGGGGAGGGGGAAGTGGGGTTAGGGTAAGTGTGTGTGTGAGGGGGGGAGCAGGAAAGATATTGCACTTTATATTGCACATTATATTGCACATTGTCCAGTATTGCTTATTGTTAGGCTTCCCATCCTCTGTCCTCCTGTTACCCCTTCTCCCCCCCAGAGATGAGTTGTACACTCTGATGGCATGAGGGACAAAGGAATTTTTGAGTCTGTTCGCCCTGCATTTGGGAAGGAGCATTCTGTCACTGAACAGGCTCCTCTGGTTGCTGATGATGGTGTGCAGAGGGTGACTGGCATCGTCCATGATGTTCAATAGTTTGTCCATAGGCCTCTTCTCTGCCACTGTCACCAGAGAGTCCAGCTTCATGCCAACCACAGAGCTGGCCCGACTGATCAGTTTGTCCAGCCTGGATGTGTCCTTCTTGGATGTGCTGCCCCCCTGCACACCACGGTGTAAAACAGGACATTGGCGACCACAGACTGATAGAACATCCACAGGAGTTTCCTGCAGATGTTAAAGGACCGCAGCCTCCTAAGGAAGTATAGCCTGCTCTGTCCCTTCTTGTATACGTGATTGGTGTTGCAAGTCCAGTCCAGCTTACTGTCCAGACACAGCCCAAGGTACCTGTAGGAATCCACAGCCTCCACTTCGACTCCCTCGATCAGAACTGGTTGTGACCTTGTTCTGGACCTCCCAAAGTCAATGACCAGCTCCTTGGTCTTCGAGGTGTTGAGCTGCAGATGGTTCCTGTTGCACCACACTGCAAAGTCCCTCACCAGGCTCCTATACTCCTCATCCCTGTCATCACTGATACACCCAATGATGGCTGTGTCATCGGCAAACTTCTGAATGTGACACAGCTCTGAGTTGTAGCAGAAGTCCGTGGTGTACAGGGTGAAGAGAAGAGGGGCCAGCACCATGCCCTGGGGTGCTCTGGTGCTGCTAATTACAGTGTCAGACGTGATGTCCTTCAGCCTGACATACTGCGGCCTGTCAGTGAGGTAGCTGGAGATCCAGGTGACCATGCAGGGGTCCACTCACATCCTGTTCAGTTTGTCCTGAAGCAAAAGGGGCTGGATGGTGTTGAAGGCACTCGAGAAGTCCAAGAAGAGGATCCTCACTGTGCCATTTCCCTTATCCAGATGCAAATAGGATCAGTGTAGCAGGTAGAGGATGGTGTCTTCCACACCAACACCTGCCCGGTATGCAAACTGCAGACAGTCCTGGGCATGTTGTACCTGGGGTCTGAGGAGGCTGAGAAAGAGCCGCTCCAACGTCTTCATTAGATGTGAAGTGAGTGCCACTGGTCGGAAGTCGTTCAGCTCGCTGGGCTGATTCTTTTTGGGAATTGGAACGATACATGATGTCTTCCAGAGGGTTGGCACTCTCCCCAGCTGCAGGCTGAGTTTGAAGATGCATTGGAGTAGTTCACCCAGTTCAGCAGCGCAGGTCTTCAGTAATCATGGACACACCTTGTCTGGGCCTACTGCTTTCCTGGGGTGAAGCTTCCTCAGTTGACCTCTGACCTGGTCTGCAGTAATGCATAGAGGAGTCTGTGTTGAGGTGGGGGAGGAGGGGGCTGCTGTGATGACTGGGGGGAGGTGTGTTGAGGGAAAAAGGAGAGATGGCTGCAGTGAGGGAGAGGGTGGGGGGGACGTGGGCTGGTTGAACCGATTGAACCCTCACGCAGCGTTTCACCTCCTGCTGTGCTGCTTTCATCGCCTCCCTATCCCTGCTCCTGAAGGCGGCCTTCTTCCTGTTGAGGACAGCTTTGACTTCCTGACTTGACTTTGACCCATGGCTTGTTATTAGGGTAACACCGTACAGTCTTAGAGGGGGAGACCACGTCTGCACAGAAGTTGAGGTAATCCATCAGACAATGTGTCAGCCCCTCTATGTCCTCACAGTGTGGGCTAAGCAGCACATCCCAGTCCGTGATGTCATAGCAAGTCCGTGCTGTCATAGCTTGGGTGCATTATTATAATTAGGGCTTGTATTATTGATATTGATGAGATTTAAATGCTGTACAGGTACCCTTTCAGGACATCTGTGAGCTACACTGAAGAGGTAATAATAATAATAATAATAATAATAATTAAAGCCACTAGCGGCCTTGATGGGCCCTCGCACATGTGGTTCCACAACCCAGGACATCCCGCCACCCAACAAAACCTTCACATGTCATATATTCATCAAATGTTCATCAGACAGGCCCATAACGGCTAAAGAGTATCAGAATCAGAGTCATATTACAAGATATCGAGTTCAACATTCAGCAATGTCCTACAGATATCAAATTTAATATTCAGTAATATCTTGGCATATTATAATATATCAAAAATCATTGTGCATTTTGTGTACAACAAAATGCACAATGATAGAAGGTCACTATTAGTGTGTGTGTGTGTGTGTGTGTGTTTGACTATTTGGTCTGCACTAGGCAGTAAAATTGTTACATTGTAGCATAGAGACTGCGTGTGGTCCGTGTTCACACATGTAAATGAACCAATGCATCAGAATCAGAATCATATTACAAGATATCAAGTTCAACATTCAACAATATCTTGGCATATTATATGTTATATTATTTCAACATATTACAACATCTCAAAAATCCCTTAGCAATTCAACTTCAGCAATATCTTGGCATCATGTTTGCCAAGTTTGACATGAATTTGATGAACCGTCTAGGAGTACATTAAATATGACCATGTGTAATTTCACTCCAATAGCCTTTTGACATCATCACTCCAAAGTTCTACCCATTCATTTCAATGGGAAATGGATAAAGGGGCACTATGAAGTCCCTGGGCCATGCCCGGGGCCAAAAGTCTGTGGCTGAGTAGCGATGACAATGACTGATGTGTGTATCAAATTTCATGAGTTTTCGTGCATGGGAAATGCCTCAAATAAGGCCAAATGTGGCAGAATAATAATAAGAAGAAGCAGAATTAAAGCCGCTAGCAGCCTTGACGGGCCCTCGCACATGTGGTTCCACAACCCAGGACATCCTCCCACCCAACAAAACAGTCACATGTCATATATTCATCAAATGTTCAAAGGTGATGTGCATGTTGCAAATGCCATGACTGCTTGACAGATGAGATTTAGTCAGACAAAGACTCTGTGTGTGTGTGTGTGTGTGTGTGTGTGTGTGTGTGTGTGTGGTGTGAAAATGTACATTTATATATGTACAAAACTATACGTGTCTCCTCCTTATCTCTATCTAATGCTGTAATCTTAAGTCATCTTAGCTTTCCTGTGTCTGCAGTGTGTGTGTGTGTACATGCAGAGTTTTCATATGTCTGCAACAAAATGCACAATGATGGCAGGTCACTAATATATAAATTTAGGCACTGCCTAAAAGCGGAGCTCCCATCTGTTTCTGGGTTGTAGAATTTTCTTATATCCTAGCCAGTCTCTTTTGTTTTATTTCTTTACTGGCTAGCACTGGCCACTAAGCGGTGTGTCTCATCTCATCTCATTATCTCTAGCCGCTTTATCCTTCTACAGGGTCGCAGGCAAGCTGGAGCCTATCCCAGCTGACTATGGGCAAAAGGCGGGGTACACCCTGGACAAGTTGCCAGGTCATCACAGGGCTGACACATAGACACAGACAACCATTCACACTCACATCTACGGTCAATTTAGAGTCACCAGTTAACCTAACCTGCATGTCTTTGGACTGTGGGGGAAACCGGAGCACCCGGAGGAAACCCACGCGGACACGGGGAGAACATGCAAACTCCACACAGAAAGGCCCTCGCCGGCCCCAGGGCTCGAACCCAGGACCTTCTTGCTGTGAGGCGACAGCGCTAACCACTACACCACCGTGCCGCCCCTAAGCGGTGTGTATGACTGGTAATTACTAACACTGGCCACTAGGCGGTGTGTATGACTGGTAATTACTAACACTGGCCACTAGGCGGTGTGTATGACTGGTGGTACACGTACACGGAGAAACCACAAAAAATCGACTCGATGGGTTTACCATTTTTTCGGTGCTCCGCTGGAGCTCCGTTATTATTGTGTGTGTGTGTGTGTGTGTGTGTGTCAGAGGGAGAGAGAGAGAGAGAAAGTGTGTGTGTGAAAGAGTGTGCTCATAGATGTTGCATGTGCATGTGAGTGTATACTTGTGAGAGAGTGTATGTGTGTATGTATAAATATGCATATGACTGTGAGTGTGTGTATGAGTGTGCACAGAATTGTATATGTTATATCATCAGACTCATGATATCCAGTATTTTGTAAAGTTTCAGATCAAATGAATTGAACATTTTTCCCCATTTCCTGCTTGGCCCGATGGTGGCGCTGTGCTAGGCATCTGAATTACACATGTGAATATCATCACAATCATCTCACATCTCATCTCATTATCTCTAGCCACTTTATCCTGTTCTACAGGGTCGCAGGCAAGCTGGAGCCTATCCCAGCTGACTACGGGCGAAAGGCGGGGTACACCCTGGACAAGTCGCCAGGTCATCACAGGGCTGACACATAGACACAGACAACCATTCACACCCACATTCACACCTACGGTCAATTTAGAGTCGCCAGTTAACCTAACCTGCATGTCTTTGGACTGTGGGGGAAACCGGAGCACCCGGAGGAAACCCACGCGGACACGGGGAGAACATGCAAACTCCGCACAGAAAGGCCCTCGCCGGCCACGGTGTTTGAACCCGGACCTTCTTGCTGTGAGGCGACAGCGCTAACCACTACACCACCGTGCCGCCCATCACAATCATAATACACAATATTTTGTAAAGTGTTAGATCAATCAGTTAAGACATTGCCAATTTCCGGCACATTTCCTGCTTGGCCAGGTGGTGGTGCTATAACAGGCAGGCCCATTGGGTTATCATAATAATCATAATATCTATTGAAGTAAGAAGTGTCCAACCATACAGTCAATGCACTGTGGCTTTCTGACATGTTTCCTGTTTATGTGACAAGATATTAAAATCATAAGGCCATTTCAACATATTACAAGATATCAAAAATCCCTTCACAGTTTAATATCAGTGACATCTTGGCATCACATATAACAAATTTCACATGAATCTCATGAACCATCTAGGAGGAGCATGTTAAAATTCATCATGTGTCAAAAGACACATATTCAAAACCCTATTCTTTCCTTGGCCAGTTGGTGGCGCTATACCAGACAGGCCCATAACAGCTAAAGAGTATCAGAATCAGAATTATATTACAAGATATCAAGTTCAACATTCAGCAATATCTTGGCATATTATATGTTATAATATTTCAACATAGGCAGCACGGTGGCATAGTGGTTAGCGCTGTCACCTCACAGCAAGAAGGTCCTGGGTTCAAGCCCCATGGCCGGTGAGGGCCTTTCTGTGCGGAGTTTGCATGTTCTCCCCGTGTCTGCGTGGGTTTCCTCCGGGTGCTCCGGTTTCCCCCACAGTCCAAAGACATGCAGGTTAGGTTACCTAGTGACTCTAAATTGACCGTAGGTGTGAATGTGAGTGTGAATGGTTGTCTGTGTCTATGTGTCAGCCCTGTGATGACCTGGCAACTTGTCCAGGGTGTACCCCACCTTTCGCCCGTAGTCAGCTGGGATAGGCTCCAGCTTGCCTGCGACCCTGTAGAACAGGATAAAGCAGCTAGAGATAATGAGATGAGATGAGATATTTCAATATATCAAAAATCCCTTAGCAATTCAACTTCAGCAATATCTTGGCATCATGTTTGCCAAGTTTGACATGAATTTGATGAACCGTCTAGGAGGAGTACGTAAAAATGGCCACGTGTAATTTCACTCCAAATGGCCTTATGACATCATCATTCCAAAGTTCTACCCATTCATTTCAATGGGAAATAGATAAAGGGGTGCTATGAAGTCCCTGGGCCATGCCCGGGGCCAAAAGTCTGTGGCTGAGTAGTGATGACAATGACTGATGTGTGTATCAAATTTCATGAGTTTTTGTGCATGGGAAATGCCTCAAATAAGGCCAAATGCGGCAGAATAATAATAATAATAATAATCCTTCAAAAACAATAGGGTCTTCGCACTGAACGGTGCTCGGGCCCGAATAATCCTTCGAAAAACAATAGGGTCTTCGCACCGAACAGTGCTCAGGCCCTAATAATTATATAGGTGCAGTTGGGCTTTAACATAATAATAATAGTGCTATAGGGTGGGAAGGCTCGTGATGGTACTGTCAGATATGATGGGCATCTCCAGAGATTGTCTTAGGCAGATGGAAGGGTAGTAACTTTGGATCACAGGGACCACAACCTTTGGACCACTCCCTTGTGGAAGGCTCACTCCACTGGGTCCGCCATCCCCACTTAGCCTACGTACAGCTCCTAGAAGCAGCATCTGTTGATGTCAGTGGCCATAGCATGGTAACAGTCTCAGCTGACCAGTTAAACTACATCATGTGACTAACCATTATAGTTAGGTAACAGGGGTGGAGCCCTTTTAGGTGTTTTGTTGCTGTTTGTTTGTTTGCCAGTTCAAAATGTAAGCTCTACAGACAGGACTGTGTCCATTCAACATCTGACATGTGGTACACTGTAAACCAGCCCAGGATGTGTTGTGTGGAGGAGAGAGTGGGCTTGGTTGTTGCACTCATCTTGTCCATTTTAATCAAATTTTTGTGTAGACTGCTAGCAGTAGTCATCACAGCTTTCTAAAGTATAACCTACCAACCCAGTACTAACATTACTAACATTTAATAAAAGAATCCTAGGTGAGAGTGGGGATGATAGTAAGACAGGTGCAAGTCAAGTCACTTTATTTGTATAGCACACTTAAAAACAACAAGAGGTGACCCAAAGTGCTTTACAGTCAAAATAATTAAAATGGATAATACAAGAATACATTTGAGGAACAAGGAGATACATATCCATTCATCCATCCATTTTTTTCCATTTATCTGAAGTCAGGTCATGGTGGAAGCAGGCTAATCAGGGTATTCCAGATGTCCCTCTCCTCAGCAACGCTTTCCAGTTTCTCCTGGGGGATCCCAAGGGGTTTCCAGGCCAAACGAGTTATATAATCTCTCCAGCATGCTCTGGGTCTACCCCAAAGTCTCCTCCCAGTTGGACATGCCTGGAAAACTTCCAAAGGAAGATGCCCAGGAGGCATCCTAATCAGATACCCAAACCACTTCAGCTGACTCCTTTCGACATGAAGGAGCAGCAGCTCTACTCCGAGATTCCTCTGGATGTCTGAGCTCCTCACCCTATCTCTAAGGGTGAGACAGTCTTCCACCCTACAGAGAAAGCTCACTTCAGCCACTGCAATCTCGTCCTTTCAGGTCACTACCCAAAGCTCAGGACCAAAGGTGAGGGTTAGAATGTAGGTTGACTGGTAAATTGACAGCTTTGCCTTCTGGCTCAGCTCTCTTCCCCACAATGGAGTGGTACAATGCCCACATTACTGCTGATGCCACCCCAATCCGCCTGTCCATCTCACACTCCATTTTACTATCACTTGTGCACAAGACCCCGAGATACATGAACTCCATCACTTGGGGCAGCAACTCACTCCCAACCCAAAGGGAGCACTCCACCATTTTCTGGCAGAGAACCATGGCCTCAGATTTGGAGGCGATATAGCTTACAGCAGGTTATGGTCGCTGAACTGCTGGCTGTCCAGGTGGTGCTCTGAAAACAGTGTGGGCTTAATAGATCTCATCTCATCTCATTATCTCTAGCCGCTTTATCCTTCTACAGGGTCGCAGGCAAGCTGGAGCCTATCCCAGCTGACTACGGGCGAAAGGCGGGGTACACCCTGGACAAGTCGCCAGGTCATCACAGGGCTGACACATAGACACAGACAACCATTCACACTCACACCTACGGTCAATTTAGAGTCACCAGTTAACCTAACCTGCATGTCTTTGGACTGTGGGGGAAACCGGAGCACCCGGAGGAAACCCACGCGGACACGGGGAGAACATGCAAACTCCACACAGAAAGGCCCTCGCCGGCCCCGGGGCTCGAACCCAGGACCTTCTTGCTGTGAGGCGACAGCGCTAACCACTACACCACCGTGCCGCCGGCTTAATAGATAATTGGGCTAATTTTGAGGGCAGTGCTGGCCTGTTAGGGCAGGACGGTATCCATCCCACTCGGGAAGGTGGTGCTCTCATTTCTTGAAGCATAGGTCATAGTCTCAGAACAGGTCTAGTTAACTTCTGACAATCCAGAGCCAAGGCCAGGGAGCAGACAAACAGGCTAAACTGACTGTCTGCTAGCTGCACAGAGTCGTCACTCAGGGTTCACTACATCAAGACTGTGTCTGTTCCCCTAGCTAAACAAAAACCTAGAAATACTCAGAGTTTGTCAATATAAAATTACAGTGCCAGTCAAAAGTTTGGAAACACCTCTAATTCAGTGGTTTTTCATTATTTTAAAATTTTCTGAATTGTAGATTAATACTAAAGTCATCAACATTATGAAGAAATATATATGGAATTATTTGGTAAACAAAAAAGTGTTAATCAAACCAGAATATGTTTTATATTTTAGATTATTCAAAGTAGGCACCTATTGCTTAGATGACAGCTTTGCACATCTTGGCATTTTCTCAGTCAGCTTTATGAGGTAGTCACCTGGAATGGCTTTCAGTTTACAGCTGTGCCTTGTCAAGAATTAATTTCTTGAATTTCTTGACCTCTTAATGTGTTTGAGACCATCAGTTGTGTTGTGAAGAGGTAGAGTTGGTATACAGTGAATGGCCCTATTTGAGTACTGTTCTAATCCATATTATGCTAAGAACTACTCAACTAAGTAAAGAAAAATGACAGTCCATCATTACTTTAAGAAATGAAGGTCAGTCAGTCTGAAAAAGTTTGGGATGAGTTGAACCGCAGAGTGAAGGCAAAGCAGCCAACAAGTGCTCAGCACTTCTGGGAACTCCTTCAAGACTGTTGGAAAACCATTTTGAGTGATTACCAGCTGATTGAGAGAATGTCAAGAGTGTGCAAAGCTGTAATCAAAGCAAAAGGTGCCTACTTTGAAGAATCTCATCTCATCTCATTACCTCTAGCCACTTTATCCTGTTCTACAGGGTCGCAGGCAAGCTGGAGCCTATCCCAGCTGACTACGGGCGAAAGGCAGGGTACACCCTGGACAAGTCGCCAGGTCATCACAGGGCTGACACATAGACACAGACAACCATTCACACCTACGGTCAATTTAGAGTCACCAGTTAACCTAACCTGCATGTCTTTGGACTGTGGGGGAAACCGGAGCACCCAGAGGAAACCCACGCAGACACGAGGAGAACATGCAAACTCCACACAGAAAGGCCCTCGCCGGCCACGGGGCTCGAACCCGGATCTTCTTGCTGTGAGGCGACAGTGCTAACCACTACACCACCATGCCGCCTTGAAGAATCTAAAATCTAAAACATATTTTGGTTTGATTAACATTTTAAAGTTTACTAAATGATTCCTTACGTGTTGCTGCATAGTCTGGATGACTTCAGTATTAATTTACAATGTAGGAAAAAAAATAAAATAAAAACATTGAATTTGAAGGTGTTTCCAAACTTTTGACTGGTACTGTATGTCAATCCTGAGATACCAGTGCTGCTGACCTCTCCTGCTCTTCTGACCTGCCCAATCCATCCTGATGCCCTACTTCTGGCTGGAGTCTCATCACATTGCTCCTGTGGAGGATGGCTCCATATGGACAGTCAAAAAATACACTTGGAAGATGGTCTGGACACTTCCAGTTTCACTACAATCATTTTGGACTACAATTGACATGATAACTTTAGGAATGTAGTAAACAGTTTCACACTCAAGTCTCCGTCAATGAACAGTTGATAATGTCAACAAAATAGACTTCATGCTAAAACTATAATGAATTTCCTGGTTAAACAATTGTACTTTGTGACTACATAGGACACAGTTATAGAAGAAAGTTATTTATAATCATGGTAGCTGTCTTTATTTTTCTAAAAATTTTCTAAAATAAAAAACTAGTCTTTATTTTTCTTTAAAGCTGCTTTGCAACAATGTCTGTTGTTAAAAGGGCTATACAAATAAACTGACCTGACTTGAAAAGGGGTCTCCAAGAAGTTTTGCCAAAATACACTATTAGGTGGCACTCTATGTTGAAAAATTTGTTTAACTGTTCACAATGTGACTTTTAAACTCCTCAATATCAATTCAAGGTTCTTGTTTTTGTAGAATCCCTAGAAGTTTCTGAGTGTTGGTGTTCTGAGAGAGTTGTGATTTCTTAAGCCCCCGTCACACTTATTCAGAATTAGCAGGAATCAAGCAGAACCAGCCGGAATGAAAAATTTTTCAAAATTCGTGCCACATTTGGATGGGAATTTCAAACTGACCAACATTCTTACAGCTTTGTAAGAATGCCATTCGAATACTTAGAATGCACTTCGAACCCGCCTCGAATGATTCTTGCACATTCCAGGTGTATTAACTTTTGAATGTAGTTCAAATGTAGTTGGAACACAGTAGGAATACCTAGAATGCTGTTAGAATGCAGTAAGAATATTAAGAATGCACTTCGAATGCCGTACAAGTGCGGTTCGTTTGCTGCCCGAATAGCACCCAAAGTTGGGTTGGAAGGTGCCTCGAATGCTGTACAAATTCACCTCAAATGCAGTCAGAATGCTCCCAGAATAGCCGCCGAATATGTTTTGAATGTCAAAGAATTCAAAGAGAATGCAGCCGAATACTTAGAATGTACTTCGAATGAGCTTAGACTGTAACACGAATGTCCCGATTGTACCAAGAATGCCACCGAAATGGTCCCTGATAGGGTATAAAATGCTGCCGGAATGCACTTTTGCTAGCATTTTCATCAGTCTCAGCCCAGACACCATAGAGTATGGACCCCCTGGACCATGTTGCTTTGCTCCAGATTGCTGTCCTCCGGCAAGACCTGCTTGAAAGAGATGTGGAGGAGGCTAGGAGAAGAAACATTAAGAGGAGAAAATCCAGAAGGTATCAGACCCGACCATGGCCGTGGCCAGTGGTGGAGTTCTTGACCTTGGCTCCCTTCTTCCTTGGCCGCATGACGTGAGAAACTTGGGAAACTTTTTAAAACAGTGGACAAAAGGTTGATGTTGAGCAACTCCTCAATGCAGACTGAAGTTCCAGCAGCAGCTAACCGCATTTTTATGCGATTCGGTGGTGTTCTGAATCACATCTGGACTTATTCGAGGGCCAATCGGGACATTCCGACTGCATTTGAGATGTATTCGAGTGGCAATCGAAATATTCAGATGGCATTCGAAGTGCATTTCAGCTGAACTATTTTAATATTGAAATAGATTCCGGCAGCAATCGAGATGCACTCAAGGTGCATTCCGGCTCATTCAAGGCCCATTAGGGACATTCTGGCAGGATTTGAAGTGGCTTGCAATTTCGATTTTTCCCTTGAATGCAGTCAGAATGTTTCGAATGCCATAAGAATATTTAGAATACAGTCAGAATACACTTCGAATGCCGTTCGATATTTCTCCTCTTTGAATGCACCTCGAATGTTTTGAGCATGAGCAAAATATTCGGGCCGGCCAGAAGAACGAGCCCAAATGTTTGAAATGCACTCAGAATTTTTAGAACACACTTCGAATATCCCGGAATATACGAAGAACTTTCATTCTGAGTCATTCCGCCTCTAGTGTGACTACCCTATTAAACAGGAAGTTGGCTATTTTGAATGATAAAAATATATATATTTTTTGCTTCTCCTACCATAAATTTTGTCTAATATTTAAGTTTGGAAGGAAGCACTGGGAGAGGGGAGATTTTTTAATATGATAAAAGATTCCTCCATAATATATTGATGAATTTGTGTCAGTAAAGGCATTGAGATCGACAGCTCTAGCCGAACTACAAACATAGCTTCTCAGAACTACAATGCACAAGAACCACAGTGCCCCCTGTCACCAGCTTATTGATTACAGCTGTCGCTCATTCATGTCTAACCAGCCATGCTACTTAAGCCTCCCTTACATTCACGGTCATTGTGAAGTATTGTTCTGAGTTTACTCAGTCATACCAAGCCTTTCTACAGTGCAAAAAAAATTCTTAGTCAGTGAAAACATCTTGAAAATAGTTGAAATGATCTAGCATTTCCTATTTGAAAACAAGGCACCAATTCTGAGATTATTAAACCTAGTTCTAGGTTGCAACCAACTTATTCTAAGATGTCTTATCAAGTAAAAATATCTGTCCATGTAGCAGGATAATTTCACTAGTATTAAGTAATTTTCTCCTCAAATTCAGTTTTCAATATTTTTGCAGTGTATCTCTGCTTGACTCTGGTTTTCCTTACCCTCACTATCTCTCTGATTCTACACCTCTTGTCTTCTCTATATTGCCCTGTTTGCTGACCCTTGCCTGCTTTGTGACTATGATTCTAGTTTTGTGATTTGGCTACATTTCCTGTTTGCTACCCCACTCTACATCCATAAGTGCTTGCATCCTGATATAGACCCCTTTCACTGACATCACCCGAAACCGGAAGTAAACAGACCCTGCGCCATTTTGGAAGACCAACAAACTCAAGATAAGGGGATAATAACAGCAGCGGTATGTGAACCCACGAGAATAAAGTGGAGTGGCAAACGACTTAAACAAATCTGAGCTGTTTTATTTATGATTTATTGGCCCAACAGTAGACTTGAAAGAAACCTGTGTGAGACTTGGCAAAAAACTGTGGATATAATGGATAAGTCTGTGCATGATCTGCGGACACTTTGAGGTAAGCAAACGCAAGAAATTCAGATTTAAAACATGCTAAATTGGCCCCAAGTTGATAACTGTATGAGGAGCAAGCCTCCCAGACTTCTACAATTTAATAATAATAATAATTTAGGATGGTTTGGGGCTTGCTTGCTGCTGCCAGGTTGGTTGTTGAGTAGCCTGACTGTTTTTTTTTTCCTTGCGTGTGGTATCATTGTTGACCCGAGGTTGTTTTTTTGAACATGCCAATGCAGACATGATTTCCCCTGATGAGTTATGACTTCAGACGCGATGCGTGTGTGGAGGTGTGGAGTCCGCGTGATATGTGCGTAAGATAGGCTTCTCATGTGTTTGGAGATCCGCGCTCCGAGACAAGCGCACACACACCCCCAAGGGAAAAAAGGGGCCCCCCGAAAATATCGGCATAGTTCAAACACTGAGTGTAGGCACTGGGTGTAAACAACAAATAGTTTACAATGTCTGGGTAGCAAACAGACGGCAGAATTGGTGTCAGGTCCTCCTTATGTTTCCATTCTCCCTTGCCCCGAGTCTTATCATATGGGTCAAACCCATCAATCACAGCCAGTTTCTCCACATACCGTGCCCTTTCTGCAACTGGTAATGTACTCACATAACCAGAATTATCATCCATCGTGTCACTTTACTCTCGCTCGTATTTTGTTTTATATTGTGAGTGCATGTACTTGGTCTTCCAATATGGCACCTAACAAAATCTCGTGGCGCGGTGACGGAAGTGAGGGCATACACAATTATAATTAGTTATCTTTACTTATAAAAGCAGGCAAACCATTTGCCTTAAAAAAAACCCCACCCCACACAGAAAAATGGACTAAGAATGAAGGGGAAAAAATGCATTTGTTAGTACAACAGACAGTGTACTATGCCATTAACTTTTTAAGGCATTTGATTTGCATGTTAATCGTTATGTTAGATTAGCAATTTTGAATTTCCAGTTTATGGTCAGCAGTGGTGTAATTGTCAGAAATGGCAAGCTGAGGTGAAGTGGGGACCCAAGAGCAGACTCAACAGGCAGTATACAGAGAAGAACTTCTTTAATTAAGTAGAAGGCAGAGGTACAATAGGGCTCAGGCAAAAGTCAGTGGTCAAAAAACAGGCCAAGAGGTCAAAACACAAGAGCAGGTAGGCAGAGTCAGGGACAAAAACAGGACAGAAAAATCTTCACAAAACCTGAAGAAAACAGGGACAAGGGAAACCCAAGCAGAGGAAGCAAAAAACACAATCCAGAAGATTTTTTGACCAAACGGGCAAAAAACTGGACAGAAAACTAGATATAAAAAAAACAACAACACAGGCAGGAGGAATTGAGAAGTCACAATACCAAAGGGCTATAGCAAGGTGAGGAAAATCTACAAGAGACAGCCTGGCAACCGGAGTCGTCGTCTTCTTCTGGTTTTATGGCGGTTGGCAAACCAGCGTATTTGGTGCATTACCGCCACCATCTGGACTGGAGTGTGGAACAAGAATAGCTAACCACCCTCTACCCTAAAAAAAAAAATAGATGCCAGGGGAGACTGGCAAAAACACGGGGAACCTAAATTCTGTGTATTAACCCTGTGGTTCTCAAGAAATTGCATACATAGTTGAAGCATACATGCCCTGTACTTAACTGTAAGATGTTGTGTAGAGTAAACTCAACATGTTCTTGTTGCAGCTGATCCTTAAGTCTTTGTCTGTCTATGTGATATTTTGGACACACCATGAATACATGTTCTATGGTCTCCTGGCTGTCACTGCACTCACAGGTTCCGTCAATATGTTTCTTTATCTTGAACAACGTGCTGTTAAGTGTTGTGTGGCCAAATCGCATTCTTGAAAATACATCCTCCTCTTTTTTCCCTCTGTTTGTGCTTCTACCTTTTCCAACTTCATTCTGTATCATATGGTATTGCCGTCCTGTGTTCCCATTGTTCCACAGACTCTGCCATCTACAGTTGCACTGGTCTTAGCTTTGACCATACTTTTGACTTCAGCCTTGCTGTGGGGAATTTCCAGATCTACGCCTTCTTTCTTTGTGGCCTGCTTGGCATACTTGTCAGCGAGCTCGTTTCCCTTGACACCTATATGAGCTGGCACCCATATGAATATTACTTCAATTCCAGCTTTAATTAAGTTATTCCCCATCTGTGTTACCTCATATATAATGTCTTGCCTTAATTCAGACTGGCCGTTTCTGATGCTGGAAAGTGCTGAACTGGAGTCAGAGGCTATCACTGCTTTCCTTGGTTTATGCTCTTCCACCCACAATAGTGCTAACCATATTGCCACCAGTTCGGCTGTGTACACAGCTATGTTGTTGCTTATTCTTTCACCTTTTGCAATCTTCAGCCTTGGGATAGCATATGCCATTCCAACCCTGTCATCTGTCCTTGACGCATCTGTGTAAACCTCAAGTGATCCAGTGTACTTCTCTCTCATGTAAGTCATCACTCTATTACAGTCCACTTCTTTTTGTCTCTCCTCCAGTAGCCCTAGATCAACCCTGACCTCAGCATACAGCCATGGGGGGGGTTACTGGGAATACGACAGTGGGTGCTATGTTGACTGCACTCAGTTCCATCTCGTTAACCTTGTGCATGACTGTCCATCCAAAGCTTTTGCTTTCCCTTTCCCTTTCTTGGCAGTGTAACAGTACTGACTTTGTCATATGGCTCTCACTGTGTCCCCTCAGGTTCACCCAGTATACCAGAGAAAGCTGGTCTCTCCTAAGGTGGAGAGGCATCTCTCCCATCTCCACTTGAATTGCTGCTACTGGCGTTGTCTTAACTGCCCCACAACATATTCTCAGTGCTTGATTATGGATAACATCTAGCCATTTAAGTGAAGTGGCAGCTGCTGAACCATATACCATACAGCCGTAGTCTAGCACTGATCTAATCAGACCTGTGTAGATAGTTTTCAGTGCTCCTCTGTTCGCACCCCACCCAACCCCACATAGGCACCTCATGACGTTCAACACCTTTTTACACTTGTCAATTACTTTTGTGATATGTGTTTCCCATGTCAATTGCCTATCAAACCACACTCCCAGATACTTGAAGGAATCAACCCATTCTAGGTCTTTGCCCGCCAACTTCAATTTTACTTCTGCTCTTGCTCTCTTTTTGGTGAATATCATGGATTTAGTCTTTTCTTCTGATATTCTAAATCCCCACTGGAGGGCCCAACCCTGCACTGTGTTAAGTGCCTGCTGCACTTTCTGCACTACATAGGCAATGTTCCTTCCTCTCTTCCATATTGCCCCATCGTCAGCAAACAATGCTACTCCAGTTACACTTTGTATGTCTTTAAATATTCCATTAATCATAATTGCAAACAAAACGGGCTAACAATGCTGCCCTGTGGGGTGCCATTTTCAACTGCGTAGCATTCTCTCAGCCTTCCATTAATCTTTACCATTATAAACCTTTCTGTCAGGAAATCCTTAACCCACTGAAACATTCAACCCTTCACACCAATCTGATTTAATTTAATTAAGAGTCCATCCTTCCACAGCATGTCATACGCTTTTTCTATGTCTAGGAATACAGCCACCACTGACTCCTTATTTACTTGTGCCTTTCTGATGTCATCCTCCAGACATAGGATGGGGTACATTGTCCCTCTTCCTTTCTTAAACCCACTCTGATAATTTTCCAGCTTTCCCCTTGTTTCCACCCAATATGTTAGCCTGTCGTTGACCATGCGCTCCATAGTTTTCCCCATATGTGATGTTAAGGCTATCGGCCTATAGCTTGCTGGCTGCTTAGGGTCTTTCCCTGGCTTTTTAATTGGGATAATGACTGACTTTTTCTATTCAACTGGGATCACCCCTTCCTCCCATACCTTACTGTATAGCTTTAGCAGCACATCCTGCCCCTTTTCGGTTAGTTTCTCCAGCATAGTGTAGCAGATCCCATCCTTCCCTGGAGACGTCTTCCCCAACTTCCTTAGTGCACAGCTAAGCTCCGCCCTTGTAAATGCAGTATTCAACACATCCTCCTCTTCACCTGCCTCTAACTCAAACTGATATTTTCTAGTGGTTTCTTCTCTCCATCTTTTCTCTTCCTGCCTTAAGTTGTCCGTACTGTGTACCTTAACGAGCATCTTTGCTATAGTTTCTGCTTTCTCCTTACTGTCATTATCTTTTCACCATCAACCAACATTGGATACTCGCACTTTTCCATTTCACTTCATCTTTTTAATCATACCCCACACTCTCTCTATTGGGGTAGTTCTGCCAATAGAATCACAGAATTTCCTCCAGTATTCTTTCTTTGCTTGCTTAGTTTTCCTTACAACCGCCTGTTGCTGCTTATAATCAATAAGGCTCTGAACATTGTGTGTTCTCTTTAGGTGTCTAAATGCCCTGTTTCTCTGCTTAATAGCCTGTCTGCATTCCTCAGTCCACCATGGGACAATCCTGGTAAGATTCTTGGGTTTAGATTTTGGTATTGCCATCCCTGATGCACTAATTATGCTACAGCTGACTGCATTACTCAGACCTTCCACATCCAGGTCACCATCCACCATGCATAATAGCTCTTCACTTACTTGTTTATACTTTTCCCAATCTGCCTTTTCCAAACACCACTTCTCCTCTCTCACCTCCAATTCTTTACCAACTTCCATACCTATGTGAGTTATAATTGGGTAGTGGTCGCTTCCTGCTGTGCTACCCCTCATTGCTCTCCATTCACACCTATCTGCAATGTCTGTAGTCACAAAAGTGAGGTCAATAGCAGATTCTGTTCCTCTATCAAAGTCTACCCTTGTTCCCAACCCATCATTCATGCAGACTAGCTCTCTATCTTCAATAAACTCTTCTATTACCTTCCCACTACTATCATTCCTATCTCCCCATAGAGTATTGTGGGCATTAAAGTCCCCACACCAAACTGTTCTCCCATTAACCTCCTTCCACATCTCTTCTAATTGCTCCCTCTGTAGGGCTCTGCATGGGTTATAAAAGTTTATTATTTTCAGATTTCCCTCGCTAGACCATATCTCTACCGTAAGGTATTCTAGATCCTCCCCTCTCTTAACCTCTCTATGTTGGATTCCCTGTTGTATAAAAGTAATGATTCCTCCACCTTGCCCTACTTCCCTATCCTTTCTTATAGCACTGTACCTTTTAATCACAAAGTCCAGCCTTGGTATTAGCCATATTTCTTGTACATAAATTACGCTTGGCTTTTCCCTTATATTTTCAATATATTTCTTAAACTCCTGACCATTTGAAAGTAGGTTCCTTGCATTCCATTGCAATATTATTAAAACCATTATGTGCAACCACTCCATTCTTGATTTTGAGTTTGCTGGTCCTCTTCAAATCTTAAACATATCCTTCACTGACTCCCAAGAAATCCCTCTTACTCCCAATCTGTGGTTGGTAGAAGAGAAGACGTTTCGCCTCTCGTCCGAAAGGCATCATCAGTTCTGTCTGTCTCTGTTCAGTGATGGTCGTTCCAGGCTGACAAAATTGAACGATCCTCTCTGGCTAAGATGTCTGCCAGTTTTCTGGAAGTCCTCTCATACTCCCGCACTAGTCGAAGGGAACTCATCCCAAAGTGTGTAGAAACATATCTGATATGTTTCTACACACTTTGGGATGAGTTCCCTTCGACTAGTGCGGGAGTATGAGAGGACTTCCAGAAAACTGGCAGACATCTTAGCCAGAGAGGATCGTTCAATTTTGTCAGCCTGGAACGACCATCACTGAACAGAGACAGACAGAACTGATGATGCCTTTCGGACGAGAGGCGAAACGTCTTCAAGACTTTTCAAGCAAGTCCAGTTGCTCTCTTCTACCAACCACAGATTACTATGTACCTGGACGACTGAGTATCTTCACAGATATGCTCTTACTCCCAAGTACTTCTCAGCTGCACCAACAATTATTTTAATTCTTTTGACCTGCTTCTGTGTCTGTGCTGAACTGTTGATGACTTCTGCCATGAAGAGAACAAAGTCATTTTTCCTCACCATTAGTGTATCTTCCTTAATTTTGTCATACTTTGTACACTTTCTTTCCTTTCATTCTGTACTACTTGCTTCGGTGCCACCTCTTTCACCACCCGTATTGGCTGTACTTTCCTTACTGCCTGAGCATAAGATATACCTTCTGTCACTCTGACTCTCTGTACCTCTTGCATCGCACTCACTTCGCATCCATGATACGCCGAGCTATGTTCTCCTCAACAATTGCTACACTTCAGTTGTGCATCTTTACCACACTTCCCATATTCATGCTCCCCACTACATCTGCTGCACCTCTGTTTCCCCTTATAGACTGCTGCTGTGTGTCCAAACTTTTGGCATTTAAAACACCTGAGCGGTGGAGGAACATATACCCTCACGTCCTAACAGAGATATCCAATGAAAACTTTTTCTGGCAGTTTATCCTCATCGAATGTCAGCAAAATTGACAAGCTATCCATTAACTCGCCATTTCTTTTAGTTTTCAGCCGTTTGGCTTCTTTAACCTTAGCATTACTTATTCCCTCAATCACATCAGCTATCGACTCAGTAAGCGGTATCCCTGAGATGACGGCTCTTACACGTTTCCTGTCAAACACAACAGTACATTTTACTTTGCTGCCATTTATCTCCTTAACCTTGATAGTTTTCTTTTGTTGGTCCTCATCCTTGCACGTAATTACCAACCCCCCATTTGTGGTCTTTCTGGCAGCCCTTACCTCTCCAAACTCCTTATGCAGTGCTTTTGTGAGACGAGTCGGGTTCCATTCTTCAAACGTCGCTCCTTCCTGTTCCAACCTAACAAACACTTTGTAATCCTGCCTTCTTTCAATCACTTACTACACTAGCGGTTTCCATGTCATCCTCAGAACTCAATTCATCCGTATCCAATTTGTTTTTTTATTTTTTCCGCTTCTGTCCCTTACCTTTCGCCTGCACCCTCTTTCCATTTCCAAAACTCCCGCTCTCGTCCCTGTCCTCAACCTCACTTCCTTGTCCATCACTTCCACCTCCCCGTTCCTGTCCATTCACAATCCAGTCGTTGCCAACCGCCTCCACTACACATCCTCCACTCCTCTCAGCCATCCTCCCCTTACCCTCAAGCCTCCTAACTTCCTCCGCATATGCATGCGCATTCCACTCTACGTCTTCACGTGACATCAGACCACGTTCAAATCTCCAGGCCTCTGGCAACTGGAGTAGCTCCAAACAGTTCTTAAGAAGGCCCTGGCTGATGGGAGAGGAGTAGTAGCAGCTGTGGGAGTGCCGCTTCAGGGAAAATGGCCTTCAGCAGGGCAGGACTGAATTCCTGTCCTGGATCCGGCCTGGAGCCAGCATGGAAGTCTTATAAACTCAGGCATGGATGAACTGGACCGGACTGTGACAGTCATGGTCATTATGAATTTTAAGAAAAATCCTTTTTGTAGGTTTTGCAATAATTCACAAGTTCATATAATTGGTAATAACTTTTAAAGTCAAGTCAACTTTTAAACAAGATATTACATCTTGTTTGTCTTGATTCCCTTGAAGGTGCAAAGAATTTATCCACAAATTCTTTGCATAACCAAGAAATTTGAAAAGAGAATCCAGAGACCAACTCAAATAAAACTAATTTGTTTGTTTGTGTGTATATATACAGTGGTATGCAAAAGTTTGGGCACCCCTGGGCAAAATTGCTGTTACTGTGAACAGTTAAGCCAGTTGAAGATGAAATGATCTCCAAAAGGCATAAAGTTAAAGATGACTCATTCCCTTTATAGTTTAAGCAAAAACAATTTTTTATTTTCATCTTTTACATTTTCAAAATGACAAAAAAGGAAAAAGGCCCAAAGCAAAAGCTTTGGCACCCTGCATGTTACCTAGTAACATCCCCTTTGGCAAGTGTCACAGCTTGTAAACACTTTTTGTAGCCAGATAATAAACTTTCAGTTCTTACCTGGGGGATTTTCACACATTTTTTCCTTGCAAAAGGCTTCCAGTTCTACAAGTTTCTTGGGCTGTCTTGCATGCACTGCTCTTTTGAGATCTATCCACAGATTTTCAAAGATGTTTAGGTCAGGGGACTGTGAGGGCCATGGAAAACCTTCAGCTTGTGCTTCTTGAAGTATTCCATTGTAGATTTTGAGGTGTGTTTTGGATCATTGTCTTATTGTAGGACCCATCCTCTTTTTAACTTCAACTTTTTTACAGATGGTGTTATGTTTGCTTCCAGAATTTGCTGGTATTTATTTGAATCCATACTTTCCTCGACCAATGAAATGTGCCCTGTGCCACTGGCTGCAACACAACCCCAAAGCATGATTGATCCACACCCATGCTTCAGAGTTGGAGAGGTTTTCTTCTGATGACTCTTCCATGAAGGTCATATTTGTTCAGGTGTCGCTGCATAGTTGAACAGTTCACCACCACTCCAGGGTCTGCTAAATCTTTCTGAAGGTCTTTTGCAGTCAAACAGGGGTTTTTATTTGCCTTTCTAGCAATCCAAAGAGCAGTTCTTTCAGAAAGTTTTCTTCATCTTCCAGACCTCACCTTGATCTCCACTGTTTCTGTTAACTGCCATTTCTTGATAACATTACAATCTGAGGAAACAGCTACCTGAAAACACTTTGCTACATTCTTGTAGCCTTCTCCTGCTTTGTGAACATCAATTATTTTATTATTCAGAATGCAAGGGAGTTGCTTAGAGGAGCCGATGGCTGTTGATTTTAGGGACAAGTTTGAGGAGTCAGAGAATTTATACAGCTTTGAAATCTGCATCATCTGACCTATCCTAACGAAGAATTTGAACAAGCCACAGCTCAATAAGCTAGTTAAGGTCTGGAACCTTGGTAAAAGTTACCTGAGAACTCAAATGTATTGGGGTGCCCAAACTTTTTCATGGTGTTCCTTTTCTTTTTTCACTCTCCAATTATACAAAACAAAAATAATACACAAATCTTGCAGAAAACGCTGAAAAGAAATGTGTCATCTTTACCTTTATGCCTTTTGATGATCAGTTCATCTTCTGCTCACTTAACTATTCACAGTAACAGACATTTTCAGTAAGGGTGCCCAAACTTTTGCATGCCACTGTATCTTTTTAAAAAATCAGGATTTCCACTCAAGCGTCATAGCAAAGCAGACCTGCTATGCTTAATTTATTGACCGAAATGATCAGTGACATGCCGCTACCCTTTAAACCATCACCACAACACTCACAATTTAGACCTACCAGAGATCGCATTAATGCAGAAATCATGCTTTGCTTTTTTTTTTTAACATACAAAAATGCACGTTCAGAATTTTAATGCATCCTGGGACACAGGGCTCCTACTTGAATTTTTCCCAGTTGCCTTGACAAAGAAAAAGATTATGTTGTTGAACAAAGTAAGCAAAAGTGAACAGCAAAAAGGTCACAGCATCATGGTCGCTTATACGTGACATCATGGCAACTGCAGATATCTGGATGTGGGCTTTGGACACGATATATTTTATTAGATATAATGCTGCTCAACTAGCAGCATGTTTGTTATGTACTGATAATGTAGATGAGGCTAAACACCATAAAATATGCGAGTTCTCAGCTATGGCTTGTTTATTACTGTTATTAGATTAGATAAAACTTTTATTGATCCCTTTGGGTGGGTTCCCTCAGAGAAATTAAGATTCCAGCAACATCATTACAGATAAACAGAGAAAAGAAATAGAGAAAACTTCTAGATAAATTAAAATAAATTAAGTATTACATATACAAATATATAAAAAGAATAAGATATGGGGAAGAGAGGAAGGGGGAGGGGGAAGAAGAAAAAAAGGAAAAAAAAAAGAAAAAAAAAGGTGGGGAGAAGGGGGGGGCAGCAGTAGGAGAGATATTGCACTTTATATTGCATATTGTCCGGTATTGATTATTGTTAGGCTAGGCTACTGCTCCTTCCCATCCTCTGTCCTCCTGTTACCCCCCCCCCCCCCCCCCCCCCAGAGAGGAGTTGTACAGTCTGATGGTGTGAGGGACAAACAGGGGCGCCGCTGGAGGGGGGAGTTAGGACGATTCTAAGTGCCTGGCAGTGACGGGGGCCTGTGAGGGATATTAATGTTATTTTAATAGTATTGGCTTGTGTAAGTTTTTGAAATAAAATATTTCATTTCATCTGTTAAAATATGCAAATTATACATGGTTATGATTTGCTATAACATTTTCCTTGAATTATTTATGATATTGTCATTTCACTCCTCCACCCTTTTTAATAATGGTACAGTCTGATTCTGGGAGCGGGACATGTGAAATGTGTATGCTCCGTGTATGCACAGCACTATTAGCGCAGCTCAGATCAGCTGTCAGTTTTTCTACATGCACAACAGAGGTGTACATTCTAGAAATTGCTAAGCAGGAGCAGGTGTGATGGTGGTGAGATAAATTATGAAGTCCGGATATCAAAAATGGAAGGAGAAGCAGCAGAAAGCTGAAAGGGAGAAAAAGGGTCGACAATTGGTGACTCAGTTTTTCCCAAAGAAAGGTAGCCTATTATACACTGACACTCGATGCCATTACAACATACTAGCTAATGATAGACTAGCAGATTTCATTTTAACCTAGTTGGAATATCAAGACAACACTTTTCAATAAGCAGTGCAGTGTCATTTTATTTAAATACTTCACGTTTATTGCCATGGAAGATCAGATGAATGTAATGTAGAAGGTCTGCACAGAACTAGCTAAACTTGTGCAATAAGCTAGCCTACTTGGCTAATACGTGAGATAAAATATTACGCTAGCCTACATGATACTGGTGCTAATAACTGGTTTCAAAATTAATGAGGTGCCCTCAACATACACAGATTCAGCCTCAGGAATAGGACCCCAGCCCTCAACCCAAATCCCAGTTGAAGGAGGTGAGCAATACAATCCATGAATAAAGGATTTCTAGGGTTAAAAACTATTTTAATTGCTAGGCTACAGTAAGCAGCATTAGACTATGAAGACTTACATTAAAATGAAAAGAAATTTCTTTTATGAGCAACTATTCTCAGGTAACTTAGTATGGAGTTCATTCAATCAAAATGTTCATGTGTTGAGAGAACTTGCATGCATTACTGTCTCAGTAGTATCTCAGTGGATTTATAACAGATTCTGTATGGATACTTCAGAGCCAGGGCCCTCCTCAGGCCATGATGCAGCAGCCAGAGAGGAGGCCAGAGGTGTTCAAATGCAGGAAGAGGAGAGGGCGAGTAACAGCAGCTCAGGTGATGATGAGGAAGAAGCAGCAGCAGTGAAGAGTAAGGAACAGGCTGAGTTAAGGGACACTGCAGAGACTGAGCAGCATGCAGAATCGGAGGATCTGCTGTCTGCTAATCCAGGGTTGTGGCCAGCTAATTTAAGTGATAGTGACAGGGCAACTATTGTCAGAAAATTAGCTTTTACTGATGAAAAACAAATGCTCAAAGATTCAGAGGGAAAGCCATTTCCAGATTACCTGATGTACACCAAAGCAGCAAATGGCAGAGAAAAAATGAAAAGGGATTGGCTGATTTACAGTGAGAGTGCAAATGCACTGTACTGTATTCTTTGCATTCTTTTTTCTTCTGGCATAGAAAGGCCTTCTCAAAGTGCTCTCAGTAATGAACACGGCTACAAAATGTGTGACGTAAAGTGACGCTGTATGTAAGACAAATTTCCAAGCCATGAAAACAACAGGGCACACAGGGATGGTTACTGGAGATGGAAAAACCTGCAGTGATCTGTTATGGCTGCAAGAAGAATAGACCACCATCTGCAACAGACTTCAAATTCAGTTGCTTGCACTTGAAAATTTTACCGAGGGGGGGCCTAAATTGTAATCTTTCATAGGGTCCAAGATTTCTAGTGGCGCCCCTGGGGACAAAGGAGTTTTTGAGTCTGTTCATCCTGCACTTGGAAAGGAGCATTCTGTCACTGAACAGGCTCCTCTGCTTGATGATGACGGTGTGCAGAGGGTAACTGGCATCGTCCATGATGTTCAATAGTTTGTCCATAGACCTCTTCTCTGCCACCATCACCAGAGTCCAGCTTCACGCCGACCACAGAGCCGGCCCACCTGCCTGATCAGTTTGTCCAGCCTGAATGTGTCCTTCTTGGATGTGCTGCCTCCCCAGCACACCACGGTGTAAAACAGGACACTGGCGACCACAGACTGATAGAACAGGAGTTTCCTGCAGATGTTAAAGGACCGCAGCCTCCTAAGGAAGTATAGCTTGCTCTGTCCCTTCCTGTATAAGTGTTTGATGTTGCAAGTCCAGTCCAGCTTGCTGTCCAGCCACAGACCGAGGTACTTGTAGGGATCCATAGCCTCCACCTCGACTCCCTCAATCAGAACTGGTCGTGACCTTGGTCTGGACCTCCCAAAGTCAATGACCAGCTCCTTGGTCTTCGAGGTGTTGAGCTGCAGATGGTTCCTGTTGCACCACACAGCAAAGTCCCTCACCAGGCTCCTATACTCCTCATCTCTGTCGTCACTGATACACCCAACGATGGCTGTGTCATTGGCAAACTTCTGGAGGTGACACAGCTCCGAGTTGTAGCAGAAGTCCGCGGTGTACAGGGTGAAGAGAAGAGGGGCCAGCACCATGCCCTGGAGTGCTCCAGTGCTGCTAATCACAGTGTCAGATGTGATGTCCTTCAGCCTGACGTACTGCGGCCTGTCAGTGAGGTAGCTGGAGATCCAGGTGACCAGGCAGGGGTCCACTTGCATCCTGTTCAGTTTGTCCTGAAGCAATAGGGGCTGGATGGTGTTGAAGGCACTCGAGAAGTCCAAGAATAGGATCCTCACTGTGCCATTTCCCTTATCCAGATGCGAGTGGGCTCGGTGTAGCAGGTAAAGGATTGCGTCTTCCACACCGACACCTGCCTGGTACGCAAACTGCAGACAGTCCTGGGCATGTTGTACCTGGGGTCTGAGGAGGAAGAGCCGCTCCAATGTCTTCATCAGATGTGAAGTGAGTTCCACCGGTCGGAAGTCGTTCAGCTCGCTGGGCCGATTCTTTTTGGGAACTGGAACGATACATGATGTCTTCCAGAGGGTGGGCACTCTCCCCAGCTGCAGGCTAAGGTTGAAGATGCGTTGGAGTGGTTCACCCAGTTCAGCAGCACAGGTCTTCAGTAGTCATGGACACACCTTGTCTGGGCCTACTGCTTTCCTGGGGTGAAGCTTCCTCAGTTGACCTCTGATCTGGTCTGCAGTAACTCATAGAGGAGTCTGTGTTGAGGTGGGGGAGGAGGGGGCTGCTGTGATGACTGGGGGGAGGTGTGTTGAGGGAAAAAGGAGAGATGGCTGCAGTGAGGGAGAGGGTGGGGGGGACGTGGGCTGGTTGAACCGATTGAAGAAGTCATTCAACTCGTTCGCCCTCTCCACTGTCCCCTCAATGACTCTGGTCTTTGTATTGTGGCCTGTGATGATTTTCATACCTTCCCAGACCTCCCTCATGCTGTTC
The DNA here is from genome assembly GCF_027579695.1 of Neoarius graeffei. NCBI lineage: Eukaryota > Metazoa > Chordata > Actinopteri > Siluriformes > Ariidae > Neoarius > Neoarius graeffei. The sequence continues at coordinate 45,047,300 of NC_083578.1, forward strand.
TCCTTCAGCTTCTGCTCATCTTTCTCCTGTAGCTGTCCTTAGCTTCCCTCACACAGCGTTTTACCTCCTGCTGTGCTGCTTTCATCGCCTCCCTATCCCTGCTCCTGAAGGCGGCCTTCTTCCTGTTGAGGACAGCTTTGACTTTCTGTGTTACCCATGGCTTGTTATTAGGGTAACACCATACAGTCTTAGCGGGGGAGACCACGTCTGCACAGAAGTTAAGGTAATCCGTCAGACAGTGTGACAGCCCTTCTATGTCCTCACAGTGTGGGCTAAGCAGCACATCCCAGTCCGTGATGTCATAACAGTCCCTGAGGGCATCTTCCATTTCAGGGGACCACCTGAAATGGAGCAGGCTGCCTTTGAACCAGGGGGGTGTACTTCGGCTGTAGAAGAACCAGGTTGTGGTCAGATTTCCCTAGTAGGGGGAGGGGTGTGGCTCTGTATGCATCTCTCACATTAGCATACAGCAAGTCAATTGTCCTGTTGTTCCTTGTTGGACAATCCACAGCCTGGTAAAAAGCAGCCAAAGTAGAGTCCAAAGTAGCATGATTAAAGTCCCCAGAAATGATGATAAATGCCTCAGGGTGCTATGTCTGCAGCATTGCTGTGACAGAGTGAATCCTCTCACATGCAGCGGCTGTGTCTGCCCTCGGAGGGATGTAAACACAGATGGTGATCACGTGACTGAACTCCCTTGGCAGATAATATGGCCGCAGGCTAAAGGCTAGCAGCTCCAAGTCCGGGCAACATAAAACTGTCTTTATGGAGATATGTCCCGGGTTACACCAGCGATTGTTAACATAAATGATGAGTCCCCCACCTTTGCTTTTTCCGCATGTGTTAGTGTCTGTCGGCTCTCACAGCAGTGAATCCCTGCAGGTCCATGTTAGCATCCGGTACAAGGTGTGTTAGCCATGTCTCCATCAAGATAAACCAGTAAATCCGCTGGTTGTTCAGAGCGGAAAGCTCGTCGACTTTATTCGGCAGCGAGTTCACATTCCCCATGATAATGGAGGGAATGGATGGTTTGCAGCACCGCCGGTTGTCCATTAGCCTAGCCTTTAGCTTAGCTCCAGCTTTGCAGCCCCAGGGTTTCCTCCTCAACTCAGCCGGGATGGGGTGTCGTATCCCGGCTCATCCCATTGTTTTCAGGGCCAGCAGCTCCTCTCTCAAATAAGTGAGAAAACTGGCTCTTGTTTGCATGTTAAAGTTAAAAATATCCATGTGTAGGTATCATGCCGCCATCTTGTGTCAGAACTACAATTCCCAGGCAACTTCCGCGTGCCCTACGTCACGCGTGGGCGGGATCACCTACGTCAGTCTGCCATGCACGCATAAATCCAAGCAGAAGCTCCGCCATTTTGTCTCTCGCGTCTGGCTTCCAACGAGTCTAGACGCACAAAAGAGGCGCTCTCCATCAAAAGACGTATTTCTTGCAAGATCCATCACTCAGCGCGATTTTCTTTCTTACCCTTGGCAAAGGTAAACTCTAGAGTCACGCGATCTTTAAACTCAACCTGAGTTACAACCAGTTTACTTGTATTAGAAGTGACGTCACGACTGCAGCCCAGGCAGTTGAAAGTTAAGAAGCGATTGAATCCTTTTTAACTCAAAGGCGCTGTGCATCTTATTCTGATCAGAGACTTTTCCTCACGAACGCTGAGGTTCGGACCAAGAATCCTCTGCTTTCCACGGGAACCACCCAAGTGCTCCGCTGGACCCGAAAGTTTTCTACGCCTCCATCACTAGTGGCTCACGTGCTCCCACGGCGAGGCCCGAAACTACACCGGCGAATAGTTTTTCATATCTTGCTAAAGGCAGGATTAAGTAAGATTTTGGCATTTGGGCATAATTAAGATAGTCTTAGGAATTTGCTTTTATTTGAAATAGTGTGAATTTAAACCCAGGTTTATCTGTTACACTGTTAGACACGCAGCGTGTTGATTTATTTTGGTTCTATGTTCTCTCAATTGTTTAATAGATAGGCTGCGCATGCTCCTCTCCGACTAACACTTTTTAATTTCCTTATCATACATTTTGACCTTATCAAGGTTTCAGTGAGTTTGGTAATGTTATGAGTGTGGAATCTTTGTTACTGAGAAAACACGTGCTCAACAGGCCTGACCAGGCCTGATATACTTTAGATAGCTTCCCTTTGTCTTTAGCAACACGTGCTCAGTAGGCCTCACCAGGCCTAACAAACACACTTTAGCTAGGCCATAGGGCCTTTCACAAACACACACTAGCAACACAAGGCTAATCTAGGCCTCCACCACGTGTAGTTAGCTACACGAGGCTAAACACATGGTCAAGTCCTTTACACACACACACACACACACACAAGCACACATGAGCAACAGAGCTAATCCTTTGTTCCATTTAGATAACATTCTTTTGTTTTAGCTAGCAACAAGCTAGGCCATACACACACACACACCACACATGTATATACACACTTCACTGCTTGTATATATTGATTTATTATTTTTATCTTTGTATAATACATTCATTTATTAAACAAACTGTGTTTGTTTGTGTGAACAATATCTGAAGTCCCCAATCTTCTCAAAGAATTCAAAAAGGTGCATATGAGTTATGTAATATGGTAAGTGATCGTAATAATTTGGAAATATACCATAATTTAGCTGTTTGGTAATTTATTATTAAGCACCAGGATTAATGGTATGATTCACTAAATGATTCATTGAACGATTCACTAAATGATTCACTGAACGATTCACTAAATGATTCACTGAACGATTCACTGAATGATTCACTTCAAATGAGACTGATTCTATGGTATGATTCAATTCAAATGAGTCAAAGTAAACGATTCAATGGGATTGATTCATTTTAATTATTAACCTTCAAATTTAATGAGACTGATTTAATGAGATTGATCACTTAATTTCAATAATTAACTGATTGCACCCACACATGTTATATAAGTAAAACACACTATGTCTTCATAAGAAGAGCAGAAAAGTAAAAAAGGTGGAAAAAAGAGGTTTAAAGAGCTAAAAACTACAGAGCTACTGGAGAGGGAGCCATCTCACACAGTGCCCATACTAGAACCTATAAGTCCACATGTGTGCTTACCTTTGTCATAAGGTATTTTTTTTATCAGGAATTTTCCTTAACATTCCAGCATGAAACCTGCCTATCAGTAGGCATCTGTACTTTTGTCTGCCTTTAGCATCTCCAGTGCATTGAGAAGTCCCACATGCTAAATAGTTCAGGATGTCGTAGTGTCCCAAATCCAGTAGTTGGTTTGCCGAACACTTTTCAAGTGGAATAAAAACATTTGTGGGTAAACTAAGAAGAACAAGGCTTTTTTTTTATTTTTGTCTAATGTAAACTCAAGCACAGCGAAATTCCTCCTCTGCATCTAACCCATCTGAAGTGGTGAATGTGCATACACACACACAGGCACACACGCATAGACACACACATGCAAGCACACACAGAGTGAGACAGAGAGAGAGAGAGGAGTGCAGAATAAATACATTTGTGGGTAAATTATATGGATCTGTGATGCCTGCATGTTTAAGCTTTTGAATGTAACATGATCTGCTGGTATGGTAAATAAGTTTTTAACCATTTCAGAGAGATTGTACTGACTGGGACAACAATGTCTGCATCAGTGTGGGGAAAACAAAGGAGATGGTTGTGGACTTCAGGAGAGGTGACCACATGCCCTCCCCCCTCTATATCAGCGGAGAAGCTGTAGAGATGGTCCACAGTATCAAGTACCTGGTGGTCTACATCTCTAGTGACTTGAAGTGGACCACGAACACAGCCAGCGTGGTCAAGAAGGCCCACCAACGCCTCTACTTTTTGAGCCCTGCGGTCCTGGGAGCCTTCTACAGGTGTGTGGCAAACTGACCTCCTCCATCACCTCCTGGTATGGAAACTGCTTGGCTGTAGACAGGAAGGCTCTGCAGAGGGTGGTGCACACAGCACAGAAAATCACCCATTGCAGCCTGCCATCCATAGAAGACATGTATAACAGCCGGTGCAGGAGCAGAGTGGTCCACATCATGGGTGACTCCACTCACCCAGCACACAGACTATTCAGCCTCCTCCCCTCAGGAAAAAGACTCTGCAGCATCAGGGCCAAAACATCAAGGCTCCACCACAGCTTCTTCCCAGAAGCTGTGAGACTAATGAACACTAAGCCTAAGCTCTGATGCTGCCCCCCTACTCCCCTCATTTTGCATTTTTGCACATATTGAAGTTTTTACTGTTCACCTGAATACTTTTTAATCATGGTTGCACTATTTTTTTTCCTATTCTATTTTTATATTTATTTTTAATTTTAATTCTTCTATTTATATACGCTGCTGGCCCTGAGGCACAAATTTCATTTACATGCAAAACATGCAAATGACAAAGATCCTTGACCTTGATTGCAGTCATCTCGATTTCTGCATTATTGGCAAATATGCCATCTGGACTATTGCCAAAAGTTAATGATTAGTATTTTGAGCAACTCCTGCCATGTTGCATCATTCCTTTTGCTTGACACGAAATAAACTGCAGTCTCCTTTGAGTATTGTATTGACTTTTTTTTAAATGGCGGGAATTCAGTAAAATTAGAAGTAAAATATAGCCTTTTTCCTCAACATGATGAACTCTAGATTTCACCAGAAGCCTTGAAATGAGCTGTTATATTTCAAAATTTTCTGGGGGAGCATGCCCTCGAACCCCCCTCTTTGCACCTCACTACACGTGCAGGGGGGCCGCTACACTTTCCAGTTTTTCGAAGGGAAACCCTGTGTTGCAAATCCCTGATGTGAGTGGAATACTGAAGCAAGTGATGTTAACACAGTGCTTTATTTTCACTTTTCAAGGTTACTTTTCAGCATTACTAATCTCACTCATTCACTCATACACACTTGCTGAGGTTGGGAGAGCTTCTCTCTTGTTGCTCTCTCCCTCCTTTCTACCTTCCATCCTCAATGCAAAACACACACAGACACAACATTAATTGCCAACAGGGGTACTGACTTTGCCACTCACCTTCCCTGGCCCCACCCTCCATTCACAAACCAATGCTTGGCCATGCCCCCACTGCCACATACTCCCACCACCCACCTCAGGCCGGGGAGCCATCTGGCCTGCAGTGGACTCCCCACCCATTTTTGGCCCCTGGCCTGTAGACCACCTCGAATTTAAATGGCTGGAGGGTGAGATACCAACAGGTGATCTCTGCATTGGCATCCTTCATGCTGTGAAGACACTGGAGGGGGACGTGGTCTGAAGAGAGGGTGAAAAGGTGCCCCAGCAGGTAGTATCAGAAGGTGAGGACTGCCCACTTGATGGCTAGGCACTCCTTCTCAATGGTGCTGTACTTACTTTCACACATTGAGAGCTTGATACTGATGTACAGCACTGGACATTCCTCGACCTCCACTTTCTGGGACAAACTGGCCCCCAACCCTCTGTCTGATGCATCCATCTGCAAAATAAAGGGGAGAGAGAAGTCAGGGGAGTGTAGAAGTGGCCCTTCACACAGTCCAGCTTTTACCTTGGTGAAGGCCTGTTGACACTGCTCCATCCACTGGACTAGATCTGGTGCTCCCTTTTTAGTGAGATCAGTCAGCAGGCTGGTGACATCTGAATAATTAGGTATGAACCTATGAACCAGCCAGCCCCAGGAACTGTCTCACCCTCTTTTTGGTCTTGGACCTCAGGTGGGCCACAATCGTTGCAGTCTTGTCAATTTGGTGATGCACTTGCCTATGACCTTAGTGGAAACCCAGATACCATACTTCCACCTGCCCAATCGCACACTTTTTTGGGTTAGCTGTGAGACCCACCCTCCTCAGTGACTCTAGGATGGCCCTAAGGTGTTCTAGGTGCTGCGGCCAATTGTTGCTGTATATAATAATGTCATCGAGGTACGCCACCACATAGGCAGCATGGGGGTGAAGGATCTTGTCCATGAGGTGCTGGAATGTAGCAGGAGCCCCAAATAACCCAAAAGGAAGTGTGACAAATTTGTGTCATTTGAATGGTGTGGAAAAGGCCGTTTTCTCTCAGGATAGAGGAGACAAGGGGTTCTGCCAATATCCCTTTGTCAAGTCCAATGTTGAGTAAAAGTGAGCAGCACCTAACCGATCAAGCAACTCATCAATGCAAGGCATTGGGTACACATCAAATTTAGACATTGCATTGATTTTTCTGTAGTCCACACAGAACTGGACCGACCTATCAGTCTTGGGAACCAGGACCACTGGGCTGCTCCAGACACTGTGGGACTCCTCGATTTTGCCCATTTCAAGCATGGCCTCATCCAGAGCCACATTTTTTTGTGTTCAGGGAAGCAGTAAGGGCAGGTACACACCACCACTCCTGGGTGTGTTTCAATGTGGTGTTCCATGAGGTGGGTGCGGCTGGGAAGGGGCAAGAACACATTGGAAAATTCCTTTTGCAACCTGGCAACCTCTGAGTTGGGCCAGTGAGAGGTGGTCTCCACAGGGGACCGGAGCGGTTTGAGTTCATTATTTTTGTCTTTACCTCCGGCCCCAGCTCCATCTTCTCTGGAACTACTGATGCCAACACCACAGGGTCCCCTCATTCCAATGTTTTAACAAGTTGAGGTGGTACATTTTCAATGCCCTGCCCTTATCCATTCACTTCACCTCACCTCATAGTCAACGTCCCAATTCACTGTGTGACCTCAATGAGGCCTTGACCCTTGGCAACTAATTTGGAGCTCCAAGTGGTCAGAAATACGAGTACTATCATCCACTGTGAACTGTCTATGGGATGTGCCTCGTTGTACAGCTGGGCTTGGCATTCTTGTGCCTGCCGCAATTCTCCTGAGTTAAGTGCTTGAGGGTGTGGAGCTTTGCGCACAGGTCGAGAATGTATTGCATTTAGTTTTTACTAGGTGGAGGTCCGTCCTCCCAATTTTCCCACAGCCCATCCAAAATGCTGCATGGCTTATGCCCATATAACAATTTGAATGGGAAGAATCCCATGGAGGCTTGCAGGACCTCTCATACTGCAAATAATAGGGGCTCAAGCCATTTATCCCAAGTATGTGCATCTTCACTTACAAACTGCTGAAATATTGTGGAGAGGCACTGCTTCTGGATATTGCATTGCATAGTCCACCAGGACTAAAATAAAGCAATATCTGTGTGCTGAAAGATCTAATGGCCAGATAAGATCCATGCCAATTTTCTCAAAGGGGGTCTCAATTAGAGGGAGAGGGCACAAAGGTGCTTTTGGGCTGGATTTACTAGTTGGAATTTGTGGCATGCCTCACACCACTGACGGACATCTCCCGCGAATCCCTGGCCAATTGAACCAGGCCATTATTCGGGCTAGTGTTTTATCCAGTCCTAAATGTCCAGCCACTGGATTAAAGTGAGCCGCGTGGAATACGACTTCCCTACGCCTCTTTCAGATTAACAACTGGGTTAACTGTTTGCCGGTTTGAGTGTCCTGTGTCACTTGGATAGTGCCTATCCTTAACCCTCTGGGGTTGAGAGCTTCACTGGCAAAGTTTGGGAGATTTAGAATAAGTAGGTCACGTGTTTAGATTAATATCTTTGATTTTTTATCATACAAGCATAATAAGCATATTGACAAACTTTATACTTGACACTTTCCTATGTGCCCACTGCCAAATAATATTGTAGTTTTTAAATTACCTACAGTGGTGCTTGAAAGTTTGTGAATCCTTTAGAATTTACTATATTTCTGCATAAATATGACCTTAAACATCAGATTTTCACACAAGTCCTAAAAGTAGATAAAGAGAACCCAGTTAAACAAATGAGACTCTGGGATGTTGGTGGGTTTCCTCACATGAACTGCTCGCTTCAGATCCTTCCACAACATTTCGATTGGATTAAGGTCAGGACTGACTTGGCCATTCCAAAACATTAGATTTATTCTTCTTTAACCATTCTTTGGTAGAACAACTTGTGTGCTTAGGGTCGTTGTCTTGCTGCATGACCCACCTTCTCTTGAGATTCAGTTCATGGACAGATGTCCTGACATTTTCCTTTAGAATTCACTGGTATAATTCAGAATTCATTGTTCCATCAATGATGGTAAGCTCTCCTGGCCCGGATGCAGTAAAATAGGCCCAAATTATGTTACCACCATATTTCACAGATGGGATAAGGTTTTTATGTTGGAAGGCAGTGTTTTTCTTTCTCCAAACATAATGCTTCTCATTTAAACCAAAAAGTTCTATTTTGGTCTCATCCATCCACAAAACATTTTTCCAATAGCCTTCTGGCTTGTCCACATGATCTTTAGCAAACTGCAGACGAGCAGCAATGTTCTTTTTGGAGATCAGTGGCTTTCTCCTTGCAACCCTGCCATGCACACCATTGTTGTTCAATGTTCTCCTGATGGTGGACTCGTGAACATTAACATTAGCCAATGTGAGAGAGGCCTTCAGTTGCTTAGAAGTTACCCTGGAGTCCTTTGTGACCTTGCCAACTATTACACGCCTTGCTCTTGGAGTGATCTTTGTTGATCGACCACTCCTGGGGAGGGTAACAATGGTCTTGAATTTCCTCCATTTGTACACAATCTGTCTGACTGTGGATTGGTGGAGTCCAAACTCTTTACAGATGGTTTTGTAACCTTTTCCAGCCTGATGAGCATCAACAATGCTTTTTCTGAGGTCCCCAGAAATCTCCTTTGTTCATGCCATGATACACTTCCACAAACATGTGTTGTGAAGATCAGACTTTCATAGATCCCTGTTCTTTAAAACAGGTTGCCCACTCACACCTGATTGTCCTGCCATTGATTGAAAACCCCTGACTCTAATTTTAACTTTAAATTAACTGCTAATCCTAGAGGTTCACATACTTTTGCCACTCACAGATATGTAACATTGGATCATTTCCCTCAATAAATAAATGACCAAGTATAATATTTTTGTCTCATTTGTTTGTTGGAATGCAGTGGGTTCTCTGGGTTCTCTTTATCTACTTTTAGGACTTGTGTGAAAATCTGATCATGTTTTTGGTCATATTTATGCAGAAATATAGAAAATTGTGAAGGGTTCACAAACTTTCAAGCACCACTGTGTGTGTGTGTGTGTGTGTGTGTGTGTGTGTGTGTGTGTGTGTGTGTGTAATATAAAATAATTTGGAGTTGCCTTGGGCATTATGGTTTAGGCAACGTAAACGACACACAATTTCAGCATAAGGGCGACCATGTAACAATATGGATGCACCCAAGATCTAAACAATGGCACTTGCTAGGCTATGTAATCGTGCTTAAGCGTGACATGCAAGATGTCTGCAATGTTCATTCCTTGCATAGAGCAGAGTGCTGGACAGACCATGTTCTTGTTAGATCAAAGATGTGTTTGGTCATAAAGCCTGCTGCTCAGTCATGTAAGACAGTCAAGCTTCCTAAATGTCTAGATGTTGCCCAACTTTACTTATCAGATACACAGGCCATCTTGCAGGAGAGACTTGGCACAGTGACATACTCCAACTCATGGAAGGTTACACGTGAGCAAATCTACAACATCACTAAGGATATTGTTTGCACTGTGTCCTCCAAATCCTGAGACTGGTTTGATGAAAATGATCAAGCCATAAGTGCCACTCTTTTTACCAAGAACAATTTACGTAAATGCCTTATGCAGAAAAATCTATGAGACTCAGAGAAAGCAACTGAACAAGGAGGTGTGTATGTGCGGTATCATAGTACAAGCAAGCTTTTCAACATACTTTTCAGCAAAATCAAAAGTTCTTCTAACTATTGTCTGTATCTCCTGTATGCTAATGACTGCGACCTGGTCTCCCACACTGCTGCTGATGTGCAGTGTTGTCCGAGTCATGTAAAGCTTTTGGTCTGATAATCAGTTTGGATAAGACAGTCGTCATGTTTCAACCAGCTCCATGCGCAGCCTATGTAGAACCTTCCATTTATGTGGATGGGAAGAAGCTGAAAGTCATTGATAACTTTACCTAACTTGGTAGCATAATAAATCATCAATGTTCCCTTGACGATGAAATCTCCCTCTGGCTTAAGAAAGCCACTGATGGCTTTTCTGCTCTTCAAGACTGTATGGTCTCAGAAAGGCTTGAAGAAGAAAACAAAATTAATGTCTATAATGCTTGTGTTCTTACAAGCCATGTCTCACAATATTCTTGTGAGACATGGGTGACCTTATAGGAAACATTTAGATCTTCTGGAGTGCTTTCATCAGCATTGTCTTCAATCAATCCTTGGCATCCTGTGCATTGCACGTGTTCCAGACACAGAAGTACAGGAGCGAGCCGATACACTCAGCATAGACGCTCAAATACACAAGCACTGCCTTCGGTGGGCGGGACATCTGGTTCGGCTGGATGACAGCTGTATCCCCAAGCAGATGTTTTATAGAGAGCTAGCTGAAGGAAAGAGACCTCAACAAAAACCTGAGAAGCATTTCAAAGACTGTGTTAAAGATTCCCTGTTAAAATTCGATCTTAATATCATAAACTGGGAAGAACAGGCTGGCAATGGGAATACTTGGATGAAACAGATACACTGAGGCTGCCGTTCATTCCATGCTAAGTCAATAGGCTGAGCCAAAACCAAAAGAGCTGCCCACAAAGGAGAGGAAGTAGATACAGATGTGTCTCAGTTCTGCTGTAATGAGTGTGGCCATATTTGCTTGTCAAATGCAGGGCTTCGAAGCCATCTCAGAAGTCATACAGACCACCCCCTACAGACTATACTCAGTTCGTTCTGGCAGACCCGCTTATGTGTCATGTCTGCGGCAAAGTCTGCAAGAGCCGATCTGGACTTACAAGACATTCCAAAACTCATAAAGATCCTCCACCCGACGGAACCAACCATCAGGCCACAACCACAGACCGAGTTTGCAGTATTTGTGGCAAACTCCTGTAAATCACTCACTGGCTTCAAAAGTCACTGTCGATTTCATGTGCATGTGCGTAGGAATAATCAGCCATAGGTCAACTTGTCAGCCCTGTGATGACCTGGCGACTTGTCCAGGGTGTACCTCGCCTTTCGCCCGTAGTCAGCTGGGATAGGCTCCAGCTTGCCTGCGACCCTGTAGAAGGATAAAGCGGCTAGAGATAATGAGATGAGATGAGATGAGGTCAACTTGTCAGCAATGATCTTGCTTGTCTAACAAGTAGACAGCCATCATATATAATTTTTTCTCCTTACACACCCAGTGGGGGAAATAAGTATTCAGTGTGTCAATTATTTTTCTGTAAAACATATATTTACGGGCGGCACGGTGGTGTAGTGGTTAGCGCTGTCGCCTCACAGCAAGAAGGTCCTGGGTTCGAGCCCCGGGGCTGGCGAGGGCCTTTCTGTGTGGAGTTTGCATGTTCTCCCCGTGTCCGCGTGGGTTTCCTCCGGGTGCTCCGGTTTCCCCCACAGTCCAAAGACATGCAGGTTAGGTTAACTGGTGACTCTAAATTGACCGTAGGTGTGAATGGTTGTCTGTGTCTATGTGTCAGCCCTGTGATGACCTGGCGACTTGTCCAGGGTGTACCCCGCCTTTCGCCCGTAGTCAGCTGGGATAGGCTCCAGCTTGCCTGCGACCCTGTAGAAGGATAAAGCGGCTAGAGATAATGAGATGAGATGACATATATTTACAGTGCAGCTATTCACATGAAAAGTTGAACAAACATAGGTATTGGTATTAATGCAATACAACTACACAGGAAAAAAATTAAGAAATCTTAATTTTCCAATCCATAAAAATGTTTATTAAAGTGAAATGACCAAGGAAAAAAGTATTGAACTTGCTCACTGAAATTTATTTACTACTTGGTCGAGAAGCAATGACATGTTAGCAATGACAGCTTCAAGATGTTTTCTGTATGAAGAAACTAATCTCTGAGAGTTCACGTGGGATTCTGGCTCATTCTTCCACACAGTCTTTAAAATAAAATGGTGAATTGTGATATTCAGTTCATTCTAGAAATTTTCAATTTGTTTTAAGTGCAGTGGTTGACTGGGCCATTCCAACACCTTTCTATTTTCTTCCTATTGAATCAACTGAGAGTTTTCTTTGCAGTAGGTTTTGGGTTGTTGTCCTGCTGGAAAGTCCACCCACATCTCATCCTCATCATCCTAGTGGATAGCAACAAATTCTTCTCATGAAATATCCAGGTCATGATTTCTGCTGATATTATGAGCAGAAGAACAGCTCCATGGTATGATGCTTCCAACTCTGAACTTTACTGTAGGTATGATATTTTTCAGGTCATATGCAGAGCCAAACAAGAGGCTTTGAAAGGTTTGATGTTTTTTGTCTCATCTGAGCACATTACAATGTCTTGCAAAAAGGAAATTCGTCCTCCTTGGTGTTTGTCTTGTTTTGCATTACAAACTGGAATTAAAATTAATTTTTGTGGGGTTAGAGCCATTTGATTTACACAACATGCCTGCCACTTGAAAGGTGCAAATTGATTTTTTTTTTTGTGACACAAGATGAAAAAAAGAAATCTGGAGTATGCATATGTATTCACCCCCAAAGTCAATACTTTATAGAGCCACCTCTTGCTGCAATTACTGCTGCAAGTCTCTTGGAGTATGTCTCTATTAGCTTAGCACATCTAGCCACTGGGATTTTTGCCCATTCCTCAAGGCAAAACTGCTCCAACTCCTTCAAGTTAGATTGGTTGCATTGGTGTACAGCAATATTCAAGTTATGCCACAGATTCTCAATTGGATTAAGGCCTGGGCTTTGATTAGGGCATGCCAAGACATTTAAATGTTTCACTTTAAACCACTCCAGTGTAGCTTTAGCAGTATATTTAGGGTCATTGTCCTGCTGGAATGTGAACCTTCATCCCAGTCTCAAACCTCTGGCCGATTCAAACAGGTTTTCTAGAGTGGTGATTTCTAGAGGGGTGATTATACTGTCGCTTTCATTTTTGTACTTTTCACTTTCACTTTCCTTTTTCCGTTTTTTTTCCCGTTTTTTTCTCTTTCTTTTTTCAGAAGACCGCCGAGACCGGAAGCTTTCTTTTTCTCTCCTCCTGTGTAAAGTCTACAAGCAGAGGCCATCTGATCTGCTTTAATATCAACAGATCTTCATTTAAGGTACGTGAATCTTTTCATCATGGCACACCTTCAGCCTGTTCAGTGTGCTGAGTGCAGGATGTTTAGTCATTCTTCCTCCGTCACTAGCGATAGCTCTATTAGCTTTACTTGTGATAAGTGCAGATTAGTTAGCTCTCTGACGGAGAAGATTTCAGTGCTAGAAGCGCGTGTCCAGGCTTTAGAGCAGGTTAGTGAGCGTGAGAACAGTGTAGTTTCTGTTAGAGAAAGTCTGGACGCCCTAGGTGGAGTTAGCAATCCCCCAACTCCGGCATTAGAGCCCTTACAGCGGGGCGAATGGGTGACGGCTCGGCGGCATAAGCGTAGAGCCAAAGCTACCGCTGAGGCTCGCCCACGGGAGCACCACTCCTCTCCGCGTCACGTGTCGAACAGGTTTGCTCTCCTTAGTGATGCACCCACTGAGAAACCTGAAAGAGCTCTGGTTATAGGGGACTCTATCATACGGCACGTGAAATTAGCTCAGCCTTTAGGGGCACCAGCAGCTTTAGTCAGGTGTATACCGGGAGCCAGGGCGCCGGACATAGCAGGTAATCTTAGGGTCCTAGGCAAGCACAGGTTCTCAAAGATAGTTATCCATGCAGGAGCTAATGATATACGCCTTCGTCAGTCTGAGGTTACTAAGAGTAACTTTGTAGAGGTGTTTAAATTAGCGAAGGCGATGTCCGATGCTGTAGTATGCTCTGGCCCCATCCCAATGCGGCGTGGCGATGTAGCTTACAGCAGGTTATGGTCGCTGAACTGCTGGCTGTCCAGGTGGTGCTCTGAAAACAGTGTGGGCTTTATAGATAATTGGGCTAATTTTGAGGGCACTGCTGGCCTGATAGGGCGGGACGGTATCCATCCCATTCGGGAAGGTGCTGCTCTCATTTCCTGCAGCATAGGTCATAGTCTCAGAACAGGCCTAGTTAATTTCTGACAATCCAGAGCCAAGGCCAGGGAGCAGACGAACAGGCTAAACCGACTGTCTGCTAGCTGCACAGAGTCGTCACTCAGGGCCCACTACATCGAGACTGTGTCTGTTCCCCGAGCTCAACAAAAAGGTAGAAATTTTCAGAGAGTTTGTTCCAGTAACCTAATCAATATAAAATTAGATCAGACTGACTGTACAGCTGCTGCCAGCACCTTTGATCTAAAGGTGGGGCTATTAAATATTAGATCTCTTACATCTAAAGCGCTAATGGTTAATGAACTCATTACTGATCAGGAGTTTAATGTACTGTGTTTAACAGAAACATGGATTAAGCCAAATGAATATATAGCATTAAATGAAGCGAGTCCTCCTGGATACAGTTATATACACCAGCCTCATCTAACTGGCAGAGGAGGAGGCGTCGCGGTTATTTATAACGATTATCTAGGTGTAACACACAAACCTGGTTATAAATTTAATACATTTGAAGTTCTTCATACTCATATAATGTATGTAGCCTCGAAAAATAAGTCTACCCAGTTAATTCCATTGCTTATTATTTACAGGCCCCCGGGGCCATATTCTGAGTTTCTTTCTGAATTTGCAGATTTTATCTCAGATTTGGTTATTTCCTTAGACAAAGCTTTAGTTGTCGGAGATTTTAATATTCACTTCGATAACCCAGAAGACCCTTTAAAAACAGCGTTTGTGTCCATCTTAGATTCAGTCGGGATTAAGCAGAATGTCATAGGACCGACCCATAATGGTGGTCACACCCTTGATCTAATACTAACATTCAGATTAAACGTAGACAATATAGTCATACTTCCACAGTCTGAAGTTATCTCAGATCATTGTCTCATCTCATTCAAAATATGTCTGAGTAATAATATATGCACCTCACCACGCTACTGTATTAAACGTACTTTCGCGTCAACTACTGCACAGAGCTTTATAAATGATCTCCCAGAGCTGTCAACTTTGATTGGGTCACTGTCAGCCCCTGCAGAACTTGATCAGGCAACTGAATGCTTAGAGTCAACATTCCGCCATACTTTAGATAATGTAGCTCCTCTAAAAAGGAAAATGGTCAGAGACAAAAAATTAGCACCCTGGTATAATGATGACACTCGCACATTAAAACAGACCACTCAAAAATTGGAACGTAAATGGCGTCAAACAAAATTGGTAGTGTTCAAATTAGCTTGGAAGGAGAGCTTCCTGAAGTATAGAAAAGCTCTTAGTGCTGCGAGATCAACATATTTCTCCTCCCTAATAGAAGATAACAAAAATAATCCTAGATTCCTATTTAATACTGTAGCAAAATTAACCAGGAATAAGTCCACTATCAACACATGCACACCTGCAGTATGTAGTAGCAACGACTTCATGAATTTTTTTAATGACAAAATTGATAATATCCGACAAAAAATTCAAACTACTAATTTAAGGTTAGACAATGAAAGTGACCTTGAAGTTAACAATATAACTGTATCAGATCATCAGTTAGAATGTTTTACTCCCCTAAAAGAAACTGAATTACTTTCATTAATCTCTACATCAAAAGCCTCAACTTGCGTACTAGATCCCTTACCGACACATCTATTCAAACAGATAATGCCTGGAGTAATTGAACCGCTTCTAAAAATAATAAATTCTTCTCTTATGATTGGCTATGTACCCAAATCATTTAAACTAGCAGTAATCAAACCCCTGATTAAAAAACCTGACCTTGATCCCTGTCAGCTGTCCAATTATCGGCCAATATCAAACCTCCCCTTTATCTCCAAGATCCTTGAAAAAGCTGTGGCACAGCAGTTATGCTCATATTTACATAGGAATAACATCCATGAAATGTATCAGTCAGGATTTAGACCTCATCATAGCACAGAGACAGCACTGGTTAAAGTAGTAAACGACCTACTGTTGGCGTCTGATCAGGGCTGTGTCTCGCTACTTGTGTTGCTTGACCTTAGTGCAGCATTTGATACCATTGATCATTCCATTCTTCTGGATAGACTAGAAAATGTTGTGGGAGTTAAGGGAATGGCCCTCTCCTGGCTCAGGTCTTATCTAACTGATCGTTATCAGTATGTTGATATAAATGGTGATATTTCTAGACGTACCGAGGTAAAGTTTGGTGTTCCACAAGGTTCTGTCTTGGGTCCACTGCTTTTTTCTCTATATATGTTACCTCTGGGCGATATTATTCGTAAACATTGTATTAGTTTCCACTGTTATGCTGATGACACACAGTTGTATGTCTCTGCAAAACCTGATGAGAGACACCAGCTTAATAAAATTGAGGAATGTGTTAAGGACATTAGACACTGGATGCTTATAAATTTCCTTCTGCTTAACTCTGACAAGACTGAAGTACTTGTGCTAGGACCACATACAGCTAGAAGTAAGTTTTCTGATTACACAGTAACTCTGGATGGCCTTTCTGGTTCTTCACGTGCAGCAGTAAAAGACCTCGGAGTGATTATTGACCCCAGTCTTTCATTCGAAACTCACATTGATAACATCACCCGGATAGCTTTCTTTCATCTCAGAAATATTGCAAAGATAAGAAATTTAATGTCATTGCATGATGCAGAAAAACTAGTCCATGCTTTCATTACCTCCAGGTTGGATTATTGTAATGCCTTACTGTCTGGATGTTCCAATAAGTGCATAAACAAGCTCCAGTTAGTTCAAAATGCCGCAGCAAGAGTCCTTACTAGAACTAGAAAATATGACCACATCACGCCTGTCTTATCCACACTGCATTGGCTCCCAATCAAAATTCGTATTGATTATAAAATACTACTATTGACCTTTAAAGCACTAAATGGTCTCGCACCACAGTACCTGAGTGAACTTCTGCTCCTCTATGACCCGCCACGCCTACTTAGATCAAAAGGTGCAGGCTATCTGCTGGTACCTCGTATAGTGAAGGCTACATCAGGGGGCAGAGCCTTTTCTTACAAAGCCCCACTGTTATGGAACAGCCTTCCAAGTAATGTTCAGGAATCAGACACAGTCTCAGCATTTAAGTCTAGGCTGAAAACATATCTGTTTAGTCAAGCCTTTTGTTAATGGTGTTTATGAGGTAAAGGAGTAGATCTGGAGGGTCCTCAGACCTAGAGTGTTTTGGTAAACTGGGATGTATGGATGCTGTCAGTCCCCACTCGCTTGCTCACTCGAGTTTGTTGACAGTGCAGTGGCTGGCTGCTTTATGTCCCGGGGCTCCCTCATGCCTGTGTTACCTTCTGGCTCTCTCCTTTTAGTTATGCTGTCATAGTTAGTTGCCGGAGTCCCTGCTTGTACTCGGTGCAATATGTATACTGTTCCTACTTATTCAGGTGACATTGGGCATACCTAACCACCTGTGTTTTCTTTCTCTCCCCCCCACCCCAAATCTGTCCCTCTAAGTTACATGGAGTCAACAGGAAATCTTTTGGTGGAGACGGTGGGGACCTTGACTGGCTATTGTAGCCTGCAGGGAATCGGCCGTCAGACATTCTGTCGCATGTCCCAGACCCGGTGAAATGTAACTGAATTGTCTTGGCCAGGCCTAAGGGTCCCATCTGCATCTCATCATTGCTGAGGAGTGTGCTCCCATCACCCAATCAAGCATCCAGCCAGAGCAGGTCATGATATATTTTTTACCATATTAACATGCCATTGTGTGTTATGCCTGATGTAAAGACTCTCGTCTCTGCGAGCCTACCACACAGATTTAATACTTGTCATTTTTAGGGCATACCTAACAACGTGTTTTCTTTCTCTCTCTCTCCCCCCCCCCCATCTGTCCCTCTGAGTTACA
The DNA here is from genome assembly GCF_027579695.1 of Neoarius graeffei. Classification (NCBI taxonomy): domain Eukaryota; kingdom Metazoa; phylum Chordata; class Actinopteri; order Siluriformes; family Ariidae; genus Neoarius; species Neoarius graeffei. The sequence continues at coordinate 45,065,110 of NC_083578.1, forward strand.
TGTTGATCCTGGGATTGAGATGCTGGCCTCTTCTGCCCCTCGGACCTGCTTGATCCATCCTGGTGCCCTGTGTCTGGTCAGAGTTTTACCGCCCCACTCCTGTGAAGGACGGCCCCATGAGGACAGTTGAGGGTTATACCTGTTAAAACTGTTAATATTATAGTCAGGCTGTCTGTTGTTGCCCAAATGAGGATGGGTTCCCTTTTGAGTCTGGTTCCTCTCGAGGTTTCTTCCTCATGTCGTCTGAGGGAGTTTTTCCTTGCCACCGTCACCACAGGCTTGCTCATTGGGGATAGATTAGGGATAAAATTAGCTCATGTTTTAAGTTGTTCAAATTCTGTAAAGCTGCTTTGCGACAATGTTTATTGTTAAAAGCGCTGTACAAATAAACTTGATTTGATTTGATTTGATTTGGTTTTCCTCCTGAATTGCCCTGTATTTAGTGCCATCCATCTTTCCTTCAATCCTGACCAGCCTTACTGTTCCTGCAGATGAGCATCCCCACAACGCAATGCTGCCACCACCATGCTTCACTGTAGTATGGTGTTCTCAGGGTGATGGGAAGTGTTGGGTTTGTGCCACACATGGCATTTCTCATGATGGTCAAAAAGTTCAATTTTAGTTTCATCTGACCAGAGAATCTTCTTCCATGTGTTTGGGGAGTCTGCCACATGCTGTTGCGCAAACTCCAAGTGTGTGTATTTATTTATTTATTTATTTATTTTTTCTTTAAGCAATGGCTTTTTTCTGGCCACTCTTCCAGAAAGCCCTGCTCTGTGGAGTGTATGGCTTAAAGTGATCCTATGGACAAATACTCCCATCTCCACTGTGGATCTTGGCAGCTCTTTCAGTATTATCTGTGGTGCCTTTGTTGCATCTCTGATTAATGCCTTCCTTGCCTGGTCTATAAGTTTTGGTGGATGGCCTTGTCAGGTTTGTAGTGGTGCCATTTTCTTTCCATTTTGCTATAATGGATTTAATGGTGCCTCGTGGGATATTATTTTTTAACCCAATCCTGATCTATACTTCTTCACAACTTTGTCTCTGACCTGTTTGGACTGCTCCTTGGTTTTCATGTTGCTTGCTTAGTAGTGTTGCAGAGTCATGGTCCTTCCAGAACAGGTTGCTTTAGACAGACATCATTTGACAGATCGTGTGATACTTTGATTGCACACAGGTGGGTCTTAATCAACTAATTATGTGACTGATGAAGTTAATTGGTTGGATTAGCTCTTATTTAGGGGATTCATATGAAAGGGATGAATTGATGGGGCAAATTGGAAGAGGGGTAAGAATCTGGAATTTATTGTCAAGAAACATAAGAGGCTATTGTCAAAATAGAAGAATGGTCATTTAACTGGGGATTTAAATTTTCAGCTGATAAAGACAATGTTCTTTACAAGAACAAGAGTTGGTAGTAACTTAAAATTGAAATTATATAACCAGGAATTGGAGAGAGTGAAACAAGTTTTTAGGATTGACAAGTTTATTTTTATAGTGCTTTTAACAATAGACATTGTTGCAAAGCAGCTTTCCAGAATTTTAATGACTTTAAACATGAGCTCCCCTGTGGAAGTCGGAGTGCCTAGGGACCCACCAGTTCCCATTTCTTTGGAGGTGCCTCACCATGGTGCAGGGGTGAACCCAGGTTAAAGTTGGATCAACAATTCCTGGGGCCAATTGGTGCACATGAAGCTCCCCGGGCTAACCACCCATCGAGTGGATTGAAACCTGGTTACGGAAACCTACACACAGTTTAACCCAATCCTCCATGGTCCTTGCGGACTGGGAGGACTTGTTCATTCAAAGATTACAGACAAGGACCTATGGGGATGAACAATGATGCCGACAAGGCCAAAGCTATTCTCCCCTAAACAACGCACACGGATTGGGACATGGAATGTACGAACTATGTATCAAGCGGGAAAAGTCCACCAAGTCACCAAAGAGATGCGAAGGTTAAACCTAGCGATTTTAGGAATTAGTGAAGCCAGGTGGTTGGGAAGTGGTAAGATCCAACTAGTGACTGGAGAAACTCTACTCTACTCTGGCACAACTGGCGATAGTGCACCACATGAGAAAGGAGTGGCATTGATGCTGTCCAAACAAGCAGCCAAGAGTCTTGTGGAATGGGAACCGATTTCCTAGCATATAATTATGGCTAGAGTTGAATCTAAATTCCAGAAAACCACCATCCTACAAACCTATGTACCAACAAATGAAGCCAATGAAGAGGAAAAAGAAGATTTCTATAATCAATTGCAAGTAGCATTCAACAAGATTAAAAAGAGGGACATCACCTTGGTCATGAGAGATTTTAATGCCAAGGTAAGTTCAGACAATCAAGATCGAGAGTGCATCATGGGATCCCGGGGAGTAGGTACCATCAACAAGAACGGCGAGCTGTTTTGTGATTTCTGCAAGATCAATGGACTTGTGATAGGCGGAACACTCTTCCAACATAAGACGTCACACAAAGTGACACGGAGATCACCCGACGGCATGACTGAGAATCAAATAGACCATGTGGCCATTAATAGGAAGTGGAGGAGCTCACTACAGGACGTCCGAGTGAGGCGAAGTGCCGATGTAGGGTCTGACCATCACCTTGTGGTTGCAGAAATCAAGATCAAGTTACTATCTACTAAGAAAGCAAGATGTACAAGGAACAGGTATAACACTATGAAACTAAGAGATCGAGATACAAAAGATGAATTAGTGCTGGAGTTATCCAACTGTTATGAAGCCCTGCGAAGCGAGGAATCTTTAGAACATGATGTAGATGAAGTTTGGAACCAGATTAAAGATATGTACACAGCCACATGTGAAAGAGTTCTTGGGAAGATAAATCATGACAGGAAAGAGTGGATGAGTGAGAGATCTTGGAAATTGGTGGAAGAGAGAAGAGAACTGAAGAGCAAGCTAGATAGCACCAAGACAAGGACTCAGCTGACTGCAGGACAGAATTACAACATGAAGGATCGAGAAATCAAGAAGAGCTGCAGGAAGGACAAGAGAGAAAGAATTGGTAGTATTGCACAAGAAGCTGAGAAGGCAGCGGAGATGAATGACATCAAGAAGGTATATGACACCACTAAATTGCTGTGTGGGAAGAAGATCACCCAAAGTAAATCAGTCAAGGATAAGAGTGGCACAGTCCTGACAAGTATAGATGACCAACTGAAGCATTGGAGGGAACATAGTTAGTTTTTTTTTTTTTCTTTTTTATCAGACATCTAATTTTTGGGTTTGTTTACCTGACATGTTTCGACGTATAACTTCCGTCTTCCTCAGAGTGTCACCGGATGTTAATTGGTGACGCATCTTTTATCAGCTGCTGTTTCTGAAGGCGTGGCCTTCCTGTCTGGTTTGACAGGTCGGTCACGCCTTATACTGTCTGTTCGTCCCCTGCAAGATGTGACTCCAGGTATGGGAGAGCATGTATGCTCCCTCATCCCGGTTGATGGTCCTCGGGCTTCGCTTACGGATCTCTATGGCCTCCCTGATCCAGCGCTGATGTTTGTTATCTTCTGTGCGGATGACTCTGGCATTCCCCCAGTCCATAATGTGGTTTTCCCTTTTACAGTGATCTGTTATAGCTGACTTATAATTTTCCTGTTGTGCCTTTTCTTTTATTGTTCGGGTTTGTCTTGTAGCTGTCTCCTTTTCGCACTCTTTCTTATGTTCATGTTTTCTTGTGTTGAAACTCCTTCCTGTCTCCCCAATATAAGTTTTATTGCATAATTTACATGGAATCTCATATATGGTGTTGCATCTGTTGTCCGGATGTATTCTGTCTTTGGGATGAACCAGGATCTGACGGAGTGTTGTGTGTGGTTTGACAGGTGTGTTAACATTGTGTTTCCTCATTACTCTTTGAATGCGTTCAGTTATTCCCCTGATGTATGGTAATGTAACTACTCCCCTGTGTTCTTGTTTGTTAGTTTGTTTTTTCTCTTTCTTCTGTTTTGTTGTTCTTAACCTGTTCCGCCCCTTTGGATATTGCCCATTGTGGATATTGACATGCCTTCAGTGCGTGTTGTATATGTTGTTCCTCCTGTTCTTTGTCCTGTGGATCTGTAATTATTGCTGTGCGTTCATGTAATGTTCTAACTACGGATATTTTGTGCATTATGGGGTGTTCGGAAGTCCAGTTTAAATATTGGTCGGTATGTGTGGGTTTTCTGTGTACTTTTATTTTGATGTCCCCATCTTCTGTGTGTTGTATTTTTAAATCCAAAAATGCTATTGACTGCTCCGTTTCTTCTTCATGTGTGAATTTTATATTGCCGGTATTGTCTATGGTGTTGAGATGGTCGGTGAGTTGTTGAGTGTGTCCCCTCTTTACTTTTTCCAATATGTCGTCCACATACCGTTTCCAGAGTGTTGGTCTGTATTCCGCTGGTATTGTAGTGAGTGCTTTCTGCTCCAGATCCTCCATGAAAAAGCCGCACATGATGGCTGATAGTGGGTCTCCCATGGCAAAACCTTCCTTCTGTCTGTAGATTGTATTCCTGAACTGAAAGTATGTGGATGTGGCGATGAATTGAAGGAGCTGAGTGATGTCTTGTACGGTGAGGTTTGTGCGTTTCTTGAGCGTCCTGTCTGTTTTTAATTTGTCTTGTACTATCTGTATGGTGGCTTCCGTGGGTGTTCTGGTGAAAAGAGATATGACATCATGTGAAATGAAAACTTCATCTTGCTGCATTTTGATGTTTTTTAGTTCTTCTGCCAGATGTTTTGAGTTTTTGCAGTGTTGGTCTGTGAGTCCTAGTAATGGTTTAATTATTTCGGTGAGTGCTTTTGATAAGTTGTATGTGACTGAACCAATGCTATCTACTATGGGGTGTAATGGTGTTCCTGGTTTGTGTATTTTTGGTGTACCGTAAATCCTGGGGATGACATTGGCTGTGGGTACTAAATGATTGTAATCCTGCTTATCTATTTTATTTTCATCGAGTAGTGGTTTTAGTAGTGCTTTAAGTTTCTTTTTCTTTTTCTTCAGAAACAGCAGCTGATAAAAGATGCGTCACCAATTAACATCCGGTGACACTCTGAGGAAGACGGAAGTTATACGTCGAAACATGTCAGGTAAACAAACCCAAAAATTAGATGTCTGATAAAAAAGAAAAAAAAAAACTAACTATATTTAATATAAGACATAATGAACGTAATCGAAAGATTGGAGGGAACATTTTGAAGAGGTTTTGAACAGACCACCCCCTATCAGTCAGACAACTCTCCCAGAAGCCCCACCACTAGCAATTGGAATTGGCCCTATTACCAAAACCGAGGTGAAGAATGCGCTGAAGGCCTTGAAGAATGGAAAGGCAGCCGGGTTCGACAATATCGCCGCAGAAGCTTGGAAAGAAGGAGACTGGATTTCGGAGGATGTTTTATACATGCTTTTGAATAAGATCTGGAACAATGAAGATATCCCTGTGGATTGGAAAATGGGACTCTTGGTGAAGCTGCCAAAGAAAGGTGACCTCAGTGATTGCGCAAACTCGAGAGGTATCATGCTGCTGTCCATAGCCAGCAAAGTTCTCTGCAGGATTATCTTGTCAAGAATGCAAAGCCCTGTTGAAGAGAAACTTCGAGACGAGCAGGCAGGCTTCTGCAGGGAATGCTCATGCTGTGATCAAATAACAACACGAAGGATTATTATAGAACAGTCCCTCGAGTGGAACACTGGATTATATCTGGTATTTGTGGACTTCGAGAAAGCCTTCGATTCTATCGACAGGGAGATGCTCTGGAAGATCCTGAGGCTTTATGATATCCCATCTAAGATTGTGAGGATGATCCAAGTCCTGTATGACTGCTTCCAGGCAAGAGTGTTGCATGAAGGGAAGATGACCGAACCATTTGAAATGAAAACTGGGGTAAGACAAGGATGCCTACTTAGTCCACTTCTATTTCTAGTGGCATTGGACTGGGTAACAAGACAAGCATGTGGAGAGAACAAGACCAGAATCCAGTTTACCATGCTGACGAAGCTTGAAGATTTTGAATTTGCAGACAACATTGTATTACTTAGCCAGAAGATCGCTCATGCATGCAAGAAGTTCGAAGCACTACAAGACGAAGCCGCCAAAGTGGGATTGAAAGTCAACAACATCAAAACCAAAGAAATGAGGATAGGTACCCCTAGCAATGCAGGGAACATTTTGTGCAAAGACCAACCACTAGAGTGGGTAGAAAGCTTCACTTACCTGGGTAGTATCATCAACACTACAGGAGGCTCTGATGAAGATGTAGAGACAAGGTGCAGAAAAGCACAAGCGGTGTTTTACTTATTGAGACCTATTTGGAAATCAAGATATATATCCCTATGGACGAAATTAAGGATCTTTAACTCAAATGTGAAATCTGTTCTCCTGTATGGCTCAGAAACGTGGCAGCTAACCTCTAATATCAGTTACAGAGAAGTTACAGGCATTTGTCAATTGTAGACTCCGTTACATTCTTGGAATATTCTGGCCAAACAAAATGACCAACGAAAATCTGTGGCATTGCACCGAACAGGAGAGGATAGAAGTTGTCATCAGGAGAAGAAAGTGGCTATGGATTGGGCACACCTTAAGGAAGCTGATGTCTAACATCACCCGGCAGTCCTTGGACTGGAACCCACAAGGGAAAAGGGGTCGCCCGAAGAAATCTTGGAAAAGGACAGTAACCGAGGAACACCTGAGGATTGGGATGTCATGGGAACAACTGAAACGGACTGCCAAGAACCAAGTTTGATGGAGAAAACTTGTGGAGGCCCTATGCTCCAGTAGGAGAGAAGAGGGTTAAGTAAGTAAGTAAACATGAGCTAATTTTATCCCTAATCTATCCATAATGAGCAAGCCTGTGGCGATGGTGGCAAGGAAAAACTCCCTCAGAGGACATGAGGAAGAAATGTCAAGAGGAACCAGACTCAAAAGGGAACCCATCCTCATTTGAGTGAGAACAGACAACGTGACTATAACATTTTTAACAGTTTTAACATGAAGTCAGTTTTGTTGACGTTATAACTCTTCATTGATGGAAACTTGAGTGCAAAACTGTTCATGAGAACTGCAGTCCTCAAGTTAGCAAGTCTACTGTAGTCCTCAGCCATAAAAGCATAACTGTAAGTGGCCAGAGCATCTTCCAAGTGTGACTTTCAACTGTCCATATGGGGCCATCCTCCACAGGAGTGATGTGATGAGACTCCAACTAGATGAAGGGCATCAGGATGGATCAGGCAGGTCCGAGGAGCAGAGGAGTTCAGCATCTTGATCTCAAGATTGACATGTAACTCAGAGGGACAGATGGGGGGAGAAAGAGTGCAAGCAGGGACTCCAGCAAAACTGATTATGACAGCATAACTAAAAGGGGAGAGCCAGAAGGTAACACAGGCATGAGGGAGCCCAGGGACATAAGCAGCCAGCCACTACACAGTCAATAAACTCGAGTGAGCAAGCGAGTGGGGGACTGACAGCATCCATACATCCCAGCTTACCAAAACAATCTGTCTGAGGACCCTCCAGATCTACTCCTTTCCCTCATAAACACTATTAACTTGGCTTGACTAAACAGATATGTTTTCAGCCTAGACTTAAACACTGAGACTGTGTCTGATTCCCGAACATTACTTGGAAGGCTGTTCCATAACTGTGGGGCTTTGTAAGAAAAGGCTCTGCCCCCTGATGTAGCCTTCACTATACGAGGTACCAGCAGATAGCTTGCACCTTTTGAAAGAAAGCTATCCTGATAGTGTTATTGATATGAGTTTCAAATTAAAGACTGGGGTCAATAATCACCCTGAGGTCTTTTACTGCTGCACGTGAAGAAACAGAAAAGCTATCCAGAGTTACTATGTAATCAGAAAACTTACTTCTAGCTGCATGTGGTCCTAGTACAAGTACTTCTGTCTTGTCAGAGTTAAGCAGAAGGAAGTTAATAGGCATCCAGTGTCTAATATCCTTTACACATTCCTCAATTCTATTAAGCTGGTGTCTCTCATCTGGTTTTGCAGAAACATACAACTGTGCTTCATCAGCATAACACTGGAAACTAAAACTATGCTTACAAATATCACCAAGAGGTAACATACAGTGGTGCTTGAAAGTTTGTGAACCCTTTAGAATTTTCTATATTTCTGCAAAAATATGACCTAAAACATCATTAGATTTTCACACAATTCCTAAAAGTAGATAAAGAGAACCCAGTTAAACAAATGAGACAAAAATATTATACTCGGTCATTTAAATGTTGAGGAACATGATCCAATATTACATATCTGTGAGTGGCAAGAGTATGTGAACCTTTGCTTTCAGTATCTGGTGTGACCCCCTTGTGCAGCAATAACTGCAACTAAATGTTTCTGATAACTGTTGAACTGAATTCCTTTAGAATTCGCTGGTATAATTCAGAATTCATTGTTCCATCAATGATGGCAAGCTGTCCTGGTGCAGATGCAGCAAAACAGTCCCAAACCATGATACTACCACCACCATGTTTCACAGATGGGATAAGGTTCTTATGCTAGAATGCAGTGCTTTCCTTTCTCCAAAAATAACGCTTCTCATTTAAACCAAAAAGTTCTATTTTGGTCTCATCCACCCTTAAAACATTTTCCCATAGCCTTCTGGCTTGTCCACATGATCTTTACCAAATTGCAGACGAGCAGCAATGTTCTTTTTGGAGAGAGCAGTGGTTTTGTCCTTGCAACCCTGCCATGCACACCATTGTTGTTCAGTGTTCTCTTGATGATGGACTCATGAACATGAAAATTAGCCAATGTGACAAAGGCCTTCAGTGGCTTAGAAGTTACCCTGGGGTCCTTTGTGACCTCGCCAACTATTATACGCCTTGCTCTTGGAGTGATCTTTGTGGGTCGACCACTCCTGGGGAGGGTAACAATGGTCTTGAATTTCCTCCACTTGTACACAATCTGTCTGACTGTGGATTGGTGGAGTCCAAACTCTTTAGAGATGGTTTTGTAACCTTTTCCAGCCTGATGAGCATCAACAATGCTTTTTCTAAAGTCCTCAGAAATCTCTTTTGTTCGTGCCATGATACACTTCCACAAACATGTGTTGTGAATATCAGATTTTGATAGATCCCTGTTCTTTAAATAAAACAGGGTGCCCACTCACACCTGATTGTCAAGTCAAGTTTGTTTGTATAGTGCTTTTAACAATAGACACTGTCCCAAAGCAGCTTTACCCTCCAGATCTACACCTTTACCCTGCACCATTAACAAAAGGCTTGACTAAACATATATGTTTTCAGCCTAGACTTAAATGCTGAGACTGTGTCTGATTCCCGAACACTACTTGGAAGGTTGTTCCATAACTGTGGGGCTTTGTAAGAAAAGGCTCTGCCCCCTGATGTAGCCTTCACTATACAAGGTACCAGCAGATAGCCTGCACCTTTTTGATCTAAGTAGGTGTGGTGGGTCATAAAGGACCAGAAGTTCACTCAGGTACTGTGGTGCAAGACCATTCAGTGCTTTGAAGGTCAATAGTAGTATTTTAGAATCAATACAAAATTTGATTGGGAGCCAACACAGTGTGGCTCCCAATCAAATTTGGGTCATATTTGGTCATATTTTCTAGTTCTAGTAAGGACTCTTGCTGCTGCATTTTGAACTAACTGGAGCTTGTTTATGCACTTATTGGAACACCCAGACAGTAAGGCATTACAATAATCCAACCTGGAGGTAATGAAAGCATGAACTAGTTTTTCTGCATCATGTAGTGACATTAAATTTCTTATCTTAGCAATATTTCTGAGATGAATGAAAGCTATCCAGGTAATGTTATCAATGTGAGTTTTGAATGAAAGACTGGGGTCAATAATCACTCTGAGGTCTTTTACTGCTGCACGTGAAGAAACAAAAAGGCCATCCAGAGTTACTATGTAATCAGAAAACTTACTTCTAGCTGCATGTGGTCTGAGTACAAGTACTTCAGTCTTGTCAGAGTTAAGCAGAAGGAAGTTAATAAGCATCCAGTGACTAATGTCCTTTTACACATTCCTCAATTCTATTAAGCTGGTGTCTCTCATCAGGTTTTGCAGAAACATACAACTGTGTGTCATCAGCATAACAGCGGAAACTAATACAATGTTTATGAATAATATCACCCAGAGGTAATATATATATATATATATATATATATATATATATATATATATATATCATTATCTCTAGCCGCTTTATCCTTCTACAGGGTCGCAGGCAAGCTGGAGCCTATCCCAGCTGACTAGGGGCGAAAGGCAGGGTACACCCTGGACAAGTCGCCAGGTCATCACAGGGCTGACACATGGACACAGACAACCATTCACACTCACACCTACGGTCAATTTAGAGTCACCAGTTAACCTAACCTGCATGTCTTTGGACTGTGGGGGAAAACGGAGCACCCGGAGGAAACCCACGCGGACACGGGGAGAAAATGCAAACTCCACACAGAAAGGCCCTTGCCAGCCCCAGGGCTCGAACCCAGGACCTTCTTGCTGTGAGGCAACAGCGCTAACCACTACACCACCGTGCCGCCATATATATATATATATATATATATATATATATATATATATATATAAAGAAAAAAGCAGTGGACCCAAGACAGAACCTTGTGGAACACCAAACTTTACCTCAGTATGTCTAGAAAAATCACCATTTACATCAACATACTGATAGCAATCAGTTAAATAAGACCTGAGCCAGGAGAGGGCCATTCCCTTAACTCTCACAACATTTTCTAGTCTATCCAGAAGAATGGAATGATCAATGGTATCAAATGCTGCACTAAGGTCAAGCAACACAAGCAGCGAGACACAGCCCTGATCAGACGCCAACAGTAGGTCGTTTACTACTTTAACCAGAGCTGTCTCTGTGCTATGATGAGGTCTAAATCCTGACTGATACATTTCATGGATGCTATTCCTATGTAAATGTGAGCATAACTTGTGCCACAGCTTTTTTGAGGATCTTGGAGATAAAGGGGAGGTTTGATATTGGCCGATAATTGGACAGCTGACAGGGATCAAGGTCAGGTTTATTAATCGGGGTTTGATAACTGCTAGTTTAAACGATTTGGGTACATAGCCAACCCTAAGAGAAGAATTTATTATTTTTAGAAGTGGTTCAATTACTTCAGGTATTATCTGTTTGAATAGACATGTAGGTAAGGGATCTAGTACACAAGTTGAGGAGTAAAACATTCTAATTGCTGATCTGATACAGTTATATTGTTAACTACAGGATCACTTACATTGTCTGACCTTAAATTAGTAGTTTGAATTTTTTTGTCAGATATTCTCAATTTTGTCATTAAAAAAAATTAATGAAGTTGTTGCTACTACATACTGCAGGTGTGCATGTGTCTATAGTGGACTTATTCCTGGTTAATTTTGCTACAGTATTAAATAGGAATCTAGGATTATTTTTGTTATCTTCTATTAGGGAGGAGAGATATGTTGATCTAGCAGCACTAAGAGCTTTTCTATGCATCAGGAAGCTCTCCTTCCATGCTAATTTGAACGCTACCAATTTTGTTTGGTGCCATTTACATTCCAATTTTCGAGTGGTCTGTTTTAAAGTGTGAGTGTCATCATTATACAAAGGTGCTAATTTTTTTCTCTCTGATCATTTTCCTTTTAAGAGGAGCTACATTATCTAAAGTATATCGGAATGTTGACTCTAAGCATTCAGTTGCCTGATCAAGTTCTGCAGGGGCTGACAGTGACTCAATCAAAGTTGATAACTCTGGGAGATCATTTATAAAGCTCTGTGCAGTAGTTGACATGAATGTACATTTAATACAGTAGCGTGGTGAGGTGCTTATATTATTACTCAGACATATTTTGATTGTCATCCCATTGATTAAAAACACTTGACTCTAATTTCACCATCAAATTAACTGCTAATCCTAGAGGTTCACATACTTTTCCCACTCACAGATATGTAATATTGGATCATTTTCCTCAATAAATAAATGACCAAGTGTAATATTTTTGTCTCATTTGTTTAACTGGGTTCTCTTTATCTACTTTTAGGACTTGTGTGAAAATCTGATGATAATTTTATACCTTGTCTGAATGTTAAAATAATAATAATAATAATAATAATAATAATAATAATAATAATAATAATAATAATAATAATTTTCTCCATCAATTTCGCTCTGAGATACTGTAACAAATAAATAGCATTTCTCTCCAGAACTTATTTGTAAAAGATCCTGCAAATCCAAATTTAACTTTAATTGTTCAAAGTTCAATCTCAGTTCCCTTCTCATGGTTTCATATTTTGGACAGTAAATCATAACATGTTCTATTGTTTCTTCTTGACCATAGAATTCACAGCTTTCTGTATTATGTTTTCTTATTGTAGACAAAGTGCTATATAATCCTGTATGACCAAAATGCAGCCAAGATATGACAGTTTCTTTTCTCCCTGTTCTCCTTGTGCTTCTCATCTCAGCTACTTTTCTTTGAATTCCATTCCTGTTCTCTCTTCCTCACACTGTTTTTGCCACCTTTCTTTCAACTTTTGCTAAATTGCAGTCTTCATTTCTGTTTTACTGAAGGGTACTGTAATGTCAATATGTTTTTTTTTTGTTCTTGTGGCTTCCTTTGCACATTTGTCAGCTATTTCATTTCCTTTGAGTCCTATACATGCTGGTATCCAAACAAGTGTCACATTCAGTCCCATCATTTGAATCCTGTACAGTGTTTGTTGTATCTCTATTAAAACATCTGGTCTGCTATCTGAATGACTGTACTTCAAGCTGGTTAATGATGCACTCGAATTGGAGCATATTACTGCTCTCAATAGTTTAATCTTCCACCCACTGTAATGCAAACAAAATTGCCAGCATCTCCCCCATATATACAGATAGTCCATCACTGATTCTTTTGCAATTTCTAATATTAAACTCTGGGACTGTGAATGAGATACCAATTTTGTTAGCTGTATTCTTTGAAGCATCTGTGTAGATTTGAACAAAACTGTAATAATTATTTCCTATATAGCTTTTTTTTATTATTTGTGGATGTAAATTAAACTCATTGTCATTCTTTTTGTCAAGCAATGCGAGATCAACTACAGCATCAGGAAGTATCTAAGGATGTATTACTGAGAGTGGGACTGTCAGACTAATGTTTAATTCTGTTCTTTCTAGTTCTTTTGCTTTCTGCTCAACTGTCCATCCAAAACATTGTTTCTCTCCTCTCCTTTCCCCAACATGGTTTCAGTGTATCTTGCATTGGATATTCTTCATTATGTCTTTTTGGATTAACCCAGTAACTCAAAGACAGCTGTATTAGTCTTAACTCCAGCAGCATTTCTTCCATTTCCACTTGTAATGGTGATGTTGGGGTTGTTCTAATGGCACCTGAACATAATCTGAAAGCTTGATATTGAATCTTGTCTAACTTTTTGAGGGATGTATTTGCTGCAGAACCAAATGCTACACACCCCATAACCTAATACTGATCTAATTAAACCTGTGTAGTGTGTAAATAGTTTTCAGTGCCGTTCTCTCTACTCCCCATTCACTCCCGACCAAACATCTCATACTTAATGCTTTCTTACATTTATCAATTATTTTTGGAATATCTACTGCTCATGTCATTCTTTCATCTAACCACAATATTATATTACACATTAGTGTAATATATTATATTGCACAATAGTGATGCACCAGCTGAGAAAACTGAAAGAGCTCTAATTATAGGGGACGATCATATGGCATGTGAGATTAGCTAGGCCTTTAGGGGCACAAGCAGCTTTAGTCAGGTGTATACCGGGAGCCAGGGCGCTGGACATAGCAGGTAATCTTAGGATCCTAGGTAAGCACAGGTTCTCAAAGATAGTTATCCATGTAGGAGCTAATGATATACACCTTCATCAGTCTGAGGTTACTAAGAGTAACTTTGTAGAGGTGTTTAAGTTAGCAAAGGCGATGTCCAATGCTGTAGTATGCTCTGGCCGGATCCCAATGAAGTGTGGCGATATAGCTTACAACAAGTTATGGTCGCTGAACTGCTGGTTGTCCAGGTGGTGCTCTGAAAACAGTATGGGCTTTATAAATAATTGGGCTAATTTTGAGGGCACTGTTAGGGCAGGATGGTATCCATCCCACTTGGGAAGGTGGTGCTCTCATTTCTTGAAGCATAGGTCATAGTCTCAGAACAGGTCTAGTTAACTTCTGACAATCCAGAGCCAAGGCCAGGGAGCAGACAAACAGGCTAAACTGACTGTCTGCTAGCTGCACAGAGTTGTCACTCAGGGTTCACTACATCAAGACTGTGTCTGTTCCCCTAGCTAAACAAAAACCTAGAAATACTCAGAGTTTGTTCCAGTAACCTAATCAATATAAAATTACAGTACCAGTCAAAAGTTTGGAAACACCTCTAATTCAGTGGTTTTTCATTATTTTAAAATTTTCTGAATTGTAGATTAATACTAAAGTCATCGACATTATGAAGAAATATGTATGGAATTATTTGGTAAACAAAAAAGTGTTAATCAAACCAGAATATGTTTTATATTTTAGATTCTTCAAAGTAGGCACCTTTTGCTTAGATGACAGCTTTGCACATCTTGGCATTTTCTCAGTCAGCTTTATGAGGTAGTCACCTGGAATGGCTTTCAGTTTACAGCTGTGCCTTATCAAGAGTTAATTTCTTGACCTCTTAATGTGTTTGAGACCATCAGTTGTGTTGTGAAGAGGTAGAGTTGGTATACAGTGAATGGCCCTATTTGAGTACTGTTCTAATCCATATTATGCCAAGAACTACTCAACTAAGTAAAGAAAAATGACAGTCCACAAGTAATAAAAAAATCTATATAGGAAATGAAGATCAGTCAGTCTGAAAAAGTTTGGGATGAGTTGAACCACAGAGTGAAGGCAAAGCAGCCAACAAGTGCTCAGCACCTCTGGGAACTCCTTCAAGACTGTTGGAAAACCATTTTGAGTGATTACCTCATGAAGCTGATTGAGAGAATGTCAAGAGTGTGCAAAGCTGTAATCAAAGCAAAAGGTGCCTACTTTGAATAATCTAAAATCTAAAACATATTTTGGTTTGATTAACATTTTAAAGTTTACTAAATGATTCCTTACGTGTTGCTGCGTAGTCTGGATGACTTCAGTATTAATTTACAATGTAGGGGAAAAAAAAATAAAAAATAAAAACATCGAATTTGAAGGTGTTTCCAAACTTTTGACTGGCACTGTAGATCATACAAATTGTACAGCCCCTGCCAGCATCTTTGATCTAAAGGTAGGGCTATTAAATATTAGATCTCTAACACCTAAAGCACAAATGGTTAATTAACTTATCAGGAGTTTGAACTACTACACAGAGCTTTATAAACAATCTCCCAGAGTTATCAACTTTGATTGGGTCACTGTCAGCCCCTGCAGAACTTGATCAGGCAACTGAATGCTTAGAGTCAACATTCAGCTATACTTTAGATAATGTAGCTCCTCTGAAAAGGAAAATGATCACAGAGAACAAATTAGTAGCCTAGCATAACAATGACACTTGCACTTTAAAACAGACCACTCGAAAATTGGAATGTAAATGGCATTAAACAAAATTGGCAGCATTCAAATTAGCTTGGAAGGAGAGCTTCCTGAAGTAGAGAAAAGCTCTTAGTGCTGCTGCAGTAGATCAACATATCTCTCCACCCTAATAGAAGAGAACAAAAATAATACTAGGTTCCTATTTAATACTGTAGCTAAATTAACCAGGAAAAAGACCACTATCGACACATGTGCACCTGCAGGATGTAGTAGCAACGACTTCATGAATTTTTTCAATGACAAAATTGAAAATATCCGACAAAAAAAATTCAAACTACTAATATAAGGTCAGACAATTAAGTGACCCTGTAATTAACAATATAACTATCAGATCAGCAATTAGAATGTTTTACTCCCCTTAGAGAAATCGAATTACTTTCATTAATCTCCACATCAAAATCCTCAACTTGTGTACTAGATCTCTTACCTACACGTCTATTCAAACAGATAATACCTGAAGTAATTGAACCGCTTCTAAAAATAATAAATTCTTCTCTTAGGATTGGCTATGTACCCAAATCCTTTAAACTAGCAGTTATCAAACTACTGATTAAAAAAACCTGACCTCAAGTCTAGTCAGCTGTCCAATTATTGGCCAAGATCAAACCTCCCCTTTATCTCCAAGATCCTTGAAAAAGCAATGGCACAGCAGTTATGGTCATATTTACATAGTGCCCTGTCACACTACGACGTTCTCACCAGCGTTCGAGTAACGTGTTGCGAAACGCAGAGGAACGTCGAGAACGTTAGAAAAAAGTTACAAGAAAGTTAGACGAGCGTCGGCAAACGTTGGGGAACGTCGAGGGACGTCGGCGAACGCTGAGGGTGAAAAATAGTTTTGGGTGTGCACAAAAATTCAGGACGTTCTATCAAAACGCTACTTACACGTTAGAGGAACGTTACACGAAAGTTTGCGGGCGTTACTTGAACGTTACTCGAAAGTCAGGACGTTCCCTGGACGCTAGGCGGACGCCGGCCCATCAGGGTCGAGTGTCCAGCGCGTGCCTAGCGCTTGGGTAATGCTTGCCTAACGCCTGTGTAACATCCATCGAACGTCTGTCCAGCGTGTCGCCAACGTTTTTCAGCGTTCGTCAGCGTTCGCCGAGCGTTCTTAACGCTCATGTAACGCTCTTTCAACATCTTTCTAACGTCTGTCAGCGTTCTGAATTTTTCCAGCGTCTGTGTAACGTCCATGTAGCATCCTTGTAACGCGCCTGTAACCTACTGGTAGCGTTCAGGAGCATTTGGCAGGCACTTGCCAGAAATATATTTAAAAGGGGCTTGCAGAGGCCACCGACAGTCCTGTTGGAACTTTCACAGAGTGAAGACTTCAGAACAATGACAGACCAAGAGAAACACCAGTATGCTGTTGCTGCTCTCATGCATCACAACAACCTCCTGCAGTTGGCATTGCACCAGGTTAAGATGTCCAAGGCAGAGTCAAAGAAGAAAAGGAAGAGGAGAGGGAGAAAGAGCTGGGTGAGACCCTGGATAGGAAGGCGACCACAGTTTGGTGTTTATGACAAGCTGATGGCTGAACTCCGAGCTGAAGACCAAGCCTCCTTCCACAACTTCCTGCGCATGCCAGCAGTGATGTTTGATGAGCTGAGACAGAGAGTTGGTCCCAGGATCACCAAGAAGGACACTCGCTTTAGACCGGCCCTCGACCCTGGTATGAAGCTGGCCCTGACTTTGCGACACCTTGCTTCTGATGACAGCTATGCTTCGCAGAAGTTTGCCTGGAGAGTACCTCACAACACACAGTCACTGGTGGTCAGAGAGGTTTGCCATGCCATACTGGACGAGTACCTGGATGAGATGCTGACCTGCCCCAGTACGCCAGAAGAGTGGAAGGAAGTTGCTGACAGATTCTATCAGAGGTGGAACTTCCCCCATGTCCTGGGAGCACTAGATGGCAAGCATGTGGCCATTAGGTGTCCTGCAGAGAGTGGCTCCTTGTATTACAACTACAAGGGGTTCTATTCCATCGTGTTGCTGTCCCTTGTGGATTCTGACTACAAGTTCCTGTGGGCAGATCTTGGAGGCCTGGGATCAGCATCTGATGCCCAGATCTACAACTCCAGTGAGCTGAAACATGGAGCTGAAGAAGACCTGCTTGGGTTTCCACAGCCTATACCTCTCCCACAAGACACTACAGATGTTCCATACTTCTTCATTGGAGATGACGCCTTTGCCCTGAGAGCCTACATGATGAAGCCCTACAGTCTCCGTGGTCTATCACAGGAGGAGCGCATTTTCAACTACAGACTGTCGAGAGCCAGGAGGGTCGTGGAGAATGCCTTTGGGATCCTTGCCAACAGGTTCCAGGTGATTCTTGGCACTATGCAGCACAAGCCAGAGACTGTGAAGCTGATAGTGAAGACCTGCTTGGTCCTTCACAACTTGATGAGGGTCAGATATCCAACACTGCAGAACCAACAGCTGGACCAGCCAGAAGGTCCAGAAGAAGACTTTGTGCCTGGTGCCTGGAGAGATGGCTTCAATATGGAAGACACACAGGTTGTTGCAGGCCCCAACACTGCGACCAAAGAAGCCAAGAAGCAGAGGAACCTCATCAAGCACTGGGTCAACTCCTCAGCTGGGGCACTGGACTGGCAGGACAGGATGGTGTAGACCTGGACCCTAGTGTTGCAATGCAGAATGGACTTAATATAGACTATACTTTTTGGTAGACACAACTTTTAGAAACTGAAATATTGTATGTGTAACTTAATTACAATGACTTATTTGTCGATAACAGTAATAATAAAAGTAATTGTGTGTGTCATTTCGAAGTAATTATTTTTACTGATCGCCCTACTTTTTTAGCCAATCTGTTCTAGGCATGATCTCTTTTTCAATTATTTATTTTACTGAGTTCCCGGTCGACCCCTTTTCACGTAACCAAACGTATAAAACAGTATTAATAAATGTCATAGTTTTATTTTGTATTGTTTTATTCTTTTTCATTTTTTTAACTTTTTTTTTTTTTTTGGATTGTGTATTTTTTTATTATATTTTTTATTTTATTTTATATTTTACTTTTTAATTTTTTTTATTTTAAAATAAAAAGTAAACTAAAAAATAAAATAAAAAATAACAAAATAAAATAAAACATATAAAATAAAAGAAAAATATAAAATAAAACATATAAAATAAAAGAAAAATATAAAATAAAACATATAAAATAAAAGAAAAATATAAAATAAAATAAAACATATACAATAAAAGAAAAATATAAAATAAAATAAAACATATACAATAAAAGAAAAATATAAAATAAAAAATATATTTTACTTTTTATTTTATTTTTTATTTTATCTTTTATTTTATATTTTATTGTATATTTTTTATTTTACCTTTTATTTTTTATTTTATCTTTTATTTTATTTTATAATTTTTTTTTACTTATTTTATTTTTTATTTATTTATTTTTTTTCATTATTTTTTTTGGGGGGACAATATTAAAAACAAGAAATTGAAAGTTTCACGCAAGAACCAGGCAAAGTTCAAACTATGTACAACATTTATTTACAGATTCCTAAACAAAAAGTTCTACGAGTCAGTCTCTGGGTCCACTGGTGGCTGTGGAGTGTTGAGCGTGTCATTCAGAGAGGTAGCCGTGGACGGGGTGGCAACTGGACCTGGACTGTCCAGGGTGCTGAACAAGTCGCTGACACTGGCTGCTGTAGACACTCCGGTGGGGAACACGGTAACGTCCGTGGCGGCACAAGTGACAACCAGGGCTGGAGAGCTGCTGCCTTGGTTGCTCTGGTCCATGGTGTGTCTTGCAGAGCTGATGGCCGTAGAGACGGAGGCATGGGTGGTGGCTGGTGCTGTCAGCGTGTGGAAGATGGGAGAGTTCCTACTCTGTTGCTGGAAGAACCTTTGTGGCTGGTAGTAGGAGTGAGGCTGCTGGAAGGACGAGTGAGGCTGCTGGAAGGACGAGTGAGGCTGCTGGAAGGACGAGTGAGGCTGCTGGAAGGACGAGTGAGGCTGCTGGAAGGACGAGTGAGGCTGCTGGAAGGACGAGTGAGGCTGCTGCTGGTGGTATCTGGCCATCCACTCCCTGGTCTGTGACTGCCAAGGAGTGCCAGTGGGCGGGTTGTCATGCCACTGGCTAGGGTCCGGCTGAAACATGTCGCTCTGGGCTTGCCTGGTGGTTGTGATGCCAGGAGGGGGGGCCGACCGACATGTAGCTGAGAAGGTAGGCAGGTCCTCCTCTTCCTCTTCAGTGTCTTCATCCATCAGCCGCGTGAGGATCATGTTGATGCTGGCCCTGGCCTTCTTGAACTTCCGGCTCGACATTGTGAGAAGGCTGTCCCTCACGTAGTTCACAAAGGTCGACTCAGGGGTCACTGCTGGAGGCTGGAACAAACCCTTGAGTATAGCCTCTGACTCCTTGACCTTCTCCTGCAGGGTAGCCAACACGTCATCCTCAGTGGTGGTATCCTCATCCTGTCCAGATCGTCTGGGCCTCTTGGAACTGCTGCTGCTGGAGGCTGCTGTGGCAGGTGTGGAAGATCTGGAAGGTATGGCAGCACACTCCGTGATAGAAGGTCCAGATACCGGTAAATCCTCCTGGACAGTTGCTGCAGCTGAGGCTCTGCTGGGTAGGATGGGCTTGGCTGGCTCCGGTCTGTGTCGCACTACCTCCTGCAGGAACCTGAAGTTGTTGAGCACCCACTCGTCCCTCTCTGTTCTTCTTGGGGCACCGTCACCGCTCTTGTGTTTCATGAGTCTGGTGTTCTTATCCTGCAGTGACCGGAACCAGCCCTTCAAGTGCTTCACCGTCTTCTGCATCTTCTCTGCCTGGGCCTCCCACAACTTCTCCTTGTTTGTGATCTTGTGGTAAGCCTGGAGCTTAGAGTCCCACAATGTCCGGTTCTCTTGTAACCACTCGACCATGATGGCCTCATCAGATTCAGAGAGGCTGTAATTTATCCTGTCGCTCTTCTTCCTCTTGCCTCTGTCCTGTGAGGAGGCTGCTGACAAGCTTCTGGAGGAGGAGGAGGAGCAGCTAGATCCTGGAGACCCTGGAGAGGCTGGAGATGGCGACTGGGACCTGGAGGGGGTGATTGTTGCCCTCTTGTTCTTCGGCTGCTTCTGCTGCTGGCTGCCTGCTGGCTGGCTGTCAGCCTCGCTTTCAACAGGAGGGGGATGGACCTCTGCAGTGATGGAAACAACCTCCTGGCTGGGAGAGGATGCTGCTCGTTGGCCCCTGCTGCTGCCCCGACCTCTGCTGCTGGCCCTCTTGCTCTTGGGAGGCATACTTCTTTTCGTTTCGTTCGTTCTTCGTTTTGCGATGTTGACTGCGCGGTGGTTGAAATGGAAGTGATGCACTCTGGCCAAAAGCCCCCCCTTTTATACTGCGCGTCCAGCCGCAGGTTGGCGAAACGTCACAGGAACGTCACACAAACGCTCCACGCGTTACTCGAACGCTACAGGAACGCTAGGCAGACGCTGTGGAAACGTCGAGAACGTCAGCTAGACGCTGGACAAACGTCGAGAACGTTACCTGGACGCAAGGCAGACGCTACCCAAACGCTATGATAACGCTATCAAAGCGCTGTGGACGCTATGAGAACGCTAGGTTTTGCTGCAATTTTGGACCACAAACGTCGCCTGACACTGAGGGAACGTTGGCTGAGCGTTACCCAAGCGTTACAAGAACGTTACAACATCGTTGACCTAGAAACTTAATTTGAAGAACGTCGACGTTCCCCGGCGTTTCTCAAATTTTTAAAAACGCAACCAAACGTCGAACAAAACGCTATAGTGTGACAGGGCCAATAGGAATAACATCCATGAAATATATCAGTCAGGAATCATCATAGCACTGAGACAGCACTGGTGGAAGTACAACCAGTACATATTTGTAGTAAATGACCTCCTGTTGGCATCTGATCAGGGCTGTGTCTCGCTGCTTGTGTTGCTTGATCTTAGTGCAACATTTGATACCACTGATCATTCCATTCTTCTGGATAGACTAGAAAATGTTGTGGGAGTTAAGAGAACGGCCCTCTCCTGGCTCAGATCTTATTTAACTGATCGCTATCAGTATGTTGATGTAAATGGTGATTTTTCTAGACATCTGAGGTAAAGTGTGGTGTTTCACATGGTTCTGTCTTAGGTCCACTGCTTTTTTCTTTACATACAGTGGTGTTTGAAAGTTTGTGAACCCTTTAGAATTTTCTATATTTCTGCATAAATGGTTGATCCACACTCCATACCAGTTGGTGGTGGTAATGCATCATAACGGCATTTGCCAACCACCATAAAACTCCAAGAAGAAGAAGAAAGGGGGTGAATATCTATGCACACTCCAGATTTATGGTTTTTCATCTTAATTATTGTTTGTCACATTAAAAAAAAACAACAATTTGCACCTTACAATGGTAGGCATTTTGTGTAAATCAAATGGTGCTAACAACCCAAAAATCAATTTTAATTCCAGCTTGTAATGCAACAAAACAGGATAAACACCAAGGGGGTGAATACTTTTGCAGGACACTGTACATTCACCAAGTAATCTACAGGCTTTTCCACATGTTCTGTTGCAAACTTCAAACAAGCTTCACAACAGAGGTGGACAGTAATGAAGTACATTTACTGGAGTACTGTACTTAAGTACACTTTGAGTATCTGTACTTTACTTGAGTATTAATTTTTTTGGCAACTTATGACTTTAATTTTACTACATTTGAAAGACAAATATTGTACTTTTTACTCCACTACATTTCTATCAAGGTCTTCATTACTATAAAGCTGCTTTGAAAGTGGATGTTTTTTTTTCTTTTCTATTCTAAAACATGATTGGTTTTTTCACAGCTGACACTGAGACGGCCTATCAATAATCACTAGGGTCACATCACGTCCATAGACTGTATAAAATCAAGTTCAATTATTTCTCTGCAACATTATTTAACACGATCAGTTGATGGCCGAATGGAAGGAGGTGGTACTTCTGGGGAATGCACATAGTCATGGCTATAGCTAGAACCCATGTTTCAGTTTTCTGAAAGCAGTAAAGAGTCATTTCATTTTAAATGTTTGCTTTGTTTGCCTAAAGCAGCCTACAAAAACTTGCCGTCCAACCTGTGGAAGCATATTGAGGTATGTAAATGTTTTATTCCAAGAGAAAGCTTGCAATGTGCTTTTAGAGCTAGCGATAACATTGCAATAGCTATGCAGTCTAGTTAGTCAAATGATTTTCTATGGATTTGCCCACCAAGTTGCCATAGCCTTGTCCACGACTAACATTAACACAGTTAGTTAACTTGGACACTGATAGTGTGTAAAAACAGAGTTACACTGACATGAGTAACATTTAACTTATCTGAAGTGGTTTCAGAAATATTTTAGCATAATCTTGCCAAATAAACAAAATGTAGAAATCTTTCTTTTCTAGTAATGTTAGCTACCCAATTATGATTTTGAGTTTGAAAAGATTTTGCTAGCATGTCAGGAGGAGCATCACTGACTAGCTAGCTTAACAATAAACCATCATGATTCCACAGGCAGATTCATATGTGCATGAATACATACACTTGCGCATGTGAGACCTGTGAGATGGACAGTATTGTACTAGTCAGTCACAACAAATTGTTGAATTGTTTTGTTTTGATGTCAGATGATGGTCTTGCATATATATATATATATATATATATATATATATATATATATATATATATATATATATATATAATTTTTTGTCTCGCTTAAAGCAGTGTTGCTATTGGGCAGTTATTAAGCTAGAGGTGTGGACCTGGGTTTTAATCAGGTTGGATTGTCATTTTTATTTTCTGAGCAAGCTGCATTTACAGCCAGTGCTTAATTTGTGAAGTGGGAGGTCCCGGAATGCAGGAGGTGGGTGGGTCCGGCGACTCAAAAAAAAAAAAAAGGCGGGGGGTGGTTTACTATAACTTTACACACACGCCTATTGTGTGTGTAAAAAAAAAAATAATAATAATAATAATAATATCAGACATTATGATCTTAGAAAACACTTTAGTGATGAACAGTTACAGACAGTAATATGTCGTGATATTATGTTATATTATTTTTTATTAGGCTATATATTAAATTATATATTAAATTTATCTTCTAAAATAACAGACTGTACTCATATCACAACCGGTTTATTTCACCATTGGAGATCAGATCACACAAGACATGAGTTAAATGACTCATTTTAAGGATTTAAGTAGGGTATTTATCGTAAAAGCAGTGCCAGTGGGACTTCGTGGCTCAGGTGGATAAGGCGCCATACCATAAATCCAGGGACCCGGGTTTGATTCCAACCTGTGGTCGTTTCCCGAGCCCTCCCTGTTTTTCTCCTGCTCATTTCCTGTCTCTACACTGTTCTATCCAATAAAGGTGGAAAAAGCCCAAAAAAGAGAATAATTTAAAAGCAGTGCCAGCAAACATAAGTGCAATCAATTCAAGTAATAGTTAAGAAATAAAGGGTTTACAAAACAAGTTGGATAATTCATTTAAAAAATTTTAGTAAGCTTTCTTGTTTTTTTGCCATTTTTTCCACAGCGCAAGCTAACGGCTACAAAAAACCCAGTGTTCTATTGAGCAGAAGTATACACCCCATGTCCCTCCCTCTTCCCCTTTCGCATAGATTTTGTGGATGTCATAGGAGAGAAATCAACAACAGATATCAAAATCAAAACCGAACACTAAACAAATTTTTATTTACTTATTTAATTTGTTTGATTTTTTTTCCCTTTGTGATGGTCACGGAGGTGATCTGATCCATTTAAATAGTTGCCGGAACACCGAATGAAATGAAAATAGCTGCCAGATCCAACAACGGAGGTTACGGATCTTGTTCCGTCATGTTCCGGCTCAAATTAAGCCCTGTTTACAGCTATTCCACTGCCTTCCTGATTAACATACACATACATGTGTGCACACACTGCCAGAGCTGTGTCAGAACACAACCATGCTGCTTTGTGGGGGTGGGGAGGAATGTTACAATAAAAAAAGAGGAAAAAAAAGAATGACAATTATTTTTTTTTTAGTTCAGTTGTTTCATTTTGTAATATTCTACCAGGCATTTACTGTATTCTACAGGTTCTACAATCTAGTCAGTAGATCCAGTCGGTTGCTTCAGAGGCATTAGGTTTTGTAAACATTGTGGCAATAATAACAATGTGTTGACAGAAAATTTACTTTTAATACTTAAGTATTTTTAAAATCAAATACTTCAGTACTTAAGTAAAAATTTGACTGTACAACTTTCACTTGCATTGGAGTAACATTTGACCCTTGGGATCTGTACTGTGACTTAAGTAATGAAGTTGGGTACTTTGTCCACCTCTGCTTCACAATACCTTTTCAGTAAGAGGGTCTTCTGGGGTGTTCAAGAATGGAGACTGTGGCTGTGCAGTTCATTGTCTACTATCTTCTCTGTGACAGGTATACCCACTGCATCTAGCACTTTCTAGAGCTCTTTTTATTGGTTCTTCACTCTTGGGCTTCTCTTCTGACTAACTGTTCTAACTACCCAGTCGGAAGTCTTGTGAGGAGCTCCTGTGCATGGCCAGTTAATGGTTGAGTGATGCATTTGCAGTTAATGGTTATAATGGTGCTTATAAGAACATTTAGGTGTTAAATTCCTTTGGTAACTAGTACCATTGCTATGCTGCTCAACAGTGGTGTTGTGAAGGTCTTGGCGAAGCTCATTGCTTCTCCACATCATGAAATGCTTCTTGCATGACAGCTTGATGCCAAATGATGTGTTTACTTGCATTCAGAGGTGGGTTTCCCTTTTTTGAGTGGATGTAGTCTCCCACCAACATGCGTGACCCCAGCTGATTCAAATTAGTACAGGTAGGAGAACTAATTAGTGCAAAATCTGCTGGGTTTCTTACTGTGTTCAGTACCTTTCTCTGGTTATTCTATTTTAATGCACTTTTTTTCCCTATGGATTGGAATATTATGATTTCTTTTTCTGTGTAGTTTTATTGCATTAATACCAGTGTGCTCAACATTTAATGTGAATAGCTGCAATGGAAAGATGTTTAATAACACATACATGTTGAATACTTAACATTATGTATGTATGTATGTATGTATGTATGTATGTATGTATGTATGTATGTATAGGTTTGTATCCAGGACATTTGAGAAGATTGCATTTCATTAGTTTGATTTGATCTGACAGCATTAAGCTGCTTAGGGGCTCTGCACTGACAGCTAATTACAGAAATCTGCCTCATCCACTGATAAAGAACAATGTGCTCAAATGTGCCTCCTTTGTTGTGGTACATGACTGAAAGGCTGTGTAGGTTTAAACAAAACCTAAATATGTAAAATACACTTAACTGCACCAGGCTGATTTGGTAAGAGTTATGTAACTGATAGTTATGTAATTTATGGCTTTCTAATATTTTTGTTGTTTTGACAGATGATAGACATTTTAGCCATCTCAATATCCTAGTTTATAGCACACCCCCCCCCCCCCAAAAAAAAAAAAAAAATTCAGTTCTTGGTGCTTTGAAGATTACTTCATAATGACAAGGACATAGGGACTAGTTCCTCAGTAAGAATTTTAGTTATGCCTGATTTGATGCTCATTGTGGAGTGCAGGCTTGTTGTGGAATGCAGTTATGTCAAGCATGTTCATCCCTCTGTTTGTACCCTAAAGATATGGCCCTTAAGCAGCTCCACCAGAGTGGACAGACTCTCACTTTGTGTATCTGAATTCTGCCCATCTTTAGATAATCAACATTAAAACCACCCTGCTCTACTCATGTGCATGCTTTCCCCATTCATTTATTAAATGAATCAGCACAAATGTCAGTAAAATTTGGGTGGCACTTTATGTACACATTTGAAATATCCCCGAGGACATCAGTAAAATATGATTATCTGAATTTTTGGTCTTGACAAACACTATTACTCTTCTGTAAGGTTGTTCTCATGTTGTTCTTGTTGCTGTTATTGTTTTTATTTCACTCCCTGAGAGCACCATCTAAAGCATCTTGCTGTGCCGTGTTCGCTTATAGGTTTCACCATTATAGGTTGTTGGCATCTAGTATAAACCACACTAATTTTTAGAATCTGTCCCCAGCTTCCACAGTCCTGCCATACTTTTACCCACTGCTTTGTCTTCATTGTCCATGTGGCATAGCAAGCATTATTTCCAACATACAGTTTTGTTTCCTAAATACTGTGACATGCTGTCACTAAAACAAAAACCTCCTCTATGAAATGGAAACATTTTAGCATTATTCAGCCTTAGTTCATGATACCAGTCTTTGTGCTCCCCTGCCACTTCCTCTTGGGCATTCAGTTTTTCTAAGGTTTTCATCACCATCTCCACTTGATTGAAAGACTGAGTGCCCCATCAATCTTGCACCAATATTATCATTGTCACTCTGTCAGGATGACTCACCCTTCATAACCACCTAGGATAGTGTCCACTGTCCGAGGGGTCAGCAGTCTGGACTACAAAGTATTTGAGTGGCAGGTGATATGGAGGAATTGTTAGTGAGATTTGCTGCCATGGAGATGCCCTGTCATGACCAGCACAGCCTCGTTGGTATGCTGGCTGATGGGGGAGCTGCATTGTGGCTCGATGGCTTCTTAATTGTAGCCCCTGGTCCTCTGTGCTGCAGGGGACCAGTGACAAGGCAGCTCAGCCCACTTCTGCCCAACTTCGAAAGCCTGTGCTCAGGATCGGAGAGGTGGCTGTTTTTCCTGGAGTAAAGTCTGGGCATTGAATGCTTATCAGAGATGGAAATTTGCCTTAAGCATGGCAGATGGATGAGATGGATAAGCTGGCTCTGTAATGCATACATATATAGAAGATATTACATGGTTGCATGAAGATATGAAGTTTATCTTCAAGTGGTGAATGTATATATCACAAGTGAGCAAAGCAAGCGGGTATATTTTATATTTTTTCAAACTTCATATCTTTGCGCCATCGTGTAATGTTCTTTATATTATATGGAGACATCCACAAAAAATACACAGGTTAATCAAAAGTATTTTTATTTTGAACTGGCTTGCCATTTTGACAACATGCATCAAGTCAGCAGGAAAACATTAGGAGTGACATAATCAGAGTGAAATATGAGAAAATATGTCATGCAAATACATGATGTATTTCATATGAAAAATGCGAGTTTTTCAGCAAGAGAAGATAACCTTCCTATTTTCAAACCAATGTGTGATTTTCTACTTATTATATAGACACCTTCACAAACAAAAAGTACCCACATTTATCATTGATATCCTCACCAGTGACATATACTGAAATGTCACGGTTTTGGTTCTCCATGTCCTCGATGTGGCAGCACAGTGGTGTAGTGGTTAGCACTGTCAAAAAGAAGCTTCTGGTTCGAGCCCGATGGTGGACAGGGGCCTTTAAGTGTGGAGTTCACATGTTCTCTCTGTGTCTGCATGGGTTTCCTCCAGGTGCTCCGGTTTCCCCCACAGTCCAAACACATGCAAGTTAGGCTAATTGGTGGCTCTAAATTGACCATAGGTGTGAATGGTTATTTGACTCTGTGTCAGCCCTGCGATGATCTGGCGACTTGTCCAGGGTGTACCATGCCTCTCACCCATAGTCAGCTGGAATAGGCTCCAGCTTGCCTGCGACCCTGCACAGGATAAGCGGTTATAGATAATGGATGGATGTAGCTCGTATGAAAAATGAGTGCCATATTTCCCAGTAAAACACTCATTCTCATCTCATTATCTCTAGCTGCTTTATCCTTCTACAGGGTCGCAGGCAAGCTGGAGCCTATCCCAGCTGACTACAGGCGAAAGGCGGGGTACACCCTGGACAAATCGCCAGGTCATCACAGGGCTGACACATAGACACAGACAACCATTCACACTGACATTCACACCTACGGTCAATTTAGAGTCACCAGTTAACCTAACCTGCAGGTCTTTGGACTGTGGGGGAAACCGGAGCACCCGAAGGAAACCCATGCGGACATGGGGAGAACATGCAAACTCCACACAAAGGCCCTCATCGGCCACGGGGCTCGAACCCAGACCTTCTTGCTGTGAGGCGACAGCGCTAACTACTACACCACTGTGCCGCCCAGTAAAACACTCATGTCCATAGAATGAATATGTGTATTAACACAAACATTTGTTCACCTATGCAGTGTCTAAACAGTTGTGTTTAGTAGGTGTGTACATACTAAGCACATTATGTCCTTGCTCCATGTTATAGAATATCATTGTGTCTTTTATACCTAATAGTCCAGACCTAATATGAATTGTTTTCATTTATAAACAGTAAGTTTAAAATGATTGTGTTAGGAATTCCCCAAACAGTAAACTAATGTCTGTATATTTTGCTTTTTTATGTGTTTTTTTAAAACTTATTCCCTGCACCACATTCCATAAAATAAATGTGTATGTTTTTCATAGATATATTCAGCACAAACTGTAAAGCATCTCTATTGGAAAGTGTCTTTCTTTGGCTGAATTGCTTACTGACAAACATTTCCTTTATCATCAGATGGATAAACATTTCAGTGAAAAAAATGAATAATCCAAAGACTTATATTGACAACATTTTAACTAACAAATTCCTCAATGAGCTCCCCAATATATTGTTCATGTAAGTGAGCAAAAAGTTTTCTCAAAAGTATTGTGAAAACTTACAATAACCTGGTTCCCTAAGTGTGCACACCCCTTAACTAATATTTTGTTAAACACCTTTTGCTTGTACTTTTAGAGTAAGAGTATGCCAAATTAACACATCTTGATTTGGCAATTTTATTCCATGCCTCTTTGCAAAAATGCTCCAGATCTATTAAATTGGGAGGCAAGCTCCTATGCACAGCCTTCTTTGTCATTTCACAGGATCTGGGCTCTGACTGGGCTATTCCAAAATGTTGGTTTCCTATTCCTAAAGTCATTCGTTTGTTAATGTGGATTTGCAATTTGGGTCATAATTATGATGGAAGATTATATTTTTCATCTTAGCTGTGTAACAGAAGCCTTTTGGCTTTTGTGCCAAAAAAGACTGACATTTGGTGTTATCAATGGTTTTCTCGATCTTCACAAGAGTCTCAGCATCCCTGAGTCTTCTTGTCCTTTCATCAATTTTTGAGGGCCCATACTAAAAATAACAGAAGCCAAAATTTAGGTAATTGTATTTATATCTGTGCACATTTTCAAGTCTACCTAGGCACATATAAGCACACACAAGTGCACATGTCTACTTACACATGTGCACTGTATTCAAAATATTCAGCAGCTTTTATGAGGGAAGAACTGATTATCCTGGACTGGATAGAAAGAGAAGCACAGATGCAGGGTGGCTCTAGGGTAGAAATGAGAAGCATTTTCCCCTTTGCTACTTTTTAAGACAGTTCCATTTGAACAAAGTTGAATTGCTTTACTGACACCACACTGCCATCCAGTAGTGGAATATGGTAATGCAACAGGAATGCAAAACCAATGAAAAGAAACAGATGGGATGAATTAATCATGGGAATCCATTAGCACAGATTTTAAATAATAGCACAATAACTAATCAAAACATTTCCTTTGTCACCTATTTATTAAGTCTGGTGTAAATTATGGTATCATAATGTGTTGGTGCCAAAAGCTATTTTTCTTGCTTAGATATTTGTGTTCAGATATTTTGATGCTTAGATGTTTGTTTGTTACAATGTTGATGACAAAGATTCCAAAAATAGCAGATGTTGATAGGTTATATAAAAATACATAAAAAAATAAAGATTACATTTGAAAATAACTCAATAATACAACAAGCTCAGACAACAAACAGTAAACGTTGGTCAGACAGCATGACAAATGTCGTGTCATGCTCTATTCATTGAAGCTCTGATAATCATGCAAGTAGTGGAGTATCACAGGATTGAGGAATAAGCTCCCATAGCAGCTAACTGAAAAATGTGTAGCTGCAAAGGAGTGAGGGCTGAGAGTACATGGGAGATGGGGAAAGGGAAGGAAGCACAGTGATTTTCGATAGGTCTTACTCTATGATTTGCATGGCCTGTGGCCTCTTACATTACAAAACCAATCAATTAAAATCTGCTGCCAGCAACCTTCCACAACACACTTCATATCAGAGGTTCTAACCCGGCATGCATGTGAGCATGAAAGAGTGTACATGTGTATTTTTTTAGCATATTCTCATTCTTTCACTCATTTGGTTCCAAACCAATCTACTGGAAATGATAACTAACTTTTACCAATGGTATTACAACCCTAAATCAGAAAATAAGTTGGAACAGTATGGAAAATGCAAAAAAAAAAAAAAAAGAAAGAAAGCAGTGATTTCTAAATTTATTTTGGCTTGTATTTCATTACAGACAGTATGAGCTTAAGATATTTCATGTTTGTTTGTGGTCAACTTCATTTCATTTGTTAATATACAGCAATTCCTGTATTTTGCAGTGGTGCTTGAAAGTGTGTGAACCCTTTTGAATTTTCTATATTTCTGCATAAATATGATTGAAAACATCAGATTTTCACACAATTCCTAAAAGTAGGTAAAGGGAACCCAGTTAAACAAATGAGACAAAAATATTATACTTGGTCATTTATTTATTGAGGAAAATGATCCAATATTACATATCTGTGAGTGGCAAAAGTATGTGAACTTTTGCTTTCAGTATCTGGTGTGACCCCCTTGTGCAGCAAAAACTCCAACTAAATGTTTCCGGTAACTGTTGATCAGTCCTGCACACAAGCTTGGAGGAATTTTCGCCCATTCCTCCATACAGAACAGCTTCAACTCTGGGATGTTGGTGGGTTTCCTCACATGAACTGCTCGCTTCAGGTCCTTCCACAACATTTCGATTGGATTAAGGTCAAGACTTTGACTTGGCCATTCCAAAACATTAGCTTTATTCTTTTTTAACCATTCTTTGGTAGAATGACTTGTGTGCTTAGGGTCGTTGTCTTGCTGCATGACCCACCTTCTCTTGAGATTCAGTTCATGGACAGATGTCCTGACAATTTCCTTTAGAATTCACTGGTATAATTCAGAATTCATTGTTCCATCAATGATAGTAAGCCGTCCTGGCCCGGATGCAGTAAAACAGGCCCGAACCATGACACTACCACCACCATGTTTCACAGATGGGATAAGATTCTTATGCTGGAATGCAGTGGTTTCCTTTCTCCAAACATAACGCTTCTCATTTAAACCAAAAAGTTCTATTTTGGTCTCA
Organism: Neoarius graeffei; assembly: GCF_027579695.1. Lineage (NCBI taxonomy): Eukaryota > Metazoa > Chordata > Actinopteri > Siluriformes > Ariidae > Neoarius > Neoarius graeffei. The sequence goes on from NC_083578.1 coordinate 45,096,872, forward strand.
TCTGTCCACAAAACATTTTTCCAATAGTCTTATGGCTTGTCCACATGATCGTCAGCAAACTGCAGATGAGAACCAATGTTCTTTTTGGAGAGCACTGGCTTCCTCCTTGCAATCCTGCCATGCACACCATTGTTGTTCAGTGTTCTCCTGATGGTGGACTCACGAACATTTAACATTAGCCAATGTGAGAGAGGCCTTCAGTTGCTTAGAAGTTACCCTGGGGTCCTTTGTGACCTCACCGACTATTACACACCTTGCTCTTGGAGTGACCTTTGCTGGTCAACCACTCCTGGGGAGGGTAACAATGGTCTTTAATTTCCTCCATTTGTACACAATCTGTCTGACTGTAGATTGGTGGAATCCAAACTCTTTAGGGATGGTTTTGTAACGTTTTCCAGCCTGATGAGCATCAACAATGCTTTTTCTGAGGTCCTCAGAAATCTCCTTTGTTTGTGCCATGATACACTTTCACAAACATGTTGTGAAGATCAGACTTTGATAGATCCCTGTTCTTTAAATAAAACAGGGTGCCCACTCACACCTGATTGTCACCCCATTGATTGAAAACCCCTGACTTTAATTTCACCTTCAAATTAACTGCTAATCCTAGAGGTTCACATACTTTTGCCACTCACAGATATGTAATATTGGATCATTTTCCTCAATAAATAAATGACCAAGTATAATATTTTTGTCTCATTTGTTTAACTGGGTTCTCTTTATCTACTTTTTGGACTTGTGTGAAAATCTGATGTTGTTTTAGGTCATACTGTATTTATGCAGAAATATAGACAATTCAAAAGGGTTCACAAACTTTCAAGCACCACTGTAGGCTTGCAACACATTCCAAAGAAGTAGGGGCAGGGGGAAATTTAGGACTAGTGATGAGCTAAAACACTTAACTAATTAGAACGGCACTCAGCATACCTCCACCAAGCCACATATCAATATCAAAATCCAATCACTTAAACCTAGGATAACAGTAAATCTGTACAGCAAATTTCATCAAAATCTGTTCACTACTTTTTGAGTTACGTTGGGAACAGGCAAACAAATAAACAGAGGCCAAAACACAAGATGGTATGGGGTTTTAAAGTTGGTGGAGGTAATGATGTAATTTGAAACAGGTGATGTCAACAAGTGATTGTAATCATGATTTGGTACACACTGACTACGTTTACATGCACAACCAAATCGAGCTGCTGTCGGTAATCGAGCTGAAGGTCCCAGCAGGGTGCCAGAGAAATCCAATCCTACATGCACACAATGAAATCGGGCTATTGTGTGAGGTGCATTGTGCACCCGAGCCACAGGTGGCGCTACACGCCCCATCGTGTTGGTACACTTCCGGTTGTTGTCATGAAGAAGAGCTATTCAAGAGTGTAAACAAAGTTATCAGTTCTGTGTTCTCCATTGCGCGTTTTTCTCCCATCCATGAATTTTAATATATTCAACTCCTTAAGCTGAATGAGCATGAACTCTGTCTCCTCATTGCTCCAGAAGTGCACGTTTCTGCTTGCCTGTGGCAGAGGGGGCATGGTCAAGCACCGGTCTGTGACAGGAGGGCGGAGCCAGGGAAGGTGAGTGGCAGAATCACTACACCTGACGGTAATTAACCTGTGTTTGTGTGTCTTCCCAGTAACCGCGCCCTATTTAAGGAGGCAGAGGGAGAGGAGAGGGGAGAGCTCATCCCGGGACTAGAACACAGCACGCGCGTGTGTGTGTGAAGAATAAAAGTAGGCTGTTAAACTGAAAAGTCTGACAATAAAAAGCCTATTAGTACCAGAAGCTTTGTCCTGCCGTCCTCTGTGCTCCACCCACACTTCAGAGAGCTCTACATCACCATTTTCTCTTCTTCGTTTGTTCCTCCTGACCTATTCTGCTGCTCGCTACTACTGTTGTCATGCCGACCGAGGCTGTTGTGTTTCCCGCTTGTGGTCTCGTCACTCGTCACTTCCGGAAGGGGCAGTAAGTAGCTCGACAACTAGCTCGATAGGGTATACATGCACAAAGTAGCTCGGCAGAAATTGCATAAACTAGGTCGTGTAGCTCGATTCCGAGAAATCAAGTTCGGTTCAATTTCAGCCGAATTAAGGTGTATACGTGACATTTTGAACTTCGATTTCAGTCGAGCAACGGCAGAAATTCGATTCTCTCTATGTGCATGTAAACGTAGTGAGTCAGTCTGTTAGAAAGGCCTAGCCTTTGAGGAGCAAAGATGGTCTGAGGATCTCCAATTTGTTCAAAATTGTTGAAATGTTTAAAAGGAATGTTGCTCAAAGAAATATAGGAATAAGATTTGAATATTTCACCCTCTATGGTCTCATCTCATTATCTCTAGCCGCTTTATCCTTCTACAGGGTCGCAGGCAAGCTGGAGCCTATCCCAGCTGACTAAAGGCGAAAGGTGGGGTACACCATGGACACGTCACCAGGTCATCACAGGGCTGACACAGACAACCATTCACACTCACATTCACACCTACGGTCAATTTAGAGTCACCAGTTAACCTAACCTGCATGTCTTTGGACTGTGGGGGAAACCGGAGCACCCGGAGGAAACCCACGCGGAGAACATGCAAACTCCACACAGAAGGCCCTCGCTGGCCACAGGGCTCGAACCCGGACCTTCTTGCTGTGAGGCGACAGCACTAACCACTACACCACCGTGCCGCCCACCCTCTATGATGCACAATATTATTTAATGACGCAAGGAATCTGGAAGAAATTTGGTGAATAAAGGGCAAGTGTGCTATCCTAAGCTGAACACCTCTTGACCTCTGATCCCTCACACAGCACTGCATCAAGAACTCTCATTATCATCTATAGTTGATATAAACACATGGGCTAGAGGTTACCATTCCTGCTGGTCCAGGGAATTGAACCAGTGACCTTTTGGTCCATGTGCAAAAAGTAAGTCTTTTGTTTACTGTGTCCAGATGCACTGTTGACGACTTTGAGCTTGGAGGCATCTGGGATGGACCATCACACAGTAGAATATCTCACAGTATTTCGGATCTTTTTTTGGAAGAAATGGATGCCTTCTGCTCTGGACCAAAGATGAAAAGGACCATCCAGACTGTTACCAGCAACAAGTCCCAAAGCTAGGGTCTGTCATGGTATGGGGTTTTATCAGTACCCTTGGCAAAGGAAACTTACACTTCTGTGATGGTAGCATTAATTCAGAAAAATACATTGAGATTGTTACCTTCAAGATTATATCTTTTCCAGGGCTATCTCAACAAGACAGTGGGGGAAAAAAAACCTAATTATACACACATTACAAAGGCATGGCTGTGGAAGAAGAGGGAGCCTGTCCCCAATAGTGAATGTGTGGTGAATTTTGAAATGAAAAATATGGCAACGATGACCCTGTACTGTTGCATAGCTTAAGACTTCTTTGCATGAAGAATGGGACAAAATAACACCTGAACTATTTCAGCACTTTGTATCTTCAGTCCTTAAACATCTTTTAAGTGCTGTGAGAAGGAATGGCAAGATTATAAAGTAGTAAATGCTTTACCATCCCAACCTTTTTTTGAAATGGGTTGCTAGAATCAAAATTAAGATGTGTTTGTTTTTTTTTTTGGGGGGGGAACAAAGATTAATGAGTAGTGTTGTATTGTTTTGAGTGAAATAGAGGTCAAAGATTAGTTACAAATAATTGTTTTCAGTTTCAATTTCAAGTTAAACATAGTCCCAATTTGTTCTGATTTGGGGTTATAAATTTGCTTTGGTACTTTCAATTAGGGGTTAAATTAATGGGGTGTTTAACAGAGCTCCTCTAATATACTAGAAACTGAAATCATAGCATGCCATAATGGTGGTGATATGTAGTTTTACACTAGATTATGGAGAAATGTTTTCATTTCAAAGTTGCGTCACGTATCCTTTAGTCTTGCAACAGTTAACTTCTGTGTGTGTGTGTGTGTGTGTGTGTGAGATCATTGAAACAAATGTTTTCTTTTTGCTGAAGGCTTAACTAATTCATGTATATTTGAAAAAAGGCAAAAATGATTTCATACCATCTTGATAAATTGAGAAAGAATACTGAATCAAAGTGATAACAGAAATTAAAGCCTTGAAAGAAAGAAAAAACAGCAAACCATAATATTTAAATTTCTATATAAATGTTGAGAATTGCCTCACAACATTTTGAATTGGCATTACCTCCTCAATGCCAATTTAAAATTACATCTTGCTTTCAATACTTCTGCAACTTAGCTCATTCTATTTCTATGCCTTTGGGTCATTGAAAAGCATGCTATAAATAAAATGCATTATTATTATTATTATTATTATTATGAACTATGAAGGATTTCAGTCATTCTGAAAGTTTAATAATAGTGCATCAAGCACCATGCTTTTTACATTCTGACCATATACTGTATAAGGCGCTTAGATTGGCTCTGTACCCTCAGTGCAGTGATGTGTAACAATGTGCGAGTGATTTCTTTGATGTTCCCTTGGCTTTAATGTGTGACTAAGTACCATGTTCTCCCTCAACAGCATATGTTCTCAGGCACAGTGAGAAACAAGAAGGACCCTTGGGAGATGACTCAGGGGTGGTGGCTCCAGCAGGAGCTCAGATGCACTGTGAGACATGCTGAGAGTAGCTATGATTATGCAGCCTCATTATTCATGCACTTTCAGGAACAGCTGATCCCTGTACCAAGCCCCTTTACACCTAATTAGCCTCATTAACAGGCTCACCTGAACTCAATGTGCAGAACAGCCAGCTGGGAGAACAGGCAGGTAAACCAGCTGCACGCCAAAGCTGTCTCATATACCCAGACACACTCTCATGGAAAGATGAACTTGTCCTACCATGGGAAGGTATAAAAAGCACAATAACCTGAAACAGAGAGTTGCTGCAGACAAACACATTTACTACTCATTATGATAGAAAGGTTTGGACATGTAGAATGAAATATATGAATCAGTTAAGTTGTACACAGTAAAAAGCAGAGGCCAACAAGGATATGTCAACATGGATGTGTTAAGCCCAGCTGTTTAGTGCCTCACACTGTTAGTATGATATCCCCATAGCCCCGATTGACCATATAGGCTGAGCTAGTGTGTCAGCCTTGCTTGTGAAACCCTGTCACTTCCACACTCTGTGCTTAACTGTAATATAGAAACATATCTAATTTGTGTGTCCAAAACAGAACCACAAAAAATTTACATACATGAAAATAATGTAAGTTTTTAATGTAAATTTGTTACTTTCAATAAGGCGAAAAAAGAAAAGTATAGCATAAACAAACACAATCCATTCCACTTCTTTCCCAGCTTCATCTCCCTTGATGACATCTGGAAGTTTAATTAAACAGAATCTCAGTCATCTCAGCTGTCAGCTCTGTCTCTTTCTGCCTGTTCACACAGTCTGTTGGGTGTCTGCCCCCCTGGGAAAGCCTTACAATAGGCTTCCCACAATGTGCAGAAGAAGCTCCTTCTGCCTCCTGCCTCTCCTGAACCTGTACACTCAGTGGGGCAGGCGGGTGGGCAGACACACACAAGTGTTTGGTATTTCCCATTATGGTAATTGTCATTAGCTACACTGCTGCAGAACGGACCAATAAAGGGTTGTCATTATTACATGCTTGTTTTTACCGTCAATTTAACCTCTCTCTCTGCTACTTCTCAAACGCTCCCTGTGCCATCATGACAGACAAGAGCATCTCCTCCACTTGACTTTAGACTGTTGCACCTGTTCCTCCTTTGTTGTTTATGTTCCTACTTTTCAAGAACCCTGTGTGCTTTGTGTGTGTGTGCGTGTGTAGTGTGGGTGTAATGTGGGGGGGGGGGTCCAGTCAGTGGAGGAGATGGTGAAGAAAAGCATCTCTTTCTGCCTTAATTGAGACATAGTGTCAGGGTGACACAAACATACATTTGCATGGGATTTTTTTTCTCTTTTTTCAGTGGTGGTGTTGAACAGCCACTCCATTTCAGTGTTACAGTGAAGCAGAGCTGTCCCACATCACTTAATCTTCCAAACCCAGACAGTAGTTGTCAGGAGGGGTTTTGATGTCCACGACAACGCTGGAGTATAAGACATGCCCATTAAGTTTTACCAGCTGTCTTCTACTTTTGCTAGAGAGATATGTATTTCTTACCCTTTTGTACAAACATTCAAAATGATATGGGTGTCAATTCTGTGTGCAATTGTTCATGTGTGTCCTTTAAGGGTATTTACATAACATTTCATAGGTGGTTTGATAAAGGCAATTAACAACATGAACATAAACATGTGTAACACAGGTCCCGATGTTGACAGTGCAACATCATGTGGAATACTGACTCATGAGAGATACTGCTCGCGCCTGCTGCATGTTCATGAGCTTGTCATGCTCCATTGGTTCACAACAGGAACAGTCCTGGAACTTTTTATATACAACCTGAATTCCAAAAAAAGTTAGGACATTGTATAAAACATACAAATAGAATACAATGATTTTCAAATCCTTTTCAACTTATTCAATTGAATATAACAATACACTGACAAGATATATAATATTCAAAATGATGAAATTCATTGTTTTTTGTAAATATACAGTCTCTTGCAAAAGTCTCCTGTTTGTCACATTACAAGCTGGAATTAAAATTGATTTTTGGGTTGTTAGTGTCAGACCTCCGCACTTTGGCACATGCACCAGAAGGACTCTTGGGAGTGCTCCGGACTGCGTACGCACCGAGCAGACACTCGCACGTGCTCCGTTAAGGCACACCTGCACAGGATTAAAGGAACAGTCCACCGTACTTCCATAATGAAATATGCTCTTATCTGAATTGAGACGAGCTGCTCCGTACCTCTCCCAGCTTTGCGCGACCTCCCAGTCAGACACGCTGTCACTCCTGTTAGCAATGTAGCTAGGCTCAGCATGGCCAATGGTATTTTTTGCGCTTCGACAGCGCATTGATACGGAGCTCAGTATCAATGCGCTGTCAAAGCGCGCAGAAGGTGTTAGTATGCCTGTCATTATAGTGCGGACTTTCCATAGCATAGAAAATCGCTACATTTCAATTTGTGTAACTGAACTTGTTTCATATCACTGGTCATATAAACCTATGTAAACAGGAAAAACGCAGAAGAGTTTGGTCGCATCTAACTACAGCCCCAAAAAATAATTTCATTATGGAAGTACGGTGGACTGTTCCTTTAAGACACATCAGCATGCCTATATAAAGACTGTGACAATGCACGTTCAGTGCAAAGTATTGCGTCATGTTTTATACACATTACTGAGCCTTATTTTCCTGTGTCGTTTTCCTGATTCCCATTCCTGTTCTGTTTTTCCATTTTTGTGTACGCCTTTGATTCTCTGTTTGTGCCCCACCTGACCATTTGCTTGTTCCATGTTTATGATCTTGCCTGCTGATTTGGATTCTTTGCCTGTTTCTTAGTAATAAAACAACTTCTGCACTTGCATCCATTTACAACCCATCCCTGACAGAATACTTCATCAAACCATGGATGCAGCAGAATTGCTCCAGTTCACCATTCCATGCTGCTTCTGGGTTTCTGGATCTCAGGCACTAGCCTTGTTTTTCCGGTGGTGTATTGGAATAGACACCCCAGCACCCTATAATGGAGGATATCACCCTTGGGGCTTCAGCCTGCAGTGTGCCTTCTTCTATGTGGACTTACAAGAGCCCAAGCCTCCAGAGCCCATCTGGGTAAGCTGTATGCTCACTTGGCTTACTGGATGAGCACACCAATGGGCAGAGTACCTCATAAGAGTAGAGCACCCGTGCCTTAGGAGCTCACAGACTCTTCTAGCCATGTTCCAGTTTATCTATGAATCATTAGAGAAGGAGGACCCCCCCCATGAAATTTTTTTGAGAAGGGGCTATCACGGCTGAGGCCGACACAGTGTCAGCACAGGAGGCCGTTGCTCCAGAACTCTGTCCAGTGGCCGACACAGCAACAGCAAAGGACAGTTACTCTTGAGCTCCTCGTAGAGGCCATCACTCCAGAGCTAATCCCACAGCCCATTCCACAGTCATTCCTTGAGCCAGCATCTGAACCAGAGCAAGAGCCCATGAAAGAGCTGGAGCCTGCATCAGAGCAAGAGCCAGCACCCGAACCAGAGCCGCTGCCAGAGCAAGAGCCTGAGTCGGAACAAGAGCTAGAGCCACAGCCAGTGACTGAACCAGAGCCAGGGCCAGGACAAGAGTCTGTGCCAGAACCAGTGCCAGAGTCAGAGCCATTGCCAGCGCCCGAGTCAGTACCAATGTCGGCTCCAGCATCAGAGCCAGTGCCAGAACCAGTGCTAGAGCCAAGGTCAGAGTTGGAGCCAGTGCCAGGTCCAGCACAAGAGCTAGTGTCAGTTCCATAACCAGTGCCAAAGAATGACAAGGCAGCCTCTGCCTCAGCTGGCTATGAAGAGGTTGTTGTCCCACTGCCACCCAGCTATGAAAACGTCATCATCTCACTCCTGGGTCCTGACCAGGACCAGAACGATGTGTAGACAGAGCTCGAGCCCATACCTGTGTCCAGTCTGGAGCCCATGCCTGTGTCCAGAGCTCGAGCCCATGCCCGTGTCCAGTCCAGAGCCTGTGCCCGTGTCCAGTCCAGAGCCCATGCCCGTGTCCAGTCCAGAGCCCGTGCCCGTGTCCAGAGCTCGAGCCCGTGCCCGTGTCCAGAGCTCGAGCCCGTGCCCGTGTCCAGAGCTCGAGCCCATGCCCGTGGCCAGAGCTCGGAGCCCGTGCCCATGGCCAGAGCTCGAGCCCCGTGCCCGTGTCCAGTCTGGAGCCCGTGCCCACATCCAGAGCTCGAGCCCGTGCCCGTGTCCAGTCCGGAGCCCGTGCCCGCGTCCAGAGCTCGAGCCCGTGCCCGCGTCCAGTCCGGAGCCCGTGCCCGCGTCCAGTCCGGAGCCCATGCCCGTGTCCAGAGCTTGAGCCCGTGCCTGCATCCAGTCCGGAGCCCATGCCTGCGTCCAGAGCTCGAGCCCGTGCCTGCATCCAGAACTCGAGCCCGTGCCTGCGTCCAGTCCAGAGCCTGTGCCCAATCTGGAGCCCGTGCCTGTGTCCAGAGCTCGAGCCCGTGCCTGCATCCAATCCGGAGCCCGTGCCTGTGTCCAGAGCTCGAGCCCGTGCCTGCGTCCAGAACTCGAGCCCGTGCCTGCGTCCAGACCAGAGCCTGTGCCCTGTCTGGAGCCCGTGCCTGCATCCAGAGCTCGAGCCCGTGCCTGTGTCCAGAGCTCAAGCCCATGCCTGCGTCCAGTCCGGAGCCCGTGCCTGCATCCAGAGCTCGAGCCCGTGCCTGTGTCCAGAGCTCGGAGCCCGTGTCCAGAGCTCAGACCCTGTGCCCATGTCCAGTCCAGAGCCCATGCCTGTTTCCAGAGCTCAAGCCCGTGCCTGCGTCCAGTCCAGATCTTGTGCCTGCATCCAGAACTCGAGCCCGTGCCTGCGTCCAGAGCTCGAGCCCGTGCCTGCGTCCAGAGCTCGAGCCCGTGCCTGCGTCCAGAGCTCGAGCCCGTGCCTGTGTCCAGTCCGGAGCCCGTGCCTGCGTCCAGTCCGGAACCCCGTGCCTGTGTCCAGAGCTCGAACCCCATGTCCAGAGCTCGAACCCCGCGTCCAGAGCTCAGAGCCTGTGCCCATGTCCAGTCCGAAGCCCCATGCCCAGAGCTCGAGCCCCATGCCTGTGTCCAAAGCTCAAACCCCATGTCCAGAGCTCGAGCCCCATGCCTGTGTCCAGTCCAGAGACTATGCCTATGTGCCTGCGTCCACATGCCTATGTGCCTGCATCCTGTGCCTGCGTCCAGTCCGGAGCCCGTGCCTGCGTCCAGAGCTCGAGCCCGTGCCTGAGTCCAGAGCTCGAGCCCCATGCCTGCGTCCAGAGCTCGAGCCCCGTGCCTGCGTCCAGAGCTCAAGCCCCGTGCCTGCGTCCAGAGCTCGAGCCCCGTGCCTGCGTCCAGAGCTCTAGCCCGTGCCTGTGTCCAGTCTGGAGCCCATGCCTGTGTCCAGAGCTTGAGCCCGTGCCTGTGTCCAGAGCTCGAGCCCATGCCCGCGTCCAGTCCTCGAGCCCGTGCCCGCGTCCAGAGCTCAGAGCCCGTGTCCAGAGCTCAGAGCCCGCGTCCAGAGCTCGAACCCCGTGCCTGTGTCCAGAGCTCGAACCCCATGTCCAGAGCTCGAACCCCGCGTCCAGAGCTCAGAGCCTGTGCCCATGTCCAGTCCGAAGCCCCATGCCCAGAGCTCGAGCCCCGTGCCTGTGTCCAGAGCTCGAACCCCATGTCCAGAGCTCAAAACCCGTGTCCAGAGCTCGAGCCCCATGCCTGTGTCCAGTCCAGAGACTATGCCTATGTCCAGAGCTCAAGCCCATACCTGTGTCCAGAGCTCAAGCCCATGCCTGTGTCCAGTCCGGAGCTCGAGCCCGTGCCCAGTCCGGAGCCCGTGCCCAGAGCTCAAGCCCAGGCATGGGCTTGAGCTCTGGACACAGGTGGGGGCTTGAGCTCTGGACACAGGCACGGGGTTCGAGCTCTGGACACAGGGCTTGAGCTCTGGATGCAGGCACGGGCTTGAGCTCTGGACGCGGGCACGGGCTTGAGCTCTGGACGTGGGCACGGGCTAGTCTGGATAGTCCAGAGCCCGTGCCTGTGTCCAGAGCTCAAGCCCGTGCCTGCGTCCAGTCCGGAGCCCATGCCTGTGTCCAGTCCAGAGCCCGTGCCTGTGTCCAGAGCTCGAGCCCATGCCTGGGTCCAGTTGGGAGCCCATGCCTGGGTCCAGTTGGGAGCCCATGCCTGCGTCCAGTTGGGAGCCCGTGCCTGCGTCCAGTCCGGAGCCCATGTCTGTGTCCAGAGCTCAAACACTGTGCCCAGAGCTCAAACCCATGGCCACATCCAGTCCGGAGCCCGTGTCCAGAGCACGAACACCATGCACAGAGCTCGAACCCCGTGCCCGCGTCCAGTCCAGAGCCCATGTCCAGAGCTCGAACCCCATGCCTGTGTCCAGTCCAGAGCACGTGTCCAGAGCTCGAAGCCCGTGCTCAATCTGGAGACCGTGCCCAGAGCTTGAGCCTGCGCCCAGTCCGGAGCACGTGCCCATGTCCAGAGCTCGAACCCGTGCCCGCGTGCAGTCCAGAGCCCGTGTCCAGAGCTCGAGCCCATGCCCAGTCCGGAGCCCGTGTACAGTCCGGAGCATGTGCCCACGTCCAGAGCTCGAACCCGTGCCTGCGTCCAGAGCTCGAGCCCGTGCCCGCGTCCAGAGCTTGAGCCCGTGCCCCGAGCTTGAACCCCATGTCCCGAGCTCGAACCCCATGCCCGCGTCCAGTCCAGAGCATGCGTCCAGAGCTCGAGCCCGCGCCCAATCTGGAGACCGTGCCCAGAGCTCGAGCCCGCGCCCAATCTAGAGCCCGTGCCCAGAGCTCGAGCCCGCACCCAGTCCGGAGCCCGTGCCCAGAGCTCAAGCCCATGCCCAGTACGGAGCACGTGCCCATGTCCGGAGCACGTGCCCAGAGCACATGCCCATGCCCGCGTCCAGAGCTCGAGCCCGTGCCCGCGTCCAGAGCTTGAGCCCGTGCCTGCGTCCAGAGCTCAAGCCCGTGCCTGCGTCCAGAGCTCAAGCCCCGTGTCCAGAGCTCAAACCCCGTGCCTGTGTCCAGAGCTCAAGCCCCCGCCTGTGTCCAGAGCTCAAGCCCATGCCTGTGTCCAGTCTGGAGCCTGTACCTGTGTCCAGAGCTCAAGCCTGTGCCTGTATCCAGTCCAGAGCCCGTGCCCGTGTCCAGAGCTCGGAGCCCGTGCCCGTGTCCACTCCGAAGCCCCGTGCCCGTATCCAGAGCTCGAACCCCATTTCCAGAGTTCGAACCCCGTGCCCCTGTCCAGAGCTCGAGCCCAGTGCCTGTGTCCAGTCCAGAGCCCATGCCTGTGTCCAGAGCTCAAACCCGTGCCTGTGTCCAGTCTGAAGCCCGTGCCTGTGTCCAGTCTGGAGCCCATGGCTGTGTCCAGAGCTCAAACCCATGCCTGTGTCCAATCCGGAGCCCGTGCCTGTGTCCAGAGCTCAAGCCCCTGCATGCATCCAGTCCGGAGCCCGTGCCTGCATCCAGTCCGGAGCCCATGCCTGCGTCCAGAGCTCGAGCCCGTGCCTGTGTCCAGAGCTCGAGCCCGTGCCTGCGTCCAGTCCGGAGCCCGTGCCTGTGTCCAGAGCTCGAACCCTGCGCCCAGAGCTCAAACCCATAGCCGCGTCCAGTCCAGAGTCCATGTCCAGAGCACGAACACCATGCCCAGAGCTCAAACCCCATGCCCGCATCCAGTCCAGAGCCTGCATCCAGAGCTCAAGCCCCGTGCCCGCGTCCAGTCCGGAGCACGTGTCCAGAGCTTGAGCCTGTGCCCAATCCAGAAACCGTGCCCAGAGCTCGAGCCCGCGCCTAGTCCAGAGCCCGTGTACAGTCCAGAGCCCGTGCCCATGTCCAGAGCTCAAGCACGTGCCCGTGTCCAGAGCTCGAGCTTGTGCCCATGTCCAAAGCTCGAGCCCGTGCCCGTGTCCAGAGCTCGAGCCCATGCCCGCATCTAGTCCAGTGCCCGCGTCCAGTCCGGAGCCCATGACCGTGTCCAGGCCGGAGCCCATGTCCAGAGCTCGAGCCGGTGCCCGCATCCAGTCCGGAGCCCTGTGCCAGTGTCCAGAGCTCTAGCCCGTGTCCAGAGCTCAAGCCTGTGCCCACGTCCGGAGCCCATGCTCGTGTCCAGAGCTCGAGCCAGTGCCCGCGTCCATTCCGGAGCCCATGCCTGTGTCCCGAGCTTGAATCCCGTGCCTGTGGCCAGAGCTCAAGCCCTGTGCCCGTGTCCAGAGCTCAAGCCCCGTGCCTGTATCCAGTCCGAAGACTGTGCCCATGTCCAGAGCTCGGAGCCCATGCCCGTGTCCAGAGCTCGGAGCCCCGTGCCCGTGTCCAGAGCTCGGATCCCCGTGCCCGTGTCCAGAGCTCGGAGCCCATGTCCAGACCTCGAGCCCATGCCTGTGTCCAGAGCTTGAGCCTGTGCCTGTGTCCAGTCCGGAGCCCGTACCTGTGTCCAGAGCTCGAGCCCGTGCCTAGAGCTCAAGCTTGTGCCCAGTCCGGAGCCCGTGCCCAGAGCTCAAGCCCGCACCCAGTCCGGGGCCCGTGCCTGCATCCAGTCTGGAGCCCCTGCCTGCGTCCAGTCTGGAGCCCCTGCCTGCATCCAGTCTGGAGCCCGTGCCTGCATCCAGTCAGGAGCCCGTGCCTGCGTCCAGTCCGGAGCCCGTGCCTGCGTCCAGTCCGGAGCCCGTGCCTGCGTCCAGTCCGGAGCCCATGCCTGTGTCCAGAGCACGAACACCATGCCCAGAGCTTGAACCCCATGCCTGCGCCCAGTCCGGAGCACGTGTCCAGAGCTCGAGCCCGCACCCAGTCTGGAGCCCGCACCCAATCCGGAAACCGTGCCCAGAGCTCGAGCCCGCGCCCAGTCTGGAGCCCGTGCCCAGAGCTCGAGCCCGCGCCCAGTCCAGAGCCCATGCCCAGAGCTCGAGCCCACGCCCAGTCCAGAGCCCGTATCCATGTCCAAAGCTCGAGCCCGTGCCCGCATCTAGTCCATAGCCCGTGCCCGTGTCCAGTCCGGAGCCTATGACCGTGTCCAGTCTGGAGCCTGTGTCCAGAGCTCAAGCCCATGCCCGTGTCCAGGCCGGAACCCATGTCCAGAGATCGAGCCGGTGCCCGTGTCCAGTCCGGAGCCCGTGTCCAGAGCTCTAGCCCGTGTCCAGAGCTCGAGCCGGTGCCCGCGTCCAGTCCGGAGCCCATGTCCAGAGCTCTAGCCCGTGTCCAGAGATCGAGCCGGTGCCCGTGTCCAGAGCTCGAGCCCGTGCCTGCGTCCAGTCGGGAGCCCGTGCCTGCATCCAGAGCTCGAACCCATGGCCGCGTCCAGTCCGGAGCCCGGGCGCAGAGCTCGAGCCCGCACCCAGTCCGGAGCCCGTGCCCAGAGCTAGAGCCCGCGCCCAGTCTGGAGCCCGTGCCCAGAGCTCGAGCCCGCACCCAGTCCGGAACCCGTGCCCAGAGCTAGAGCCCGCGCCCAGTCTGGAGCCCGTGCCCAGAGCTCGAGCCTGCACCCAGTCCGGAGCCCGCATCCAGTCCGGAGCCCGTGTCCAGAGCTCAAGCCCATGCCGGCGTCCAGTCCGGAGCCCATGTCCAGAGCTCATACCTGTGCCTGCATCCAGTCCGGAGCCCCGGGCCCGTGTCCAGAGCTCGAACCCCGGGCCCGTGTCCGGAGCCCATGCCTGTGTCTGGAGCTCGAGCCGGTGCCCGTGTCCATTCCAGAGCCCATGCTCATGTCCAGAGCTCGAACCCCGTGCCTGTGTCCAGTCCAGAGCCCACGCCTGTGTCCAGAGCTCAAGCCCGTGCCTGTGTCCTGTCCGGAGACTGTGCCTGTGTCCAGAGCTCGGAGCCCGTGCCCATGCCCAGAGCTTGGAACCCCGTGCCCATGTCCAGTCCAAAGCCCCGTGCCCAGAGCTCGAACCCCATGTCCAGAGCTCGAACCCCGTGCCTGTGTCCAGTCCAGAGCTCACGCCTGTGTCCAGAGCTCAAGCCCATGCCCGTGTCCAGAGCTCGGAGCCCGTTCCCATGTCCAAAGCTTGGAGCCCTGTGCCCATATCCAGTCCGAAGCCCCGTGCCTGTGTCCAGAGTTCGAACCCCATGTCCAGAGCTCGAACTCCGTGCCTGTGTCCAGTTCAGAGCCCACGCCTGTGTCCAGAGCTCAAGTCCATGCCTGTGTCCAGAGCTCGGAGCCCCGTGCCCATGTCCAGAGCTCGGAGCCCCGTGCCCGTGTCCAGAGCTCGGAGCCCCGTGCCCGTGTCCAGAGCTCGAGCCCCATGCCTGTGTCCAGTCCAGAGCTCTAGCCAGTGCCTGTGTCCAGTCCGGAGCCCATGCCCAGAGCTCGAGCCCGCACCCAGTCCGGAGCCTGTGCCCAGAGCTCAAGCCCGCATCCAGTCCGGAGCCTGCGCCTGCGTCCAGACCTCGAGCCCGTGCCTGTGTCCAGTCCAGAGCATGTGCCCGTGTCCAGAGCTCGAACCCCATGCCCAGAGCTCGAACCCTATGCCCAGTCCAGAGCCCCGTGTCTGTGTCCAGACCTCAAGCCTGTGCCTGTGTCCAGAGCTCAAACCCATGCCTGCATCCAGAGCTCGAGCCCGTGCCCATGTCCAGAGCTCGAACCCCGTGCCTGTGTCCAGTCCGGAGCCCGTGCCTGTGTCCAGAGCTCAAACCCCATGCCCAGAGCTCAATACCATGGCCACGTCCAGTCTGGAGCCCATGTCCAGAGCACGAACCCCGTGCCCAGAGCTCGAACCCCGTGCCCGCATCCAGTCCGGAGCCCCCGCCCAGAGCTCAAGCCCTGTCCGGAGCCCACGCCCAGAGCTCGAGCCCTGTCCGGAGCCCGTGCCCAGAGCTCGAGCCCTGCCCGGAGCCCGCGCCCAGAGCTCGAGCCCACGCCCAGTCCAGAGCCTGTGCCCAGTCCGGAGCATGTGTCCATGTCCAGAGCTCGAGCCCATGCCCGGGTCCAGTCCAGAGCCCATGACCGTGTCCAGTCTGGAGCCCGTGCCTGTGTCCAGAGCTCAAGCCCATACCTGCATCCAGTCCGGAGCTTGTGTCCAGAGCTTGAGCCCTGTCTGGAGCCCGCGCCCAGAGCTCGAGCCCAGTCCGGAACCCGCGCCCAGAGCTTGAGCCCAGTCCAGAGCCCGCGCCCAGAGCTCAAGCCCAGTCCGGAGCCCGTGTCCAGTCCGGAGCATGTGTCCATGTCCAGAGCTCGAGCCCGTGCCCACATCCAGTCCAGAGCCCATGACCGTGTCCAGTCTGGAGCCCGTGCCAGTGTCCAGAGCTCAAGCCCATACCTGCGTCCAGTCTGGAGCTCGTGTCCAGAGCTCGAGCCGGTGCCCGCGTCTAGTCCGGAGCCCCGTACCCAGAGCTCAAACCCCGTGCCCATGTCCAGAGCTTGAGCCGGTGCCCGCGTCCAGTCCGGAGCCCATGCCTGTGTCCAGAGCTCGAGCCGGTGCCCGCGTCCATTCCGGAGCCCATGCCTGTGTCTGGAGCTCGAACCCGTGCCCGCACCCAGTCCAGAGCCCGTGCCTGTGTCCAAAGCTCAAGCACGTGCCTGTGTCCAGTCCGGAGCCTGTGCCCGTGTCCAGTCCAGAGCCCGTGCCCATGTCCAGAGCTTGAACCCCATGCCTGTGTCCAGAGCTCGAACCTCATGCCCCGTGCCCATGTCCAGAGCTCGAACCCCGTGCCCAGAGCTCAAACCCATGGCCACGTCCAGTCCGGAGCCCGTGTCCAGTCTGGAGCCCATGCCCGCGTCCAGCCTGAAGCCTGTGTCCAGAGCTCGAGCCCGCGTCCAGTCCAGAGCCCGCGTCCAGAGCTCGAGCCCATGCCCGCATCCAGTCCTGAGCCTGTGTCCAGAGCTTGAGCCCACATCCAGTCTGGAGCCCGTGTCCAGAGCCCACGTCCAGTCCAGAGCCCATGCCCGCATCCAGTCCGGAGCCCGTGCCCAGAGCTTGAGCCCGCGTCCGGTCTGGAGCCAGTGCCCAGAGCTCGAGCCCGCGCCCGGTCCGGAGCCCATGCCCAGTCCGGAGCCCGTGCCCAGTCCGCAGCTCGTGCCCGTGTCCAGAGCTCACGCCGGTGCCCACATCCATTCCGGAGCCCATGTCTATGTCCCGAGCTCAAACCCGTGCCCGCACCCAGTCCAGAGCCCATGCCCATGTCCAGAGCTTGAACCCATGCCTGTGTCCAGTCCAGAGCTCAAGCCCGAGTCCAGTCCGAAGCCCAAGTCCCATCCAGAGCCCGAGCCCAAGACTCCACCTGAGCCAAGTATCAGGTGCCATGTCGGCTCAGAGTAACACGCCAATGGTATGGCATCCAGCATCAGGCCCTCATCTCTGGGCCAGGAAGGATGGATTTACACTCCCGGAGGGAGCTCCTGGGGGTGCTTCTGTCAGACCTGTGTGCTTTGGCGTGTGCACCAGATGGACTCTCGGGCGTGCGCCAGACTGTGCGCGTGCTGAGCAGACTCTTGCCTGCCCGCCATTAACGAGGCACGCCTGCACAGGTTTAAGATGCATCAGCATGCCTATATAAAGACTGTGTCGTTGCACACTCAGTGTGAAGTATTGCGTTATGTTTTGTACACATTACTGAGCCTTGTTTTATTGTGTCATTTTCCTGGTTTCCTGATTCCTGTTCCATGTTTCCATTTTTGTCTGTGCCTTTGATAGTCTGTCTGTGCCTCACCTGAACATTTGCTTGTTCCCATTTGTGATCTTGCCTGCCCATTTGGATTTTTTGCCTGTTGTCTATTTTCTTAATAAAACTACTTCTACAATCCATCTACAACCTGTACCTGATAGTTAGCACCATTTGAGTTACGCAACACGCCGGCCACTTTAAAGGTGCATTTTTTTTTTTAAATAGTGACACAAACAATAATTAGGATGAAAAAAACAGAAACCTGGAGTGTGCATAGGTATTCACCCCCTTTCGTATGAAACCACTAAATAAGAGCTGGTCTAATCAAGTAACTTCGTAAGTCACATAATTAGTTGATTAAGAGCCACCTGTGTGCAATCAAAGTGTCACATGTCCTACCACATGATATCTGTCTAAATCGACCTGTTGTGGACTCTGCAACAGGGTCCTTCCACAGCAAGCAACATGAAAACCAGGAGCACTCCAAACAGGTCCAAACAAAGTTGTGAAGAAGTAGGGATCAGGGTTGGGTTATAAAAAATCTCAAACTTCGAATATCCCACAAAGCACCATCCATCCATTATCTGTAGACACTTATCCTGTACAGGGTCACAGGCAAGATGGAGCCTATCCCAACTGACTATGGGCAAGAGGCAGGGTACACTCTGGACAAATCATCAGGTCATCACAGGGCTAACACAGCACAGAGAGAAACAACCATTCACACCTGCAGTCAATTTAGAACTACCAATTAGCCTAACCTGCATGTCTTCAGACTGTGGGGGAAACCAGAGCACCTGGAGGAAACCCATGCAGACATGGGGAGAACATGCAAACTCCACACAGAAAGGACCTCATCGGCCACTGGGCTCAAACCTAGGACCTTCTTGCTGTGAGGCGACAGTGCTAACCACTACACCACCATGCCACCCATCCACGAAGCACCATTAAATCATTAAATAATAAAATGGAAAGAATATGGCACCAATACAAACCTGACCAGTGAAGGCTGCCCACCAAAACTCACAGACCAGGCAATGATGGCATTGCTCAGAGATTCAACAAAGACTCCAATGATAACACTGAAGGAGTTGCAAAGATCCACAGCAGAGATGGAAGTATCTGTCCATCAGACTACTTTAAGCTGTACACTCCACAGAGTGGGGCTTTCTGGAAGAGTGGCCAGAAAAAAAAGCCATTGCTTAAAGGAAACGAATAAGAAAACACATTTGGAGTTTGCCCAACAGCATGTGGCAGACTCCCCAAACATATGGAAGATGATTCTCTGGTGAGATGAGACTAAAATTGAACTTTTTGGTCACCATGAGAAATGCCATGTGTGGCACAAACCCAACACTTTCCATCACTCTGAGAACACTATTCCTACAGTGAAGCATGGTGTTGGCAGCATCATGTTGTGGGGATATTTTTCATCTGCAGGGACAGGAAAGCTGGTCAGGATTGAAGGAAAGATGGATGGCACTAAATACAGGGCAATTCTGGAGGAACATGTTTTGAGTCGGCCAGAGGTTTGAGACTGAGATGAAGGTTCACAATTGTAATGGAAATTTCTAATAAACACTTCAGAACGCTTAAAGGGCTGATGACACGAACATGACTCTATGCAATTTCTTAAATAATCTATACAACATGGCAAACATGTTAGATTTCTGTTATAATTACGTGAAAAGAAGCTGTTGTTACTCAAATATCCAACTTTTAATTGCACAGCGCAAGAAAACTGGGTCCGTGGCTCGCGGCCATGTTGTGACGTCAGCGGGAGAACACGCTGCGGTTCACTGGCTGTTCTACTCATAGACATCCTATGGGTCTACTCTGGTTCTACTCAATGGAAATGGCGCATGAAAATGCCGGTGAACTCTCTAGTGCTAGCTCTTCTTCTTCTGGGAGTCTAGAATTGTATTGATCTCTTCCGAATAGAATCTATGATAGCCTACCCTCTTTACCCTTTGCCCCTCGTTGCTAGGCGGCAGTTACATGAAAGCTGCAAGCTTTCACAAGCAAATACATGACTGATATCACGCCAACTTTATGATTACATTTATGATTATCATGTAGAATCTAGGCGGCACGGTGGTGTAGTGGTTAGCGCTGTCGCCTCACAGCAAGAAGGTCCTGGGTTCGAGCCCCGGGGCCAGCGAGGGCCTTTCTGTGTGGAGTTTGCATGTTCTCCCCGTTTCCGCGTGGGTTTCCTCCGGGTGCTCCGGTTTCCCCCACAGTCCAAAGACATGCAGGTTAGGTTAACTGGTGACTCTAAATTGACCGTAGGTGTGAATGTGAGTGTGAATGGTTGTCTGTGTCTATGTGTCAGCCCTGTGATGACCTGGCGACTTGTCCAGGGTGTACCCCGCCTTTCGCCCGTAGTCAGCTGGGATAGGCTCCAGCTTGCCTGCGACCCTGTAGAAGGATAAAGCGGCTAGAGATAATGAGATGAGATGTAGAATCTATAGCTCTGCGTACCTTTATCTTATGTCGTTTCACAACACATATTCTGACAGGAGGACTGTCTTTGGATCCGGCATAGCTACGAGTAGACCCCCTCCGGAATACTGGCAGTGTTGCCAGATTGGGATTTTTCCCGCCCAGTTGAGCGGTTTCAAGTGCATTTTGGTGGGTTTTGAACATATTTTGGGCTGGAAAACTTCAGCAGTATCTGGCAACAGATACTGCTGACGTTTTCCAGCCTAAAATATGTTCAAAACCCACCAAAATGCACTTGAAACCGCTCAACTGGGCGGGAAAAATCCCAATCTGGCAACACTGTGTAGGCACTGCTGATGGTAGTAACACACATTTGTGCTGAACTGAACACCCAAGAGATTCTTTTAAGCTGGGAAGGGTGTCAAAACAATCCAAATCAAAGTGTTCAGCACAGGATGGATGTTGGTGAGGGCTCCCACTTGTCACGAGTGCGCCTGACTTGCTTCACCCACTTCGCATGCAGCTCGGGATCTCTGGGAAACTTGAATAAACTTATCCCATCCTTGTAGGTTTTGGAGCAAAAGCCGGCAACACAACGCGAAGGCATAATAACTAATATATATATATATATATATATATATATATATATATATATATATATATAATGTATAATAATAATACTAATAATGACAAACTGAACACCTGTCGCATCAACAATAAACTGGTAAGTTAGGAGGAAGGTTCTTTCGCTGACGTCATATAGCTCCTCCTCCTCGTCCGTCTCCTGGGTGCTGCAGCCCTGTCAAATTTGCCCAAATAGCCGCGTTTTTTTATCATAACTTGTAAAATAAGCGCCTTCATGAATTAATATATGGATCATCGGGAATTACTTTTTATGTTATAAAACATCGCCAAAGATGTCAAAAACGTGTCAGCAGCACTTTAACAGTTGTCGTTTCAGTCATTTATTATAGTAGATCATATAAAAGATATATAAAATAGGAAAGGAAAGAAAAGAATAGAAGAAGACATCACTTCTGATGATGCCGAGAGTACGCCCACTTTGAGTTGTGTTTTAGGAATGTTATCTATTATACTCTGAAAGCATTCGCTCACTGCTTGTGTCTTCACGTGATTGGCTCAAGATTTTCTATGAAGCTTTGTTAAAGCGTGCACCTGGCATGCTCTGGTATGTGCAGGCGGATGCGAGTTAGGGAGAGCTCAAGCTCCCTGCTTATTACCACCAAGGTCACAGAAAAGCAATTACAGCATGTGGAAAAACATCTCTTCTCAGTAACTAAGCCACTTTAGTTCAACATACAGAAACACATAGAATAATAATGTTCACCCATTAAGTCACTTGAGCTCAACATACAGGAACACAGAAAATAATAATGTTCATTCATTAAAATTCCCTCACATTCCCCCCTTTTTATCCTATAGGATAATAATTCCTAAAAGAAAGGAACTGTACACAATTTCAGTGATAAGAGTTCCCAGAGAGATTCGACTTAACACATCATTGAGTGTACAGGGATAATGCTAAGGCTGTTTTGTAAGACATAGACGTCTTAAGTTAATGCTAGCAAGCCATATACATAGATCAGGAATAATAGAACAGGAAACAATCATAATAAAAGTGTTTTAAGTCAGGACTAGTTTCATGTCAACTGTGATGATGTCATCGAATGGTGGGTTGTGGTCTTCGTGTGGGTTTTGGAGGCCAGTCAGGCAAGTCGTCCGAGTCTATTTTTACCATCTGGTAACCGACATTTGTCAGCTGCCTCTGAAACACAGACATACAACATTGACAGAAAACAGGGAGCAAACATAGCATCACAATCACTAAGCCCAGGACCGGTATGGTGGATAGAATCAGAGTCTTCCATCCACTGAACTAACACCATCAGCTGTCTTGAACTCCTCCATGTTCATCTGCTCGTAATTGTTCAGCAACCTTGCGCATCTTGTTCAGTGTCTCAATGAGGTTACCGAGTTAACCCTTGCCCTTCTTGACGTGTATTGGTGCTCAGAGGGTGAGCACGCCCTATCAGCTCTCGTCCCACCTCACCGGGACTTGGAGGAAACTCGAAACCCTAAGACTTGTCTATCAGCTAGATACTGAAATACTCTTCCCTATTGAGGGTGCGTACGTGATTGATGTGATACTCGCACTGTTCCATGCAGTGATGCCTTTCTTCCTCACGAGCTTTAGTCAGCGTCTGGTCACTTAGGCCTTCTTTTCCTCCTGCTCAGCCGGTTCAGGAACCCTCCTGCAGTGGCTGGCGTGGATCCACGTCACTCTGCCTGTGACCTTCACTGCCGTTGGGGTCATGAGCAGGACCTGGAATGGGCTATTCCACCGTGGCTTGTTCCACTTGGTTTGTTGGAAGTCCTTTACCACGATCTAATCCCCTGGTTGTAGATCGTGCAGAGGTCCCTCAGCGGGTTTGGGAAGTGCTTCTTTACCTGTTTGTGGATAGATTTCAAAGCAGAGGACAACGTTGCACAGTAATTCAACATTGCATCATCACACAGTGTGGTGTCCAGCAGTGTTCCTTGAGCTGGCCCTATCCCCAAGTTGGGTACTCATCCAAACAGAATTTCAAATGGGCTTAACCCATGTTTAGGCCTAGTTTGCATCCTCATTTGTGTGAGTACTACAGGGAGGACCTTTGTCCATCCTAGCCCTGTTTCTGCACAACCTTTGCTTAGTTTATTTTTAAGGGACCCATTTTCCCTCTCTAAGTGTCAGTTCAATGAAGTCCATTTGGAGGTGATCAAATGGTTTGTCTGGTATTGGGTGTGCTGCTTGAGTTAGTCTGATACCTTGACCTGCATTATGTTGTGCACATATCAAGCATTGCTTGCAAAATTTCGCAGCTTAATTTGAAAACCCCTTTGTGAACCATCTCTTTGTTACTTCTGCTACCATCCTCCCTTTTGACACATGGGTGAGCCCATGTGTCAATTTTGCATAGAAAGGGAACATGTATTTTGGTAGACAGGGATGGCCCAAGGGACAAACCCAGACCGAGTTTGCAAGGATACAACCCGCCTGTTTCCAGACTCGTCTCTCGTCCTGGGTGGCAGTGCTCTGAAGGTCCGCTAGCTGTAAACAAAGGGTAGAAACCTGAGGAAAGGCAAGGTTAGAGGGTGAACTGGAAGCCGAGGCTGCACACTTACAGTAGGAGCCTTCTACTTTTTTTCTCTCCGTGCGGATACCGTGCGGATACCGTGCGGATTCCTGCCGTCTCCCATGAGGTTTCCATGAACCCCCCTTGTTCTATGCAAAGTCTAAACACGCCCCAACACGCTCATTCATTGCATTACATAGTGTCGCCATTAGAGGGCGCTCCTCTCACACGAAAACCAGAGCCGTGTATACACCCATTCAGGACGGGAACAATAACAAAGCCCCTAAGGTCGATTGGTCCCAGGCATACTGTACTTCCAGTGAAACTTAAACAACAGTCAGCTGTACCCTACTGTACTGTACATGAGCATTTTTTTTCTGCTGCATGGTCTACATTTCCTTGTTGTTGGTCATGTAGTCATTTACCAATTCTGGCAACATGTGGTTGAAGTAAAATTTACAAAGATGCTGAATTTGTTGGTTTTTGTAATTTGGGTGAAATGGTATGTCCAATTCCAAGTAGGGGCCTGGACGAATGAAACACTTTTTACTTAATGGTCATTTTCAAAGATAATGAAGCAGATGAAAATTACTTTGTCATAGATCATACAACCCACATGTGTATTCTATTAGTTGCAAATGTAATTTCACACAGACGTTAAGGTATCACGCTGATTTTAACTTCGAACGCAACATGTTGTTCGTTTCAACCGTCCCGCACTGTCGGGACAATTGAAACACGTATGCGGGATGAATGAAACATCGTGTTGTAAACAGAAACCATTCACTGTACTCTGAGCCGGCCCGTGGCATAGGCAATTTAGGCAAATGCTAAGGGCGCTGCGTCCATCCAGGGGCGCAGAAACGGGGGGAGAAAAATTATGACTTCCACTATTCTGAAAACAAGTCAGCATTATAATGTCTTAGCCTAATTTAATTGTACAGCAAAGCATGTAGTCAGGGTGCGATTTGTCAAAAAAAGCGGGGTGGGGTGTGGTGGTGGTTGTTAATCATGAAACAATAAGCACTCAAGTGCGCATCTGCGGCTATTCTCTGTTTTGGCCATGTAATAGCCTAAGTGTTGTTGGCTAAAGAGTGTTTTTGCATAACGTAGATAACTGACATAGATCTGTTGCTTGTTTTGAATATGGCTGCACTTGGAGCAGTCTGTCGGTGTCGTTGAGCAGTCTGGGCTGAAGTAAAGGTCTTTTATGCACCGAACACGTTTCGCAGCGAGATATTCCAATGGTGCCTGGCACGTTTTTTTTAATAAAACACAGTTGCTTTGTTGATCTGTGTTCTCAATAAAATGACAGTTTAGCAGCTCATTCAAGCAACCATGTTGCGAAGAGCTTCCTGGAGGAAAATATAATAAACGCATTGAAAACAAGAAACAATCTCAGTGCGTCAAGACTGCAGGGAAACGAAACAAGCACTCAGATGTGTTCTCTTTACCAGCGCCGGCGATTGCCTAGAGCGCAAAGTGTGCCCAGGGGCGCCAAGGGCGACCAAAACCCCACCAAAAAGGAGGGATGGAGTTATTGAATGGAGATGTTACCAAGTGCATCAGTGGTGTTCAGTGTTTTCAACCACTGTGCTGCCGAACTCTAGTACCGCGGAACACTAGTGTGCCGTGAGAGATCACCAAGTGTACCGTGGGAAATTATAGAATGACTGTATATTGTAAGTATTGGGAACAGCGTTTTAGTTTCAGTCAACATTTTCTATTGGTGATGTGCCTGGAGATTTTTTTCATTGAAAAACGTGCGCCCTGGCTCATGAAAGGTTGAAAACCTTTTTTACAACACCTCTGATGCGGCTGGGGATGTAGAAATACTGTACGCGCTCCTTACCTCTGCTGTTACACTACCTGTGACAGTAGCTTCTGCTGAAAGAAGCTTTTCAAAATTAAAACTGCTGAAGACATACTTAAGGTCAACAATGAGTCAAGAACGTCTGAATGGGCTTGCTGTAATGAGCATCAACCAAGAGATCTCAAGAGAAATATCATTTGATGATATTATCAAGGAATTTGCCATTAGGAAGACCAGACGAGTCCCATTGTAATGTTACTTCAATAACAAAGTACCCATACAGCAATAGCACTTTTGTTTGAAAATACAGCCCATTGATGTCCTAACAGGGTGCTTAAGTTTGCACAATTTAGAATTGTAGAATTTTTTATTCATTTAATTTGTTAATTCTTCAGAGATGATTTAACTTTTAATAGCAAAAAAGAAACTAAAAACAATTTCTTGTTTATTGTCCATGCACTACACTTTGAACAGGGTGCGGAAGAGTTTTTGCCCATTATATGGAGATATGTATTGAATTTGTGTGGTCATTTTACTTTGTGACACTTTATGTGAATAATGATTAACAATAATAACAATAATGAAAAAGATAAAAATGACTTCTTGTTTATTGTCCATGCACTGTACATTGTTTAAAAGTAATAGAATAGAGTGATTAGATTAAAGTGTTATTTAGATGTTATTAGAGGGGTTTTTTTCTGGGGGGGGGCACTAAAACTCAATCTCGCCTAGGGCAGCCAAAGACCTACTGTAGAGCCGGCCCTGACTGTACTCTATTTTTTATGAACCAAACCTGACAGCATACTACTATACTGTACTTGTCATGGGTAAAATTGTATGTAATTTCTCAAACTATAAATGGAATACTGCCCATCACTCAGACAATGTATATCACATCTTGGCCGACCCAGCTTTGACCCAATACAAAATGTGTGCATTTCACTTTTGTGCCTTCAGTAGACTGCTGTATTGAACAGACTGTTGAGACCGGCCCTTTTCACACCTAAAAGCACTGCTTGTTAACGTGTTCGCCATCCAAGCTGGACCACTGACACACCCCATCACACCCCCATCCCCCTCCCTGTCAATATAATATGACTGCGCTTAGATCCAGTACAACAAAAATATGACGCGCATCAGCAGAGAGAGTTCCCAACAGATTCATGCAATGAGGCGAGAAGGAAAGTCCACACAAGAAATAAGAAAAAGTTTGGCATGCCGTGGAATTAAGGTTACAATGCAAGCTGTGAGATATCACTACAAAGAGAGGCCACCCCGTCGCTCTGGTCCAAGGAAATTGCATACGTAAGTATCCAACCCGTGAAACGACTTAAGAAGGCCACTTATAGCCTACCATTAGACTTTCCAACCTAACGTGTTTCATTTTATTTTCACAGCAATGTCCTCTCTGCAATCGACGAGATGACTAAAGCCAACACTGAAATGAATGCCCTGGCTGTTCAACAAAGAATCAAGGCCGATTTTGGTATTGAACTGAGCTTAACAAGCATACGCCGTGCTCGCAGACAAATGGGTTGGAAATTTTCCTCGACCCGTTTCTGTCCAATGCTGAAAGAACGCAACAAAGAGGCAAGGTTGCGACAAGCTTCTGAATGGAAGAAGTCGGGGGAGTTGTTTGACAATGTGCTATTCACTGGCGAAACGACAGTCGCATTGGAACACTTTGCAAGACAAAGTTTCCATAAAAAGGGACACTTCGTCTCAAAGCCACGACCAAAGCACCCACTGAAGCTGCATGCATGGGGAATGATTTCCCGATATGGAGCAGGTCCCCTTGTCATTTTTGAGGGAATAATGGACAGAGAATATTTTGAGGAGACCATCATAAAAGAATTTGCAGCACCATACATCAGGGAAAATTTTGGGACTGATCACCGCTTTTTCCAGGACAGTGACCCAAAGCACACCGCAGCTGCGGCTTACTTAGCATCAGAGGGCATCAACTGGGTTAAAACTCCAGCAGAATCACCGGACTTGAATCCAATCGAACTGGTTTGGCACGCCATGAAGGACTATATCCGCAAAGACGCAAAGCCAGGTACAAAGCAGGAGCTTATCAAAGTCATGCAAGTGTTCTGGAACACAAAAGTGACCGTGGATTTCTGCAACAGACTTATATCAGGTTTATCAAATGTAATCAATCTGGTTATTAGCAACAAAGGAGGGCATAGCGGGAAATGATACCCTGTCTTCAAATAGCGTACTCAGTTGAAATTTCTGATTTAAGATTTGTGATTACATGTGCACCTTTTTAATTAAAAAAAAAAAGGCACGAACGTCTCTATTCTTGTTTTTAACTGTATGCCTATGTTGTAACATCGTTGTGCAGTCATGGAATAGTGCTGACCGGTGAACGGTCTGCATTGTTTATTTCACTGTGTATTTTCAACCTAATGCCTCACTGCCGCCATGGTTCCCTACGAAAAAAACAAGAACACTTATGCCGATAGAGTTATTGAGTCTCTTAATCAATTACATAATTACATACAGTAAATCTGTTAGGACTAGGACTGTTTTGGCCTCTAGAGGCCGCTGTTATTTCCTTTTCATGTCGTGTTTATTTTGGCCTCTAGAGGCCGCCACTGTTCCTGTGTTTTGTGTTTGTGTTAATTGCCTAATTATCTTCACCTGTGTCCTTAATTAGTTTGTCTATTTATACCCCTGAGTTCAGTCCTCTTGTCACGGAGTCTTTGTGCTGTTATGTTTATCTCCAGTTTCCTTTGTACTGTGTTTTTTGATCTTCTTAGCGTTTGAATTTTTGCACTTTGCTTTTCTTTTGGATTATACTCTTTGGTTTTTTTTTGTCTTTTGTTTTGCCCTGTATATAGTGTATATAGTTTAAATAAACCTTTTGATTCTTTTTCTACTTCCGCCTCACGCCTCTGCATTTGAGTCATCCCCCTGGTGGCCTAGTGGGGGTTTGCTGGATCATCACACCAACGAACCAGGTTCGAATCCCAGCAAAACCCTAACAGAAAGACTCCGTCATGACCGACTCAGCAGAGGCTGCTTCAACTGTCTACCCGGCCAACCTTCAGGGAATTATGGCAGCTTTGACACGCTTCGGAGCGACCATGGACGCTCATGGACGTACGCTCACCAGCCAACGTGAGGCCCTCGCTCGCCACGAGGAACTGCTTCAGCAAATTGGGAAAACCCTGGCACAGCTGACATCTCTGCCTGCATCTCCTGCTCCTGATCCAGTTCCTGCTCCTGATCCAGCTCCCACTCCTGCTCCAGTGCCTCCTGCAATGCTGCCTTCTTCACCTCGCGAACCCAGCCTTCCTGCACCACAGAGGTATGACGGCAAGCACAGTGAGTGCCGAGAGTTCCTTACCCAGTGTCAACTCACCTTTGAGCTTCAGCCTACCACCTACACTACGGATCGCCGCAAGATTGCCTTTGTGATCACCTTATTAGCTGGTAAGGCGCGAGCCTGGGCTACTGCTATCTGGCAAAGACAGGGACCTGAGTGCTTTGATTTCCAGCTGTTTTCTGAAGAGATGCTTCGGGTCTTCGATCAGGCAGACATCAGTACCGACGCAGCCCGAAAGCTCATGTCCATCCGGCAAGGAGGAAGCGTCGCAGATTACGCCATCTCGTTCCGAACACTCGCAGCAGTAAGTGGATGGAACGAGACTGCCCTGGTGTCAGCCTTCCACCATGGTCTGTCTGACCCCATCAAGGACGGTCTGGCCTCTATTGGATGCCCAAGTGACCTCGAAACCCTCATCTCACATGCTATTCGTCTGGACAACAGGATGAGAGAATGCCACCAAGCCTTGAGCCCCCCCAGCCTCCCTACCTCTACCTGGAGACCGTCTACCTCCTTCAGTGACTGTCCAGAACCCATGCAAGTGGGTCGTACTCGCCTCTCCGCATCTGAGAGGGAGCGCAGAAGGAGGGACAAGTGCTGCATCTACTGTGGCAAGCCTGGTCACTTCCGAGCATCATGTCCCGAACTCTTGGGAAAAGGACCGCCCCGTCCAGCCGAGGGAGGGTTGTGACGGGGCCTACCCTCTCTCCCGGACTCCCTGGCCAAGGAATCTACATCCCGGTCTCCATCTCCTGGGGTGAGTCTGTCCACTCTTGTCAAGCTTTGATAGACTCAGGGGCGGCTGGGAACTTTATGGATATTCACTTCGCCCAAAGCATCAATATTCCGACTGCACCTCTTGAAGTCCCACTGTCTGTGTCTGCCCTCGATGGCCAAGCGTTAGGTGATGGAAGAGTCACCCAAGTTACTTCTCCAGTTTTCCTCCAGTCTCAAGGTCACAAGGAAGAAATATCCCTGCACCTGATTCCTTCACCTGAGTTCCCAGTTATTCTAGGCCTTCCTTGGCTTACTCGCCACAACCCTCGCATAGACTGGGTAACAAGCCAGGTTGTGGAATGGGGCCCTGCATGCCATGCCTCTTGTCTGCTCTCTAGCTCTCCTGTGTCTCCTGCCGAGCCCCCTGATCTCACCGAGTTATCTCAAGTTCCCACAGAGTACTGGGATCTCAAGGAGGTATTCAGCAAGAGCAGGGCCGCCGTTCTTCCTCCGCACCGGGCCTACGACTGTGCCATCGACTTGCTCCCTGGGACTACCCCTCCTCGTGGCAGACTGTTTTCACTCTCTCAGCCAGAACGCAAGGCCATGGAGGAATACCTCAAAGATGCCCTGGTCTCTGGGTTTATTCGACCCTCCACTTCACCTGCTGGAGCCGGCTTCTTCTTTGTCGGCAAGAAGGATGGGGGGCTCCGACCATGTATTGATTACAGGGGCCTGAATAAGATCACTGTGTGCAACCGATATCCCCTTCCGCTGATGTCCACAGCTTTCGACCTGCTCCAAGGCGCCACCGTCTTCACCAAGTTGGACCTACGGAACGCATACCACCTCATCCGTATCCGACAGGGAGACGAGTGGAAGACTGCCTTTAACACCCCGTCTGGGCACTACGAATACCAGGTGATGCCCTTCGGACTCACCAACGCACCAGCTGTTTTTCAGGCCCTAATCAATGACGTCTTAAGGGACATGATTAACCTATACGTTTTTGTCTACCTCGACGACATCCTTATCTTTTCCAAGACCGTGCAGGAGCACCGCCACCATGTCCGCCAGGTTCTCCAGAGGCTGCTACAGAACAATCTGTTCGCCAAGGCCCAGAAATGCGAATTTCATGTTCCCGAGGTCTCCTTTCTGGGATTTATTGTACGGACAGGCCAACTCCAAATGGACCCTGCCAAGACCCTGGCCGTCCGGGATTGGCCTACTCCCAAGTCCGTTAAGGAGGTTCAGCGGTTCTTAGGATTCGCTAACTTCTACCGCAAGTTCATCAGGAACTTCAGTTCTGTGGCAGCACCCATGTCAGACCTCACCAAAGGGACAGGTGGATCTTATGGCTGGTCTCCTCAGGCAGAAAAGGCGTTCAAAGACCTCAAGGACCGCTTCTGCACGGCACCCATTCTGGTTCTCCCGGACACCTCCCAACCATTCATCGTGGAGGTGGACGCCTCGGACAGTGGTGTCGGCGCGGTGCTCTCTCAACGTTCGGAAGGAAAGCTGCACCCCTGCGCTTACTTCTCCCACTGCCTGAGTCCTGCTGAGTCCCGGTACGATGTGGGGGATCGAGAACTGCTAGCGGTCAAACTGGCCCTTGAGGAGTGGAGGCACTGGCTGGAGGGAGCACAACATCCATTCCTGGTTTGGACTGACCACAAGAACCTGGAGTACCTCCAGCAAGCCAAGAGACTGAACCCTCGACAGGCTAGGTGGGCCCTGTTTTTCAGTCGGTTTGACTTCACCCTCTCATACCGCCCCGGCTCCAAGAACACCAAACCTGACGCACTGTCCAGACTGTTCTCTGCCACTAACAGGGAGAATGAAGTCGGGCCTATTATCCCTGTGTCCCGGATTGTGGCCCCTGTCCGCTGGGGTATTGAGGAGGCTGTCCGACGAGCCCAACGCCAGGACCCCGGTCCTGGGACGGGGCCACCAGGCCTCTTGTACGTCCCACATCAAGCCCGGGCCAAGGTTCTCCAGTGGGGTCACTCTTCCCCTCTCACCGCCCACCCGGGAGCTCGGAGGACCCTGGACTTCCTGAAAAGACGCTTCTGGTGGCCTAACATGGAGAAGGAAGTAAGGTCATTTGTCCTGTCCTGTGAGGTTTGCACCAGAACCAAGAACCCACGACAGCGTCCCCAGGGTCTCCTGCATCCTCTGACCATTCCCCGGCGTCCCTGGTCCCACGTGGCAGTCGACTTTATCACGGGTCTCCCTGAGTCACAAGGTAACACGGTCATTTTGGTCTTAGTTGACAGATTCTCCAAGGCCTGCCGCTTCATACCACTGTGCAAACTCCCCTCTGCTCTTGAAACTGCGAAACTTTTGTTTAATCATGTCTTCCGAGTCTTTGGTCTTCCACAGGACATCGTCTCAGACCGAGGGCCCCAGTTCTCCTCCCGAGTGTGGCACGGGTTCTGCAAGGTCATCGGAGCCACTGCCAGCCTCTCCTCTGGGTTTCACCCACAGTCCAATGGTCAGACGGAGAGGCTCAACCAGGACCTGGAAACCACCCTGCGAGGCCTGGCTATGGATAACCCGACATCGTGGAGCACCTGGCTGCCATGGGCGGAGTACGCCCACAACTCCCTGCAGTCATCGGCCACCAAGCTGTCGCCATTCCAGTGCCAATTCGGGTTCCAGCCACCTCTGTTCCCGGACCAGGAGGAGGACGCGGGGGTGCCCTCGGTCAACCAATATGTGAGACGGTGTCGCAAGACCTGGAGCAAGGTCAGGAAGACCCTCATACAGACCTCCAGAACCAACCAGACTCAGGCCAACCGCCATAGAAGACCTGCACACGCTTTCCGCCCTGGGCAGCGTGTTTGGCTGTCCACTAAGGACCTTCCACTGCGGGTGGAGAACCGCAAGCTTGCTCCTCGCTACATTGGCCCCTTCAAGGTGGTGCGCAGGGTGAACCCTGTCTCCTACCGGCTCCAGTTGCCCCGGACTCTGAGGATCAACCCCACTTTCCATGTTTCCCTGTTACGGCCCGTACTGACGTCTACGTATGCCCCTGCCCCTAGGAACCCCCCACCCCCCCGCATCTTCCAGGGGCAGACTGTGTTCACTGTGAATCGCCTGCTTGACTCCCGCCGGGTCCGCGGCGGGTTGCAATATCTGGTGGACTGGGAGGGCTATGGTCCTGAGGAGCACTGCTGGGTTCCTGCTCGGGATGTCCTTGATAAAGAACTATGTCGGGACTTCCATTCGGCCCATCCGGATCGCCCTGGGAACGTCAGGAGACGCTCCTAGAGGGGGGGGTCCTGTTAGGACTAGGACTGTTTTGGCCTCTAGAGGCCGCTGTTATTTCTTTTTCATGTCGTGTTTATTTTGGCCTCTAGAGGCCGCCACTGTTCCTGTGTTTTGTGTTTGTGTTAATTGCCTAATTATCTTCACCTGTGTCCTTAATTAGTTTGTCTATTTATACCCCTGAGTTCAGTCCTCTTGTCACGGAGTCTTTGTGCTGTTATGTTTATCTCCAGTTTCCTTTGTACTGTGTTTTTTGATCTTCTTAGCGTTTGAATTTTTGCACTTTGCTTTTCTTTTGGATTATACTCTTTGGGTTTTTTTTTGTCTTTTGTTTTGCCCTGTATATAGTGTATATAGTTTAAATAAACCTTTTGATTCTTTTTCTACTTCCGCCTCACGCCTCTGCATTTGAGTCATCCCCTGGTGGCCTAGTGGGGGTTTGCTGGATTATCACACCAACGAACCAGGTTCGAATCCCAGCAAAACCCTAACAAAATCTGACTCCAAACTGACACAAAGTGACGTGGCAACTGGCCCCCCATGTCCCCCCCCAATTAGGAGAGGCTTTCAGATGTACATGTCAGTGCTCTGAGCTAAACAAATGCAAATCTGGGGAACAGTTTTACTAGTCTTTTAGAAATGTGTTGCGTTCAACAGTTGTGTTGTGTTCAGAGCCGGCCCGTGGCATAGGCAATATAGGCAAATGCTAAGGGCGCTGCGTCCATCCAGGGGCGCAGAAACGGGGGGAGAAAAATTATGACTTCCACTATTCTGAAAACGAGTCAGCATTATAATGTCTTAGCCTAATTTAATTGTACAGCAAAGCATGTAGTCAGGGTGCGATTTGTCAAAAAAAGCGGGGTGGGGTGTGGTGGTGGTTGTTAATCATGAAACAATAAGCGCTCAAGTGCGCATCTGCGGCTATTCTCTGTTTTGGCCATGTAATAGCCTAAGTGTTGTTGGCTAAAGAGTGTTTTTGCATTACGTAGATACAGTAACTGACATAGATATGTTGCTTGTTTTGAATATGGCTGCACTTGGAGCAGTCTGTCGGTGTCGTTGAGCAGTCTGGGCTGAAGTAAAGGTCTTTTATGCACCGAACACGTTTCGCAGCGAGATATTCCAATGGTGCCTGGCATGTTTTTTTTTTTTTTTTAAATAAAACAAAGTTGCTTTGTTGATCTGTGTTCTCATTAAAATGACAGTTTAGCAGCTCATTCAAGCAACCATGTTGCGAAGAGCTTCCTGGAGGAAAATGTAATAAACGCGTTGAAAACAAGAAACAATCTCAGTGCGTCAAGACTGCAGGGAAACGAAACAAGCACTCAGATGTGTTCTCTTTACCAGCGCCGGCGATTGCCTAGAGCGCAAAGTGTGCCCAGGGGCGCCAAGGGCGACCAAAACCCCACCAAAAAGGAGGGATGGAGTTATTGAATGGAGATGTTACCAAGTGCATCAGTGGTGTACAGTACAGTGTTTTCAACCACTGTGCTGCCGAACTCTAGTACCGCGGAACACTAGTGTGCCGTGAGAGATCACCAAGTGTACCGTGGGAAATTATAGAATGACTGTATATTGTAAATATTGGCAACAGCGTTTTAGTTTCAGTCAACATTTTCTATTGGTGATGTGCCTTGAGATTTTTTCATTGAAAAAAGTGCGCCCTGGCTCATGAAAGGTTGAAAACCTTTTTTACAACACCTCTGATGCGGCTGGGGATGTAGAAATACTGTACGCGCTCCTTACCTCTGCTGTTACACTACCTGTGACAGTAGCTTCTGCTGAAAGAAGCTTTTCAAAATTAAAACTGCTGAAGACATACTTAAGGTCAACAATGAGTCAAGAACGTCTGAATGGGCTTGCTGTAATGAGCATCAACCAAGAGATCTCAAGAGAAATATCATTTGATGATATTATCAAGGACCATTAGGAAGACCAGACGAGTCCCATTGTAATGTTACTTCAATAACAAAGTACCCATACAGCAATAGCACTTTTGTTTGAAAATACAGCCCATTGATGTCCTAACAGGGTGCTTAAGTTTGCACAATTTAGAATTGTAGAATTTTTTATTCATTTAATTTGTTAATTCTTCAGAGATGACTTAACTTTTAATAGCAAAAAAGAAACTAAAAACAATTTCTTGTTTATTGTCCATGCACTACACTTTGAACAGGGTGCGGAAGAGTTTTTGCCCATTATATGGAGATATGTATTGAATTTGTGTGGTCATTTTACTTTGTGACACTTTATGTGAATAATGATTAACAATAATAACAATAATGAAAAAGATAAAAATGACTTCTTGTTTATTGTCCATGCACTGTACATTGTTTAAAAGTAATAGAGTGATTAGATTAAAGTGTTATTTAGATGTTATTAGAGGGTTTTTTCTGGGGGGGGGGGGGGGGGGCGCTAAAACTCAATCTCGCCTAGGGCAGCCAAAGACCTAGAGCCGGCCCTGTCCAGAAGTACACGTCTTTGATATGCAGCGGAAAATCGCCGTGGAAAAAAAAACTTTGAGGTAAGATTTGTTTCATATTGACTGGGCATTTAAACATATAACTACTTTTCCTGATATATATGAAACATATTAAAGGCTACACACCCTTTATTCTGTCATTATTGGGCGTGTTACATTGATTCCGATATGCGTAAGAAATATACCCCCTCTGTGAAGATTCTCGACTTGCCTACAGATTAACTCATGGCATTGAATCCCATTTTCATGTATCTTTCTAAAAATTGATTTAGCTGTTTACACATTCATTGTTAAAAGACATGTTCTTGAATTCAGCACCTTTTGTAAGGCATAAAGCTCGTCAGGAATCCCATTTTCATGTATCGTTTTAAAATTTGTTTTCTTTGTTGAGGACGTGTTCTTGAATTCAGCTCGCCTTTTGTAATGCATACAGCTCGTTAGGCTGGAATCCCCCACTAAATGTTCACATTCCAGACCATTGTCACCTCAAGCTGGACCTCCCACAAAACCTGTCCATGTGTAATAAATAGCAAGACGTTGCACATTTGATTTTTTTCAGCATTTTCATATAGGACAACACATTTCTTTGGTGACAATGGAGACTGCTGCGTTCTACATGGCACGGACTGTCGACAGACCAAAACGTCTTGTATCCAAAGTAAGTTCATGTGCGCAACTTTCTATGCACTGCAAAAAAATTCTAGTTTCTAGTTAAAAAAAACATCCAGTTTAGGACATCCAGGACTCCAGTAGCCTATGCTATTCTAAACTAAATATTGCTTTGCTTATTCTAGACAGCGCAGCCCTTGCAACACGCTGCCAAAAAACGGGGGTCTGCTAAGCCAGCTAGCACGCCTGCAAAATCCAAAGTGCGCCTTGTAAGGAAGAAATCGGTAAGTTGTCTGAGTTAAGACCATCCAAATAAATGACCCTAATGAAGCCATTGTGCATATAATTTATAGGCCTATCTTTTAATGTTTATGAATTGTGACTCACATCTATCATTTTCATTTAGGCTGTGACAGTGGCAACAGCCGGCGGCAGAACAGGCTGCTCTGGACTTTACAAGGAAGAGATTAGGATTATGAAAAAGCAACTAAATGACATGGACAATCGCTTGAAGACAGTGTCAAGAGAATTGGAGGTGGAGAAGCAGTTTAGAAAGGCTGTGGAGGAACATCTTAACAAGGCAGTGGAGGACCGTGCAAAGGCAGAGGAACGCTTCAAGAAGGTGGAGGAACTTCTGCAGCGGCTGGTTAACCCCCCACCTGCGGCAGCACAGCTCACAGCTCACCAGGCCACGGCAGCGCAGCCCACAGCTCACCAGGCCACACTAGCACAACCACCAGCACCGCACACAACTGCTAGTGCTAGACGGCAATTGACTTTCAACGCCACCCCATCAACCCTTGGACCCAGGGTCCCGGCTGGAACTCCCCTGCCGGACATTGAGCTCAGGGTCCTCTCTGCTGAGCGAGACGATTACCTGTTCAGGCAGAGCCAACAAAGAGGCCAGCACAGGCCAGACATTTATGCCGCGAATGTGTTCATGGCTCTGACGCCATTCGAAGAGTATCAGCGGTGGGGGAAAATGGTTAATTGGAGTGGGTCACAAGGCAAGGCCACCTTGCCGCACAATCTAAAGAAAAAAGTGCATCAATTAACCACAGAACGTTTTCCTGATTTGTCTCCGGAAAACTGGGTCAAAATTCGAAACCGGATCAACGAAAGACTGCGAAGCCCCCGAAAAGTAGACCCTGAGGCGGAACGAATTGGCCACTGACATCTTGGTTTTTTAGGCTACAGTACTTGTCTTGTGAAAACGAAAAGTGCTTTTGCGCACATGTCCCCCCAGTGACATCAACCATTTTTATACCTTTTTCCCGTTCCAATTTTGTTGTCAAGTTTGCACTACTGTAGCTAATAAAATGCACAAATGAAAACACCTTTCTACTGTCGTTCATAATAAAAGCCTGTAGTCTAAGACATTAGGAACATAGCTGATGAAATAACACCAGTGCAGGTAGTTATACCAAAGGGCAGTATAACGCCTACACAAATATGGATAACTATCTTTTTTCAAGAGTGGATGGGTTCAAAATGTTGTCGTATGGTGGTGGAGGTGAAAAACCGCATCAAGGTGAAAAACCATACTGTATGTCTTCATAATCAAAGCAAAGCAGTAAAAAATATATCTTGATCTGGATATCCTGATCTGCACAGTCTTTGTTACCCCGGAATGCAAGGTAGTAGAGCCAAATATTAATTGCAGTCCATTACTTTATCATGTTTTCAGTGAAAAAGGCATGAGAAATGAATTAAATGTTTAGAGAAGTGAATATGTGCAGTCGTAATGCAAGCAATGTTGCGTATATTTTCTATATTTCTATAACGTAGGCCTACTTGATGTATTTGATCAATGAATATGTTCGTTTGTTATTGTAATTTTAAATTTTCGAGTAAGCCAGGATTCCCCTGGCTTCCATTACGACACGCCCCTGAATCAGTCAGAAACTAATTTCAGGCACTAATTTCACTCGAATCAACATGAACGTTTCGTTCATGTTTCATTCATCTTCATGTTCGTCGCTCATGCCTCATAATTTGAAAAATTCACGTTCGTTCTGTATTTTAGAAATGTGTTGTGTTCAACACAACCAGGGCCGGCTCTTTGGCTGCCCTAGGCGAGATTGAGTTTTAGCCCCCCCCCCAAAAAAAAACCCTCTAATAACATCTAAATAACACTTTAATCTAATCACTCTATTCTATTACTTTTAAACAATGTACAGTGCATGGACAATAAACAAGAAGTCATTTTTATCTTTTTCATTATTGTTATTATTGTTAATCATTATTCACATAAAGTGTCACAAAGTAAAATGACCACACAAATTCAATACATATCTCCATATAATGGGCAAAAACTCTTTCGCACCCTGTTCAAAGTGTAGTGCATGGACAATAAACAAGAAATTGTTTTTAGTTTCTTTTTTGCTATTAAAAGTTAAGTCATCTCTGAAGAATTAACAAATTAAATGAATAAAAAATTCTACAATTCTAAATTGTGCAAACTTAAGCACCCTGTTAGGACAGCAATGGGCTGTATTTTCAAACAAAAGTGCTATTACTGTATTACTTTGTTATTGAAGTAACATTACAATGGGACTCGTCTGGTCTTCCTAATGGCAAATTCCTTGATAATATCATCAAATGATATTTCTCTTGAGATCTCTTGGTTGATGCTCATTACAGCAAGCCCATTCAGACGTTCTTGACTCATTGTTGACCTTAAGTACTGTATGTCTTCAGCAGTTTTAATTTTGAAAAGCTTCTTTCAGCAGCAGCTACAGTACTGTCACAGGTAGTGTAACAGCAGAGGTAAGGAGCGCGTACAGTATTTCTACATCCCCAGCCGCATCAGAGGTGTTGTAAAAAAGGTTTTCAACCTTTCATGAGCCAGGGCGCACTTTTTTCAATGAAAAAATCTCAAGGCACATCACCAATAGAAAATGTTGACTGAAACTAAAACGCTGTTGCCAATATTTACAATATACAGTCATTCTATAATTTCCCACGGTACACTTGGTGATCTCTCACGGCACACTAGTGTTCCGCGGTACTAGAGTTCGGCAGCACAGTGGTTGAAAACACTGTACTGAACACCACTGATGCACTTGGTAACATCTCCATTCAATAACTCCATCCCTCCTTTTTGGTGGGGTTTTGGTCGCCCTTGGCGCCCCTGGGCACACTGCGCTCTAGGCAATCGCCGGCGCTGGTAAAGAGAACACATCTGAGTGCTTGTTTCGTTTCCCTGCAGTCTTGACGCACTGAGATTGTTTCTTGTTTTCAACGCGTTTATTACATTTTCCTCCAGGAAGCTCTTCGCAACATGGTTGCTTGAATGAGCTGCTAAACTGTCATTTTAATGAGAACACAGATCAACAAAGCAACTTTGTTTTATTAAAAAAAAAAACGTGCCAGGCACCATTGGAATATCTCGCTGCGAAACGTGTTCGGTGCATAAAAGACCTTTACTTCAGCCCAGACTGCTCAACGACACCGACAGACTGCTCCAAGTGCAGCCATATTCAAAACAAGCAACAGATCTATGTCAGTTACTGTATCTACGTAATGCAAAAACACTCTTTAGCCAACAACACTTAGGCTATTACATGGCCAAAACAGAGAATAGCCGCAGATGCGCACTTGAGCGCTTATTGTTTCATGATTAACAACCACCACCACACCCCACCCCGCTTTTTTTGACAAATCGCACCCTGACTACATGCTTTGCTGTACAATTAAATTAGGCTAAGACATTATAATGCTGACTCGTTTTCAGAATAGTGGAAGTCATAATTTTTCTCCCCCCGTTTCTGCGCCCCTGGATGGACGCAGCGCCCTTAGCATTTGCCTATATTGCCTATGCCACGGGCCGGCTCTGCTTCTGGACGTGACAGACTTCCCTGTTGTTGTTTTTTTTATCAAGTAGCGAATAGCATGGGGGCAGGCAATGTACTGTACAGTACCAGCATTTTTGTCTAAACAGTTAGGGAGCTATGGCAGCAATTGTAATATTTCCTTTGTGTAGCACACTAGCTCTATACAACAGTCTGCAACTGTCTGGGTACTGAGGAGACAAGTTTCTCAAATTTAGAAATGGGAATGCTGTCCCATTCTTGTCTAATACAGTACAATGTGTCTCGCTAGGAAGGGCTGATTTTCGGCTGCATCGCAGGAAACTACAGGAACATGCCTGAAAAATCAGCTCTTCCAAGTCAAAGAAAAGGAGACGTCCGGTTTGCACCGCTGCAGTAGGATTACGCCGTTATATTAGGCTTTCCTGATCGGTCTTCCTTCCTCACCCACCAATAAAAACACAGGAGATTCGAGATCACGTTCTTTCTGTTTATTTTTTCCATCATTAAAATATGATGTCCATCGTTGAATCACTTCCTGTAGGAGATAAAAACTGTAGCCTAAGCATGTAAATGCAAATAACTATTGGCATGAAAACGTGTCTATTGCACAGTTTTGCAACTTCATCTCCCGGGAATAGCCCCGGATCTCTCGGCCGTCATTTGAAAAAAAAAAAAGCGAATATTATATTTGCTTGTACACAAGACTTTGAGCAGTGGCTGTGGCCACAACGCTCTGGCCAGGACAGCAATAATGCAACTTCGTAACCAGCGAAGACCGCAGATTCTGGTG
This sequence comes from Neoarius graeffei, assembly GCF_027579695.1. Classification (NCBI taxonomy): domain Eukaryota; kingdom Metazoa; phylum Chordata; class Actinopteri; order Siluriformes; family Ariidae; genus Neoarius; species Neoarius graeffei. The sequence goes on from NC_083578.1 coordinate 45,136,450, forward strand.
TGCTCATGGCCACCTTCTGAATAATTTGTCACAAAATGTTACAAAGTTAAAATCGGTATTCTTGACGCTCAATGCGAAATGGTTTCAGATTATACTGTATATAGATTTGGAGTGACATCAACCAGTGAGCACGTAATGTTTCGCTCATTCCAGGTTAGTGAAAAGCAGTCGCGTTGCGGACTTTAGTGGTCTTGCTGCTGTCTCGTCAGCCAGCTACTGTACACACTTCACTTTCCCAGGACACCCTGCTGCACCCTGTGCTAAGAAACAGACAAACTGTGCTGTAGATTATTATGATGTTACCAGTAGCAAGCTATGATTGTTGAGATTGTTTGAGATAAAGATTTTTTAAAGATGAAAACAGAAACATAGCCAGTGCAAGCGCTGAGCCCCAGCAGGAGCCAGCTGCAGCTATTTACTGTTACAGTACTTATCTTGTTCTTGCATTAATCAGAATACGCACAGCTGCATCTGTGCAGCGCCCCTCCCCTCTCTCCGTTTGCTTATGGAGAAGTGCTTCTAAATTGCCAGCTTAGCTCGGAGCAAACTTCGTGTGACATACAGTACAGTAATGACAAAATCAATCCGCATTTAATAAAATGAAATAACTGGTGAATATAATGGGAATGCGCAAACAGAAAAGGGAAGTAAGAACACATTATTTTACCGTTGTACTCCACATACAGTACAGTATGCGCAGCGCCAGATGTAGGCAAACAGTCACCAATAAAATGAGCAACAGCTCAAATAACCCGATGTTGATACATTGCCCAACACAAAGGGAAAGTCATGCCAGTTTTGTAGGAAACCTGGAACATGTTGAAGTGGATGTTTTGAGAAGTGTTTATGTTCGTATTGTTTTCCCCACGCGATGCCTGAATAATCCACGTCAACTGTCTGTCTGTTATAACAAATGAATGACAGACATTACAAGGCCGTACAGCTAACTAATATTGCATAGTTAATCATCGGGACTCAGTGTAAACAAATCAGCATTATTGAACAAATGAATAACAACCCAGATATACCACCAACGTTTAGAGCAATGCGCCGTATTGGCATAATATCGCCTCAGCTCAAGTCAGGTTTTGGACATGGTACTGTAAGCGAGAAAACTGCACTTCTTTCAACGGGACTTAAACTCTGGTTTATTGCCATCCTCTTCAGAAACGTTGATCTGGCTTGTCAATGCAACTTCACAAATCACTGCTCCTCCCCGTGGAAAAAAATGGTATTGCAGCTGTGTTTTTTAAGGGGCGTTGCCAGTCCAGGCTTCATCAACACGTCATGTGTGGAGGATTACGATACGGGCACGGCCCTCGCACGGACCCCGCACGGACCAAGCATAGTGCGGGCATGGAAACAGGCAAACAAATGAATGGCTTCTACTGTAGCTGCCGCGTCAGCCCTGGCATTCCCTTGAGACACAAGATCAGTATTGTTAGTATGGGCATCACACTTACACACAGCAATGGCTCTAGGGCAGGGGTCGGCAACCTTTGAGACATTGAGTGCCACTTTTGATTTTCTAATCATTGAGTGTGCCACCATCAACAACAATGGTAAAATGACGCGTAAAAATGACGTAAAAGTACATTTTCCAACAAATTTGGAATTTTATTATAGGCCTAGGCCAACTGACAAACATGGGTATTCCTGAAGGAAATAGATTGACTGCAATCTCAAACAAAAACAGTAGACAACAACAACAAAAACATGTTTGCCTTCAGTGGTTAACAGATTACTTTTTACCCCAGCACAGAACTGACAGTTGGATTTATATTCTGCATTTTTTTGTAAGAACGTGTCAACTTCTCTGTCTCTGTTCTCTGCTGAGGAGGACCCATACACTGTGTGTGTGTGTGTGTGTGTGTGTGTGTGTGTGTGTGAGAGAGAGAGAGAGAGAGAGAGAGAGAGAGAGAGAGAGAGAGAAATTGTAATCTTTTTAAACATCTTAAAAATCTTATGAATGAAAAGAAACCTCTCATAAATAATTTTAACAAAGGCAAGTAAGACAGAATGCCTAGCAAACAAAACGGCCAAACATTTTTAAGGAAAAAGCAACTTATTTAACTTTGACTCTCAATCATAGGCTATGCCTCCAGTAACTTGCCTACCAGTCAATGTGATCCCTGTCCTTGCTTTTCTTGGCTGAGCTTTTTTATCTGGGGTTCTTAGTTTGTCACTTTTAATTGTAAACAGGCCTCAGAATGATCCGTCGTCAAACGACTGCGGGTGGTGCTGAGCACATTTTTCATGTGCGAAAATACCTGCTCACACAGGTACGTTGATCCAAAAACAGACAAGAGGGCCAATGCGATGTTTTTGAGACAGCTGAACTTCTCCGGTGTAGATGTCCAGCATGCGAGGATGCAGGCTCCATGCTGTTGCACAGTGCTGGACTCCAACTGCTTGCGCAGCTCTGCGAACTTCGTCACCCACAGTGATGAGCTCTTCAATTCGATCAGCTGCATCTCCATGCCCTGTACATCCATCCAACCGAACAGCTCTGTGTCCAGGTCGTGCTCATCAAAGCTGTCGGGCTTGATCAAAAAATCGAACATCGGACCGTAGCGTTTAAAATCCACAAAGCGGGCAGTGAACTCCGCCTCTAGTTCCCGCATGTATTCAGCTATTTCTGTGGTGCTGATGTTGCGTTGTGTGGACAACTCCCTCAAGTGTCCGAAGTAGCGAAAGGTTGAGGACGCAATGTCACGTGAGAATACCGCAAGTTTGGCAACAAAAGCAGTCCACGTTTCAAACATGTCCAAAACAGTTTGTCCTGCACCTTGCAGTTTGACATTAAGCTCGTTGAGGTGCCCAGTGATGTCCGCAAGAAACGCGAGTTTAACAATTCACCCCTCGTCCTCCAGTTGCGGATAATGTTGGCCCTTCTCCGCCAAAAACGCCTTGATTGCATCGATGCAACTGACAAATCGCTGTAAAACTTTCCCGCAGCTCAGCCATCTCACCGCTGAGTGGAGAGGGAGATCTGTGTACGCGCTGTCCATTTCTTCCAGCAGGGATCGAAACTGTCGGTGTGTCAGTGCCGATCGTTTGATGAGGAAGTTGATAACCTTTGCCACCGTAGCCATAACACCATTGAGATCTGAATTTGACATTTTTGCACACAAATTTTCCTGGTGAATTATACAGTGGAGCTTCATTACGGGGTGCCCGACCTTTTCCTCAATAAGTTTGACGGCTCCCTTCTGCCTCCCAACCATGGAGGGAGCGCCGTCTGTCGTTATTGCAAAAATCTTCGCCATGTCATCCCCTCTCTCATCAAAATGTTGCGCAATCACCGTAGCTACGTCCTCACCTTTAGTTGTGTCCGGCATAGGTTTCAAACAGCAGAGCTCCTCTCTCACTGATGACTTGGATTCGTCACAGTATCTTGCCATGACAGCTAATCGTGGAATGTCATTCACGTCCACACTCTCATCAAGAGCTAGGCTGAAAATCTTTGCATTATTCAGTCCTTCTGTTTGCTGATATCGGTCATCGTTAGCCATTTCATCGACACGTCGCTGAATTGTTCTAGCGGACGTGGGCATGTCCTTTATTCGATTTTTAATGGTGTCTTTGTTGGGCAAGTCCTCAAAAAGTCTCTCTGCGCAACTCAGAAAGGCCTCCTTTGTATATTCACCATCAGTGAATGGCTTTCCATGTTTAGCAATGCAGTTAGCCAGATTGTAACTGGCTTCTGTGACAAGGTCTTTGGTGTTGGCAAACGTTTTAAGAGAACTTGACTGTTTCCCATAACTAGCCACGGCACGTTTGAGGGATTCGGCTCTATCGGCAGCGTCTTTATAGTTCTTCTCATGTTTTGTCTCGAAATGTCTTTTAACACTTGAGGTGCGACATACAACATTTTCACAGCACAATGTACATACAGCACGGTCTTTCACACAAACGAAACCAAATTCCTCTGTCCAGAAAGGCTGAAATAGCCGCGCTTTAGATTTTTTAGCCGGGGGCTCTGTCATCTTCTCTGCATTTGTAACGTAACATTATCAGTGCTAACTTTGACTTTGAGTTCTGGGAAAATGGGCGGGATCTCTGCGGAGAGCGCTGTAGAGCGAATGTTATTGGAGGATCGCACTGTCACTCAGTGCTCGTTGCTTTTTTTTTTTTTGCTTGCTTTTTTTTTTTTTTTGCGCTTCGGTTCTGCGTGCCAGTGGTTATGACGCCGCGTGCCACCAGTGGCACGCGTGCCATAGGTTGCCGACCCCTGCTCTAGGGAGTAGAACAGCATCCAACAACTCAGAGACCAGTTTATGATGTGCAATGGGAGATCCTGTGCTAGTGAGAAAATTTCTGTGTTTCCAAATAGTGCCAAAATCGTGCACAATGCCAAACGTGTACCTACTGTCCGTAAAAATATTGACAGATCACCCTGCAGCCAATTTGCGTGTCTCGATAAGGGCACAGAGCTCTGCAGCCTGTGCCAACAGGTTTGAGGGCAGACACGACGCATTGAGGACCTTGTGATCTGAGACTATGGCAAAACCTACTTTGTTCTTTCCCGTCTCTGAGTCTCTGGAGGCTGAACCATCCACATAGAGGGCCATGTCTGGATTTTCCAAAGGGTCGCTCTTTAAGTCTGCTCTGGGGGAACAAAAATCATTAGTGAGAGCAACACAGTCATGTGATTCTCCAGCGTCCTCTGTAGGGAGAAGAGAGGCAGAATTCAGAACAGAACAACATTTCACAATGATGCTAGGCATATCAAGTATGACTGTGTTATACTTCAACCATCTCTGTGCTGACAAATGTGACGTCTTTTTCTCCAACAGAAGCAGGGAGACAGCATGTGGGACCAAAAGGGTGAGGTTAGAGTACCCCACAATATTTCTGGAAGCAGTTACCACCTTTTCAGCTGCAGCAACTGCACACAGGCAAACAGGAAGTCCAGCTGCCACTGGATCCAGCCTGCTGGAGAAATAGGCTACAGGTCTCAATCTATCCCTGTGTTTCTGCAAAAGAACAGAGGTCATAAAACCCTTCTTTTCATCGACAGTTTGAACAAATGGTTTATTGGGGTCAGGCAGTCCCAGAGTGGGTGTGGTCTGCAGAGCGCTCTTTAGGGACGTCAGGCACGCGCGGGACAGCCGCAGCATTGACTGCTTGCAGATCTTGGACAAACCTCCACTCATCGGGCTGGGACGGTTTTCTTGCTTTCTTAACTGGAAAAAATAGGAGTGCGCATTGGAAAGTCCTGGCAAAGGACAATTACATCTGCCTTCAGCAACGAATCAAAGACCGGTTTTATACCTGTGATTGCTTCTGGTTTGAGTGAGTACTGGGTCTGTTTAGGCCTGAAATCTGATTTGGGGGTGATCACCACTGGTTCAGCATTCTTTATTAGGCCCACATCGTGTTTACCCTTTGCCCAAACGGAATTTGGAACTCCCCATCAATTTGGGGTGCACCTCTGCTGGAGTTATGCCTGTGGAAACAGAGACAAACAGGCCACTATGGCCGGGGTCCCCAGGACCCTGGTCATCAGTGGCTAATATTACGCTGCGCTTAACATACACACACATAGCATGACTGTTTGTAGACCCCAAGCCTTTGACAAAACAACACACTAGGGTCCTCTGTTTGGGACCATTCATTGCCATCGACTGCACACTTCCTGACCCACTTCCCCACGTCTTTCCAATGGGCGGCTCGTGGCCTTGGTAATGAGACATGGGATATAGAATTAATGATGTCAAAGAAATCATGTTGGCAGCAGCTGACCTCAGAGTCCTCTGACACGAGGCTGCATATAACATGTTTGAGAACACTGCGATGAACATTGATGCAGCTGTTTGGACAATGAGTAAAATGGACCTGCACAGCGCAATAATGTTTAGACCAATACATAGTTTGAGGGTCAATCTTTCACGTGCATGGAGGTCTGCAAACCAAGTCATTTCAAACTCTACATCTTGCCCTTGGTGAACATGTGCTGTACAATGCAAATCTTCCTCTTTCATATAATCTGTGTCAACTGATGAGGTGTTCAAGTATGCGAGCTGTACAAGGTGTTTTGGAGTTTGTGTGAGCTGATCTGAGCAGAGCTGCCAGACATACACATAAAGGGGGCTTCCAAACCCATACTGCACACCGCACATTTCACTTACTTCAATAGTTAGCCCATCTGGAGTGGACATGAGATTTACTCCTAATTTGCACATTAAATCACGTGCTAACAAATTTACTGGACATGTATGTGAGATGAGAAATGAGTGGGACGTAACTATTCCTCCCTCGCTTTTACATGGGAGGTTGACTGAGAAAGTTTCGGTTACAGGTCGTCCTGAGATGCCCATCGTCTGAATAGAATTTGAGCTGAGCGGTGGGTCTACTGGAAGTACCCCATGTTGTATGACTGAGTGTCCTGCTCCAGAATCTACTAAACAGGTTAACACATGCCCACACACAGTGAGGGGCATACAAGGGAGTTTAGAAAAGGGAGTAGTTGTGTATTTTAACAAACTTAATGCAACTTCTGGTGTATTTATTTGGACTGGTGTATCGGGCGTTTCTGTGTAGTCTTGCTGTTGCATGCAGGTGCTGCTACTAATGTGTTTAATGTTATGTGAATGCTCCTGTCTATGTGTATCATCAGGTGTGTGTGTGTTACCTCCCCTGTTCTCTGTGTGGGGCCCATTCCCGGAGTCCGCCCATCAGTCTGCTTTGCTGTACTCCTCACAGGGCTTCTGGCTGCTTCTGTGGAGACAATCTCGAGCCATGTGTCCCTTTTGATTGCAGTTGTAGCAGGTTGCACCTTTTATCCAGGACGAGTCACTCCAGGTCATCCTGTCTCGGCCCCTACTTCGACCTCTTCCTCCTCTTGTTCCTTTTTCTCCAGGCTGAACAGTCTGGAAAAGAGTGAGAGTGGTGGCGTGTAGATCTTGGTCTCTTTGTGTCGACTTTGTCTTCTCCTTCTCTTTCAGCAGCTTTTCTGCATGCACAGCGTACTGCTCGATCTTGGTGAGACTCAGGAGTGCCCTCCACTGCAGCCAGGTTCACGGGTCTGGTCAGGCCACTGTGTTGTTTTTTTTTTTTCTCTCATGCATGGCGGTGAGATGGGCGAAAAACGCTGACACCACTTCACATCTTCTTGCTTACACATACTGATCTTAGTAATGTCTATGTTCAAGGGAAAAGTACTGTCCAGACGAGCACAGAGAGCAGTGATGGTATCTCTATAGTCACCATTGCCAGCCACGCTCCAGTCTGGTGTAGTCATTCGCTGGTCAGCTTCCGGCCACTCTTTGGAAACTTTGTTCCAATCTATACCCATCTTGGTCATGATTAGGCAGCGAAGTTCATGGGTGGTCGGTCGGAATTCTCTGCAAAATATCAACAGTTCGTTACCAAATCTCTTTCCTCCTACCTCTCTCACATTGGGAAGAGAAGCCATGCTTTCCTTGATATCAGCTGTCATCCAGGGTCTGTGGACTAAAAGCACACCGTCAGCTCCAGCCACTTCCATCATTGGAAGATGAAGGACTTCAGACTTTAGATTATGGCCTTGTGGACCCACTGGTGAGCACGTGGTCAGGTCCAGGAGGGTGTCTTTTCCATCACCATATGCAAGACCGGATCTCGTGTGTGACGGAGAAGCGCTGAGAGGCGCTGATGCTGGAGGCAGCTGGTAGGCTGGAGGCAACTGGTAGGCTGGAGGCAGCTGGTAGGCTGGGAGAGATTCCAGGGGCTCAGTATTTTTTTTTCTTCTTTGTCTCGACATCTCCCCCTTTCTGTGGGTGAAGCGCTTGTGGGAATGATGTTCTGCCTTGCTGAGGAGGCGGTGTGTGTTGGGGTGGTGGGGCAGACTCCAGGTCAGGGTCCATCTGAAACTTCAAACACTGAGAAGAGGGTGAGAGCCCTGCCTGTTGTTTCTCTCTTTTGTACTCTCTCTTAAGTGTTTCTTCTTTCCATGCAGAAAATGCCCTCCAGTCCCCTAAGAACTTAACATTATCTGCAGACTCTTCTTTTTCCTTCTGTTTCAACTTTTCTTCTAACTGTCCTATCTGCCTGGGACTAAAACTGCCCTTCTCAGGGAATTCTAAGTCCTTTACCCATATATCAAACTGTGCCAAATAATCCTCGCCATACGAGGTTTTCATAAACTGGATGTTTGGGCTGTCATAGAAACATCCAATTCTTATTATAGCACATGTAGCCTCATACTTACTTGCTTTTTCTTTTCTTTCCCTAACTTACTGTTTCTGTTCCTCATTATGCACTGTTATATCAATAGGTTATGACAACAATGGCTGAGTTTTTATTAGGATCACAAAAAGAACAAGTTGGACTATGTCCAAAAATGTGACACAATAATACAAGGTGTTTTCTTATTAGTAAACAATTTATCTGACATTTGCCTTAAATTAAAATAGGTATCATTTAGCACAACAACCTCAAAGACAACTCACGCATGTGTACAAAAGCTGTTTCTCTGTTTCAGAATTTGGAGGAGGACAGTACTCTGTTAATTCATCAATATTTTGCGTGCACACCGGTGTGTCTTTGCGTTTTCGCGATCGAACCTCTCTATCCCATTCCCCAGATGGGCCAGTTGTTCACACAGAACAAAGGGAGCAAGATTCAATTCCCACGAATCGCTGAACGTGAATCCGTTGAAACACGCACCCGTACTTCCCCTCCTCAAGTAGGCGAGCGATTACCCAGTCGTCACTTAGGTGGATAATTCTCTTACACAACCCAATAAACTACTCGCCGTTTATTGTCTCAAAATCGTGTTTATCCGTTGTCTGCAAACATATTGATGGTACCACAGTTTAGCAGTCCTCCTGAGCTTGGACAAACTTCTGTCCGTCTCTTATATCAGTCTTCCTTGACTGGGACAATCTCTGTCCATCTTTTATATCAGTCTTCATTGACTAGGACTTGGGTGGCCAACCCGCGGCTCGCGAGCCGCATGCGGCTCTTTGCCCGGTGTCATGCGGCTCTTACGTTCATATCGAAGTTTGTGTTTGTGGTTTTTTTTTTTTTATGTGCGTGTGCGCTTTGCTTGAGTTCAGTATGGTATTTTCGTCAAATGCATCTTCGCTTTGCTTGGGTATATTACGGTATTTTCAGGTCATGTCAAATGCGCATGTGCGTGAGATAATCGCTAAGTTTTTGGGCAAGGTGTATCTTGTGTCAAGTAGCCTCTCAAAATGGCAATGAAAAAATGCACAGCAAAACGAAAATATGAAGACGAACATAGGACATTTTTAACAGAGTGGGAGAGTTTATACTTTTTTGTTGAACGTAATGGCAAGCCATTCTGCCTTATATGTCAGTCGTCATTAGCTCATTTCAAAGCTTCCCGCCTCCCTGAATAAGCAAGGAGCCAGATATGCAACACTAATTGAAAACCTGCACGAAAGCTTTGTAACCCGGTTCCGTGATATACAACTGAAAAGGCCACAGGTTACGTTCCTCGTCGACCCATTCAATGCGGAGATGGACTGTTTGAAAGCCCCGCTAATCACAGATGAGGCTGCGGCTGAGTTGGAGATGATTGATCTTCGTGAGGAAGACCAACTGAAACCTGTTTTGAGGGAAGGCACCATTGAGTTTTGGGAAAGTGTGCCATTGGAAAAATACCCGAATGTGAAACGGGCTGCGCTTAAGATACTGTCAATGTTTGGGTCAACATACGTCTGTGAGTCTGTGTTCTCTACCATGAAACATGTGAAGTCAAAGCATCGTTCTGTTCTGACTGAAACCCATGTGAAAGAACTGCTTCGAGTGGCAACGACGGAATACAAGCCAGATTTGAAGAGGATTGTTCAAGGCAAGGAATGTCAGAAGTCCCACTAAGCAACATGCATAGTAAGTGCACACAATATTGATTGCTGTAAATGACTGGCCTGTGGTATTAGTACTGACTGAAGGAGTAAATTTCTCTCATGTTGGCATATGACATTTACTATTAATCTGGCTGAGCAGAGGTGCGTGAGCGTGTGTGTCTGTGAGAGAGAGAGCGAGGGGGGGCGATGTTCATGTGCGGTCATGCGTATGGTGTGGCTTTTTTTTTTGGTAATGCCATGAGTCCCACTAAGCAGCATGTATAGTAAGTGCACACAATGTTCATTGTTAAAAATGACTGGCCTCAGCCTGTGGTCTTAGTACTGTAGGAGTAAATATGTTGGTGTGTGACATTTACTATTAATCTGGCTGAGCAGAGGTGTGTGTGTGTGTGTGTGTGTGTGTGTGTGTGTGTGTGTGTGTGTGTGTGTGTGTGAGAGAGGAAGAGATGGGTGATGTTCGTGTGCCCATGTGTATGATGTGGCTCTTTGCGGTAATACAGTAAAAAATGTGGCTCTTGGTCTCCAACTGGTTGGCCACCCCTGGACTAGGACAATCTCTGTCCATTTCTTGTATCATTCTTTAAATACTGTTTCCACTAATTTCTTTACACAAAAATGCAAAGTTATCACTTACTGGTTCGGTGAGCCCTGATGGCCTGGTCTCTAGTCTGAGTTCTCAGCTCCGCACCGTAGCCTTGGGAGTGTTCCATCGTCCGAGGATCAGACGCATAGGGCCCACCCAGGGGACGCCAAATTGTAATGGAAATTTCTAATAAACACTTCAGAACGCTTAACAGTTGTCTTTTCAGTCATTTATTATAGTAGATCATATAAAAGATATATAAAATAGGAAAGGAAAGAGAAGAATAGAAGAAAACATCACTTCTGATGATGCTGAGAGTACACGCACTCTGAGTTGTGTTTTAGGAATGTTATCTATTATACTCTGAAAGCATTCGCTCACTGCTTGTGTCTTCACGTGATTGGCTCAAGATTTTCTATGAAGCTTTGTTAAAGCGTGCACCTGGCGTGCTCTGGTATGTGCAGGCGGATGCGAGTTAGGGAGAGCTCAAGCTCCCTGCTTATTACCACCAAGGTCACAGAAAAGCGATTACAGCATGTGGAAAAACATCTCTTCTCAGTAACTAAGCCACTTTAGTTCAACATACAGAAACACATAGAATAATAATGTTCATCCATTAAGTCACTTGAGCTCAACATACAGGAACACAGAGAATAATAATGTTCATTCATTAAAATTCCCTCACACATTCCAGCAGGACAGTGACCCTAAACATACTGGTAAAGCTACACTGGAGTGGTAGGCATGTGTAAATCAAATGATGCTAACCCCCCCCCCCAAAAAAAAATCCATTTTAATTCCAGCTTGTAATGCTTCAAAAAACAGGACAAACATCAAGGTGTATGAATACTTTTGCAAGACACTGTACACTCATTTGATGCCTGCAATATGTAACAAAAATGTTGGGACAAGGGCAACAAAATGCTAGGCAAGTTGTGGAATACTCAAACACCTGTTTGGAACATTCTACAGGTAAACAAGTTAATTTTTAATTGAAAATGTTCAATTGCTCACAAGCAAGGATGGAGCGAGTTTCACCACTTTGTGAAAAACTGCATGGGCAAATGTTCCAATAGTTTAAGAGTAGCACTTGTCAATGTACAACTGCAAAGAATTTAGGGATTTCACTATCAAAGATATATAATATTGTCAAAAGATTCAGAGAATCCAGAGAAATCTCTGCACGTAAGGGGCAAGGCCAAAAACCAACACTGAACACTCATGACCTTCAATCCTTCAGGCAGCACTGCATTAAAAACTGGCATGATTGTTCAAAGGATATTCCTACATGGACTCAGGAATACTTCAGAAAACCATGCAAAATGAAAGCCATATATCAACAGCATCCAAAAATGCTGCCGAATTCTCTGGGCCCCGAGTTCATCTGAGATGGTGCAAAGTGCAGAAGTGTGCTGTGGCCTGGCGAGTCCATATTTGTTTTTGGAAATCATGGACATCGTGTTCTCCAGACTAAAGACGAAAAGGACAATCCAGATTGTTACCAGCACAAAGTTCAAAAGCCAGCATCTGTGATGGTATGGGGGTGTGTTAGTGCCCATGGCATGGGTAACTTGCACATCTGTGAAAGCATCATTCATGCTGAAAGGTACATTCAGGTTTTGGAGCAACATATGCTGTCATCCAGACAACTTTTTTTGCATGGACGTCCCTGCTTATTCCAGCAAGACAATGCCAAACTACATTCTGCATGTGTCACAGTCTGGCTTCCTAAATTCTGCTGTGTTTTGTGTGTTATGAATTAATATATTGTTCTAAGGGGGCGGCACGGTGGTATAGTGGTTAGCGCTGTCGCCTCACAGCAAGAAGGTCCAGGTTTGAGCCCCGTGGCCAGCGAGGGCCTTTCTGTGCGGAGTTCGCATGTTCTCCCCATGTCTGCGTGGGGGTGCTCCGGTTTCCCCCACAGTCCAAAGACATGCAGGTTAGGTTAACTGGTGACTCTAAATTGACCGTGTGAATGTGAGTGTGAATGGTTGTCTGTGTCTATGTGTCAGCCCTGTGATGACCTGGCAACTTGTCCAGGGTGTGCCCCGCCTTTCGCTCGTAGTCAGCTGGGATAGGCTCCAGCTTGCCTGCGACCCTGTAGAAGGATAAAGCGGCTAGAGATAATGTGATGTGTGTGATTATAATACAGGTTTCTGTAAAGGATGCTGACTGAGGAGGACAATGAAACAAGGGCAGGCAGATTTGTGAATCAGTCTCTCTTTTACTGTGTAAAGAAAACTCGCTTTTCAGCACTGGGCAGAACAATTTTCCCTTGTCTGCACACACAGACACAGCCAACACTCTGGTGTCCTCTGTCCGCTCTCCGTCACTGGGAACAAACACAGAAAGAGAGAGAGCACATCAATTAACCATAGGTGCGATCATTTTGCCACTTACCTTCCCTGACTTTGCTCTTCATTCACAAACTGGCACTTGATCATGCCCCCACTGCCACGGTTTCATTTTTTAGATTCCTCAAAGTAGCCATTGTTTACCTAGATTGCAGCTTTGCAGACTATTGGCATTATCTTAATCAGCTTCATGATGTAGTCACCTGGAATGCTTTTTAATTAAAAGGTTTACCTTGTCCTATTCAACAACTGTAGTAATCTATATTATGTCAGGAACCGCTCAACTAAGTCAAGAGAAATGGCGGTGCATCGTTTCTTTAAAAATAAAGAAAAAACACTGAATTAGGTACTACCAGTCAAAAGTTTGGACACATCTGAGTCAATTGTTTTTTTCCTTTATTTTATTCTTTAAAAATATTGTTATTCTTTATTTTATAATTTAACTGAAACTCAAAGGTGTGTGAATCACAAAAGGCACAGGTCATGACAAACAAGCCATAAGTGTGTGTATGCAAAGATCCAAAGGAGGGGGAGCACACTGCCATTTTAAAAAAGACTTAGCTTGGGCTACAATAAATAAATAAATAAATAAATAATAAAGGAGATCTGTACCTATTCTTGTTGGTGGCAAACAGAAGGAGGCCAGTCCCTGATGGGCTTTCCACTCACTGTAATAAACAGTCTGAATATTCATGAATTAATTCCATTGAAATGAAAAGTCTAGTAGCAGCCATTTGTTCTGAAAGGCTCTTAAGAAAATATGGATTAGAATGGGTGAGTGATACATTGTGTGTTTTAAATAGCTTTGAGACAGTCTTCCGCCTGCTTTTGGTTCTCTCACTTTATTGAAAAAAACCTGCTGAGGTTTCAATATGCATGAATCCCTTTTCAGGTTGCCACTAGTATTCTTTGTCTGGCCCTGCAGGTGGTATGACAAGGTCAGTTCACTGCATGGAATGGTAAGAGGCCTAACAAAGCCTGGCATAGAGTTCTCTTGCTGTGGACACGTCACATATATTTACTACTTTGAAAAAGAATAGGGCCATTTTTCATGTGTGGCTTAAAGAAATAATTCCAAATGCATCTGATTAACAGTATGTTGCTCATTTTAAATTATATCTTGCTGAAATATAACAAACAGGAAAATGAACTCATGATTAAAGTCCCTTCTCTGGCATTTTCTTTACAATGTTGGCATCTCACCCTGCTGATAAAGATGAGATGATAACATTTGTTGAAACATATACTGCGCTTTAATGAACACGCACACAAGGATAATTTTTATCACAAGGATTCAGAGTGGTACTCAAACACATGCATCTTTTGTTATAATCAATGCAACTATTCTTTGTGCCCTTATGCCTATGCGTGCGCAAAAAAAAAAAAAAAATCAATCAATACAGGTATTGGGAAGCCATGGCCTAAAGGTTAAAGGAGCAGTTTTGGGACCAAAAGGTTGCTGGTTTGATTCCTTGGACTAGCAGCATACAACAAGACCCTGACATACCCACAGCAGTGGGCAGCCTGGGGAGCAGTTGGGGGTTAGGTGCCTTGCTCAAGGGCTGAAGTGCCCTTGAGTAAGGCACCTAACCCCCAACTGCTCCCCAGGCTGCAGGTATGTCAGCCCTTGAGCAAGGCACCTAACCCCCAACTGCTCCCCAGGCTGCCCGCTGCTGTGGGTATGTCAGGGTCTTGTTGTACGTTGCTCTGGCTAAGACTGTCTGCTTAATGCCTGTAATGTACTGTAGCTGGTCATCTGCTGTTAAATCCTGCAGTACAGGCTTAATTAAACAACCTCTCTCTCCCTCAGTGGATGGGGGGGGTCCTAAATGAAGCTGTCTCCTCTATCGATCTTACTGATGCTAGGCATGGGGGTTCTTTCCTCTACTGGGTTGGCAGGCAGCCATTTGGCTGTACTCTCTCAGCTCCACGTGCCTAATTAGTTCTGTTGGTCTTTTGCTTCCCTGAGATTTCCTCCATGTTTCCTTCTAGTCAGGGGGGAAAAAAGAACCCAACTGCTTTAAACCAAGCTTCTCCTCATGACACACCCCACTGTTACCATCCTCAAAGTAAGGGATATGTTTGACCCCAGATTTGCCATTAACCTCTTTGTAGAAGCAGTAACCTCCCCAACCTTGAATACCTGCAAAATCTCACTGAACCTGCATCACCACAAACTACAGTAATTGAGTGAAGGGGCACACCTGATTTTAAACAAACAAGCAGTTCTTGCTATGTCTGTATTTTGATATCTTAGTCAGTTATATCTTCTGTTGCAATGGAGAGAGTTCACTACTCCAAACTAAAAACAATAACGCAGATTAATTAAAAGAGTATCATGTAAATGTTTCAAAAAAATATGTACATTTGAAACTCCAGTTCCAATGAACATTTAAATCTTCCAAGGCAAGGGATTGAGATAAACAAGCAAATGCTTTTTTTTTTCCTGAATAAATTCAGAACTGGTGACTAATAAATATGCAGGGGTTGTCTCAGAACAGATAAATTGCAACAGAGTTGTCGTTAGGGCTTTGTTTACACCCAGTGAGAGAATTTAGCAAGCAGAGAACAGCCTAATAGCCAGATGCACAATTATATGCAGGACTGACCAAACACCAATATACTCAGTTCATGTTCTATGTATTTATTCAAATTTCTGGTGAGAAATCTCCATCTATGGGCAAAATGAGAGACCTACTGGATGTGGAGGGATCAATAGGTGGGAAAGAGCTGAATCTTGAGGACACTGTGTGCTCTGAGCTAAAGGCTGCAGCAGCTTTATTCAACATTATTTTTAGTGAGTTATAACTCTGAATATTTTAGTTTTTTGGTGGAACTATGCGGTTTTTAACCCTGTCAGTGTCAGACACCACTGAAGAACATCTTGTAGAAATGTTCATTAAATAAATGTGCAGTTGTAAGACAGTAAGAATCCAATAATACAGTCAAGACTTTGTCATGAGGAAACGTTTAAAATTCTGAAAAACAAAATCTTATCCATGGACTTTTAGTGAAAACCAATAAGTTAGCAGCAGATCCTTTAAGTCCTGTAAGTTGCAAGCTGGTGGTGCCATAGAACTTAAAATTGGACTTATGTTGAGCACATCCTGCATATGCGCAATCAGATTGAAATCTAGGGAATTTGGAGGCAAGTGAACACCTTAAACTACTTTTCATTTTCCTCAAACCATTCCTGAACAGTTTTTGCTGTGTGGCAGGGCACGTTATTCTGCTGAAAGAGACCACTGCCAGTAGGGAATAACATTGTCATGAAGGGGTGTACTTGGTCTGCAACAATGTTTAGATAGGTATTATGTATTAAAGTAATTCACATAATGCCGGGACCCAAAGTTTCCTAGCAGAACACTTCCCAGAGTATCCCACTGCCTTTGTCAGCTTGCCTTCTCCCCATAGTGCTTCCAGGTGTCATGTTTCCCACAGGTAAGCAAACACACATGCACCAGGACATCCACATGATGTAAAAGAAAATGAGATTCATCAGACCAGGCCACCTTCTTCCATTGTTCCATGGGCCAGTTCTTTACATGCCCATTGCAAGTGTGTTCAGCAGTGGACAGGGGCCTGCGCAGCCCCCTATGCAGTAAGCTACATTGCACTGTGTGTTTTGACACTATTTTATCATAGCCAGCATGAACTTTTTCAGCAATTTGTGCTACAGTAGCTCTTCTGTGGAATTGGACCAGACAGGCCAGCCTTTACTTTCCATGTGCATCAATTAGCCTTGTCCATCCTTGGATCACTTTTGATAGTTACTAACCACTACATACTGTGAATAACCCACAAGAACCATCTGTTTGGAGATGCTCTGGCCTTTGTTAAAGTCACTCAGATCCTTATGCTTTTTTTTTTTTTGTGTGTGTGTGTGTGTGTGTGTGTGTGTAGCTTTTTTATGGACCTACTGGAACATCCAGAGAGTAAGGCATTACAATAATCCAACCTCGAGTTAAAGGCATGAACTAGTTTTTCTGCATCATGGAGTGACATTTCTTATCTTAGCAATATTTCTGAGATGAGAAGAAGGCTATCATAATATTATCTACATGGGTTTCAAACTCCTCTACATGAGCACCCCACCACCACCAATCGGGTAAATTCAAGTAGGTATATTTGAACATCAGATAATCTGTGACTGTTTAACTTGGCAGCATTTATTTTCTGGCCTCAAACTCATGTTCTTAAACACTTGAAATGGAACTGGTTGGTAGAAGTATCATGAATTAATCTAAGCAAAGATCATACAAGGGGTTGTGGTCAAACAGGAAGTTGACCTAAAAAAAAAAATCTCTGGGCAGGAAAAATGCTTTGTTCTTCATATCGTCATGATGCATATATACATAACAAAAAGAGTTATTTCAAGCCATCTACATAGATTTAGAATTTAATCATTTTCAAGAATTCTGGTGGTTTCTGCTATGATTTTTATTAATCATTTCTTATAGAATTCCAGAAAACATTTGTTCTGAATTTGGAAAATACTGAAGCTTTCCTAAACCCTGTTATTTTTTATATTAATTTTTTCCTCTAAAAAAAATGAATAAGTTGTTACTCAGGCCAACATCTTATTTGGAAATCATTATTGAGTTTACCGTGTGTTTGTATATTATTAGAATATGTTGATGCCATTGGAGAATGCCATGTTGATGCCATGAATAAGTAAGGCACAAATAAATAATATTTTAAGTGTGCTATTGAAGATGAAATTTAAGAATGACCTAAACCAATGAAAACATGTCCCATGTCATTAAAAGTGGCTTTCAGTTAGTCTCGACAAAAAGGGTTAGCCATGCTTCTTGGGGTATTTTGTTTTATTAATGGCAAAAAGGCTTAGACAAGGTAAAGTTTCAAAAACTCCTAATATATGTCTCAATTTAGCCTGTATAAACCAATAGAAGAAAAGCAACAATCAAATAACACAAAACCCCTCTGTTTACCTCAGACACATCTGCATATAAATGTGTCATGCCTTTGTAAAATCACTCAATCATCTTAACATCCTCCTCAATATCACTGCAGATTGTCATTTTATTGTACCTGCCAGAGCTGGCAGTCTTTTTGAAAGGTGTCTCTAAACATAGCATTATGTCTCGATGCAGTGCCTCACTAGGTGCTTAGACATGGACAGCCTGTGCCAGAATTTCCCACTATCTGAACATCTTTGTCTTTCACTGTCTCCTAAATTTTTTTCCTCACTTTTTTTCGTAATGTTCTTTTCCTGGCAGCAGGAGCATTTCCATCTCTTAGTGTCAATTAAATGAGTGAACTATCTGCATTTGTCAACATCTACAGACCACCTGATTTGTTGGTGATTCCTGAGACAGAGTAGCAAGAGCAGGACATGCTGAGCTCCCTCATTAGAGAGACAGCTCAAACCATCATGTCTGACATGATACTTATCAGCCAAAATCCCCCTTTCAGCCTGTCAAGCATATCATACAGCATAGTGTAACACTGCACCTGCAGACACATTCACATACTAAATGTTAGTGAGGCATCCATAGAGACAGCATAAGGGGCTCTCTGATTAATCTCTAATGCATGCTTACATAAAGAGATATGCAAAGTACAGACTTTGGTACTATTTAGTACCAAAGTTTGTTGTGTAGTTCACAGACTATGCTGAGCAAATTTGCTTGGTGTTGCATTTAATTATGTGCATATCTACATGTCTCTCTCCTTGACATTCTTTATTGAGAGAGACTTGTCAAAGCACAATAGCATTCTGGTATTTGTTTCTATTCCCACAAAATCACATTCATTAGGGAAAATGTGACTGCCTAGTACTGAACAGCGAACAGTAAACAGAACAAACCTATAACCTGTTGGAGGGTGCAGAGACAGAGGATGAAAGTGTAGGGTATAAATGGATTAAGATTTTCTGCCCACAATGGCAGTTTTTTTTTTCAGCTGCCTCATCAGTTATTTTAATGTTTGTGCTTATCTGTCAGCATCACTTTTTAAGTGTATGCATGATTTATTGTTATGACCATATTCAATGCCTACATCAGTAAGTATTTGAGAGAGTGCAGGCACTTACTGGTGTATGTGTGGAGGGAGCAGATCAGTAGACTGTCACCAAAGCCAAAAGGTGTGACTGAAACCGGTGTCGGTAAACTAGCGAAGGTCAAGCGATCAGCGGACAACATAACGTGGAAAAGAGAGTGAAAACTGAGGAAATAGCAAAAGGTCAGAAAACGCTAGAGACAGTCAGAAAAGCTACAAGGCTCGGTATGTACTGAAATGGCAGGACGATACTTCGCACCGGAGTGTTCTTCTTCTGTCAGGTTTTATGGCAGTTTACATGCAAAGTGTATTACCGCCATCTACTGGGCTAAGGTGCAATCAAATGGATGTCATTTCAAAGAAAAAAAATTATTAAAAAAGAAAAAAACACCACAAAACAACAAACTAAAATCCTATTTGCCAATTTTGTTTTTTTGATAAATGTTATCATAGCACAAGTGATGTTTTCTAATCTAGGCTCACCTAATTAGGTATCTAAAGAAAAGGCTTTCTTGACTGCGTTCACTTCCTTCTTCAGTTTCTCTTTGTAGAATTTTAAGCACCTTAAAAGAACATGATCTACATCCTCCCTCACTCCACAAAGTTCACATTTTCCAGATGGAGGTTTGTTTACAACATATACGCTGTAATTTAATTCAATAATGGCCTATTCTCAGTTTTGTAAACCAAACCGCCTCCTGTCTGAGTAACTAGATTTGCTGCTTGAGATATCTTTTTGTATATTATACAAGTGTCTACCTTTCTTCTCCTTATCCCATTCAGCTTGCCATATTATGTTAACTTTATGTTTAATGAGTACCATAACTTCTGATCTACTGAGTGGAATGCTTAACTGAACTTACTCTTCTTTGGTTGCCTCTTTTGCCAGCTTGTCTGCTTCCTCATTACCACCAACTCCTTTATGGGCTGGAACCCATACAAACTGGATTGATATTCCCTGTTTACTGATTGCAAATAAGATATTATTAATTTCATTCAATAAGTCCTGTCGGCATGATGATTCTCCACTTTGAATGAATGTGAGAGATGACATAGAATCAGAACAAATAACTGCTTTAGGGGGCCTAGCTTCTATCCACTGTAATGCAATAATAATGGCTGTCATTTCAGCTGCAAATATGGACAGATGATCTGATGTTCTCTTTTTAATAGAGATTTTGTAATCAGGGATATAAACTGCAATACCTGTTTTACCCTCTGAATCTTTAGATGCATCTGTTTAAACCTGTGTTGTATTATAGTACCTACTTCCTAAATATTGCTCTACGTTCTGATAGCTAAATCTGGAGGAGTACATCTCTTTGGTTTCCATGATCACTGTAGGAGAGCAAAACAATCAAGGTGGAGTTGCTACCAAGGGCACAGTCTGCCCCAGTTTGTAGTAATACAAATGATATCATCTATTCCCAATTGATTTGCCAATTTCTTACCATCCCATCCAAAGCTACAAATCTGGGATCTACCATACTCCCAACACTCATTGAGAACTTTTTTAGTAGGGTGTGATGCCTCATGTCCATTTAAATTAATCCAGTAAGCCATACTCAACTTAAGACATATGAGGCTTAAGGGCATTTCTCCTGATTCTACTTGCAACGCTGGTATGGAAGTTCTAAATGTGCCACAACATATCCTCAGACTTTTAGCCTGCATTCTATTAAGTTCATTAAGCAATGTCTTAGATGCTGAAAGATACACAATACAGCCATAATCTAAAACTGATCTTATCAGTGCAATATAAATTATTTTAAGGGACATCCCTGAGGCTTCCCAATTGTACCCTGATAAACATTTCAAAACATTAATGCCCTTTTTACAACTCAATTATTTTCTGAATATGTTCCTTAAATGGGGTGGCACGGTGGTGTAGTGGTTAGCGCTGTCGCCTCACAGTAAGAAGGTCTGGGTTCGAGCCCCGTGGCCGGCAAGGGCCTTTCTGTGCGGAGTTTGCATGTTCTCCCCGTGTCCGCGTGGGTTTCCTCTGGGTTCTCCGGTTTCCCCCACAGTCCAAAGACATGCAGGTTAGGTTAACTGGTGACTCTAAATTGACCGTAGGTGTGAATGTGAGTGTGAATGGTTGTCTGTGTCTATGTGTCAGCCCTGTGATGACCTGGCAACTTGTCCAGGGTGTACCCCGCCTTTCGCCCGTAGTCAGCTGGGATGGGCTCCAGCTTGCCTGCAGCCCTGCAGAACAGAATAAAGTGGCTAGAGATAATGAGATCAGATGTTCCTTAAATGTTAACTTCACATCAAACCAAACTCCCAGGTACCTAAAAATATTAACTTGCTCTAAGGACTGGTTATACAACTTTAACTCTAGTGTGGGACTTACTCTTTTCTTTGAAAAACAAATAAATTGAGTCTTTTCTACAGAAATGAAAACCCCACTCACATGCCCATTTTCCTACCTTATTGATAGCTAATTGCATTTTAATATTATCAATTTCATCCTTTTATCCACAAAGCATATAATGCTCTATTGATTCTAATGTCATCCATTTTATTAAAAACATCATTAATCATAATGTTAAACAGTACTGGACTGCATACACTACCCTCAGTTGTTCCATTTTCTACTGAATAGATGTTAGAGAAGTTAACCCCAACTCTTACTTCTATTGTTCTATCCTTTAGGAAGTCTCTAATCCAGTTAAATATCTTGCCACCAATACCCATCCTATTCAGCTTAATTAACAACCCCTCCTTCCATAGCATATCATACGCTTTCTCTAAATCAAAGAATGTTGCTAAAACTGATTTGTCAGGTTGACGTGGGGCGGCCTTGGGCTGAGGTGCCCTTGAGCAAGGTACCTGACCCCTGACTGCTCCCTGGGCGCTCTGGTGTGGCTGCCCACTGCTCTGAGTGTGTGCGCGCGTGTGTTCACTGCTTCAGATGGGTTAAATGCAGAGGATGAATTTCACTGTGCTTGAAGTGTGCATGTGACAAATAAAGGTTTCTTCTTCTTTACTGACTTGTGCTTTCCTTATTTCATTTTCTAAACATACAATAGGGTCCATTGTAGTACGTCCACTACGGAACCCACTCTAGTGTGGGGAGACAAGACCTCTTTTTTCAATTTCATACACTAGCCTTCTTGTGATAATTCTTTCCATAATCTTACATAAATTAGATGTTAATGCTATTGGCCTATAACTTAACTTCAGTTTTATCCTTTCCTAGTTTTCCAATCACAACCACTACAGAATGTTTCCAACACAAAGGCAATCTACCTTGCTCCCAAATCTTATTAAAAAGACTTAAAATTACATATTTAGCCACATCATTGACTTCATTAATCATTTTATAACATATACCATCTTTCCCTGGTGAAGTGTTCCTAACCCCATTTAACACTCTCCTAAGCTCAAATAATGTAAAATCCTTATCAAGTACACTCACTTATTACCTGCTTTTCCAGTAACCCTTTATTCTCGTCTATTACTTTAACTCTCCAAGACAATTCTTCATCAGTTAAGTTCTGTGAACCTTAAAACTTTGCAAGCATCTCTGCTTTCTCTTGATTAGTTACTGCCTCCACATCATTGTTTTTAATCACAGGTAAGGAAAACTCCCTTCTAATGCCTCCCATCTTTTTAAACATGCTCCAAACATCACCCAATTTGACTTCCGCCCCTATTTTAGAACAGAAATCACGCCAATATTTCCTTTTAGCTTCCTTATAATTCTTTTAACATGATTTTTTTGTACTCCATTAAATTGGTATAGGAATGGTTTGATTTAACAATTTTGAAAGCATTATTTCTAACTTTAATTGCTTCCTTACAATCATCTGACCACCATGGTACCATTCTCTTTTTCCTCATCCCAGAAGATTTGCCAAGAACCTCTTCTGCTGACTCACATAATATATTTGTAATGATTGAGTTAAACTCATCAACATCATTACTCATATCTGACATTATTCCCATCAGCCTACCACTTGCCTTCATGCTATATAACCCCCAATTTGCTTCTCTCATTTCCCATCTTGGAAAACAATTCTCTTCAAGGCACACATTTTGATTTCTAATACTTAACCAAATATAGTGATCGTACCAAGAGAATTTTCATTAATCTCCCACTCACTTACCCTGCTATCTGATCAGATACTATTGTAAGATCTATTGTTGATTCTGTTCCATGAGATGCATCAAACCTAGTGTTCCTTCCATCATTTAAACAAACCAACTTATAAATCATCCATAAACTCCTCAACAGTGCTCCCATTTTCATCCACCTTAGTACCTCCCCACAGAGTGTTATGTGCATGAAAATCTGCACACAATACTAACTTTCCATTTATGCCCCCACACATACCATCTCTCTCAAGATTCTTTTACCAGAGTTATAAAAGTTGATAATTTTAATCTTAGTTTTACCTACCCAAATCTCAACCAGAATTGCTTCAACCTCTTTATCTATATTTAAAACTTTGTAATTAACCCCCTGCTGAATAAATGTGGCCACTCCACCTCCTACAGTATCCCTGTCTTTATCCCTGCACTGCTATGCATCCATAAAATCAAGTGATTGTTTTAACCAGGTTTCCTGTATACAGATAATGTTTGGTTTAACAACTTGTTCCTCAATAAAATGTTTTAGTTCCTGACCATTAGCAATTAAGCTCCTGGCATTCCACTGTAGAATAGATAAAGTCATTATTAACTACCACATGGTACTTGATTATCAGATACCCCTAATAACATATTGTGAATGGAATCAACTGAATTCATAAGTCTCTAGATACTTTTCCACTGCTTTTTAATTTTAATTCTATTTGCTACTTGGGCTGAGCAATTAACCACTTCCACCATAAAAGCAATGAAATTTCTCTTATCCACAATTAAAATCTCTTCAGTTACTTTACAGCATTTCAGAGTCGTTTGAGTTTGACTAGGGGGTAAAACTACAGAAGTCATACCTACTTTAACCCTTTGTAAGACCAGAGCAGGTGGGTGGAGCACAGAAGCATGGCAGGCCAGAACTGAGTTCTCAGAAACTTTTATTTTCTGTGGTATATGTGGCTTTTCAGCTCATTCACTCTCTCACACACGCACACACATGCATTCTGGTCGGGAGAGAGCTCCCTTTCTCTGCTCTCTCACTCCTTTTATAGAACGCGGTCACTGGGGAAGACACACAAACACAGGTTAATTCACATCAGGTGCAGTGATTCTGCCACTTACCGTACCTTCCCTGACTACACCCTCCATTCACAGACCGACACTTGACCACGCCCCCGCTGCCACATATCCCCACCGCCCGACTCAGGCCGGGGAGCTGTCCAGCCTGCAGCTGACTCCCCCCCCGACGGGAGAGGAAATCCGCTACAGCCATCTGCGCCCTCAGCCTGTGGACCACCTTGAACTTAAATGGCTGGAGTGCCAGATACCAATGGGTGATCCACGCGTTGGCATCCTTCATGCAGTGGAGCCACTAGAGGGGCATGTGGTCCGAACAGAGGGTGAAAGGCCGTCCCAGTAGGTAGTAGCAGAGGGTGAGGACCACCCACTTGATGGCGAGGCACTCCTTTTCTATGGTGCTGTACTGGCCCTCACGTACTGACAGCTTCCAGCTGATGTACAGCACTGGACGGTCCTCCCCCTCCAGGGACAGAACAGCCCCCAGCCCTCTGTCCGACACATCAGTCTGCAAAACAAAGGGGAGAGAAAAGTCAGGGGAGTGTAACAGTGGCCCCCCCACACAGTGCAGCCTTTACCTCAGAGAAAGCCCGATGACACTGCTCTGTCCACTGGACCAGATCTGGTACCCCCTTTTTAGTGAGATCAGTCAGCAGGCTGGTGACGTCCGAATAATTAGGTATAAACCTACAATGGTAGCCAGCCAGCCCCAGGAACTGTCTCACCCCCTTTTTGGTCTTGGGCCTCAGGCAGGCTGCAATCACTGCAGTCTTATTAATTTGGGGATGCACCTGCCCATTGCCCAAGTGGAAGCCCAGATACCGTGCTTCCACCTGCCCAATCGCACACTTCTTCAGGTTGGCTGTGAGACCCGCTCACCTCAGCGACCTAAGGATGGTCCTTAGGTGTTTTAGGTGTCACGGCCAGTCATTACTATAAATAATGATGTCGTCCAAGTATGCGGTGGCGTAGGTGGTGTGGGGGCGGAGGACCCTATCCATAAGCCACTGGAACGTAGCAGGCGCCCCAAACAGGAAGTGTGATGAACTGGTGTAAGTCAAACGGTGTAGAAAAGGCCGTTTTCTCTCAGGATAATGGAGTCAAGGGGATCTGCCAATATCCCTTTGTCAAATCCAGTGTTGATTAAAAACAAGCCGTGCCTAGTCGATCAAGCAACTCGTTAATACGAGGCATTGGGTACGCATTGAATTTAGACACCATGTTGACTTTTTTATAGTCCACACAGAACCGGACAGGCCCGGCGGCCTTGGGAACCAAGACCACCGGGCTGCTCCAGTCACTGTGGGACTCCTCGACGATGCCCATTTCAAGCATGGCCTCGAGTTCTTCCCGAACCACCTTTTTTTTGTGTTCGGGCAGTCTGTAAGAGTGGCTGCGCACTACCACCCCTGGGGGTGTCTCAATGTGGTGTTCTAGGAGGTGGGTGCGGCTGGGCAGGGGTGAGAATATGTCAGAAAATTCTGTCTGCAACTGGGTGACCTCCGTGAGTTGGGTTGGGGAGAGGTGGTCTCCACAGGGGACCGGAGCAGTGGGCGATGTCAATTTTCCTTTGTAAACCTCCAGCCCCAGCTCCGCCTTCTCTGGAACCACCGACACCAATGCCACGGGGACCTCCTCATTCCAAAGTTAACAGATTGAGGTGGTAAATCTGTAATGCCCCACCCCTGTCCATTTGCCGCACCTCATAGTCGATGTCCCCGGCTCGCCATGTGTCCTCAAAGGGTCCTTGCCAACTGGTGATCAATTTGGAGCTTGACATGGGCAACAACACGATTACTTTATCTCCCAGTGTGAATTCCCTAAGGCACATGCCCCTGTCGTACAGACGGACTTGATGTTCTTGGGCCTGCCGCAAATTCTCCTGGGTTAGGTGCAGGAGTGTGTGGAGTTTGGCACGCAGGTCGATAACGTATTGAATTTAATTTTTACTTGTTGAAGGTCCCTCCTCCCAATTTTCACGCAGCACATCTAGAATGCCATGCGGCTTACGCCCGTATAATAATTCAAACGGGGAGAACCCCGTGGAGGCTTGTGGGACCTCTCTCATTACGAATAACAGGGGCTTGAGCCATTTATCCCAGTTGCAAGCGTCCTCACTTACAAATTTCCTAATTATGTTCCTGTGGGTGCGATTGAACCGTTCAACTAAGCCATCCGTTTGTGGGTGATACACGCAGATAAGCGTAATTCCCAGTAACCCATACAGTTCGCGCAATGTGCGTGACATAAACACAGTGCCTTGATCAGTCAGAATCTCTTTGGGAATTCCGACCCAGGAGATGACGCGGAAGAGCGCTTCTGCAATACTACATGCTGAGATATTGCAAAGAGGCACTGCTTCCGGATATCGTGTTGCATAGTCCACCAGGACTAAAATAAAGCAATATCCTCATGTTGACCGATCTAATGGCCCGACAAGATCCATCCCAATTCTTTCGAGCGGGGTCTCGATTAATGGCAGAGGGCGCAAAGGTGCTTTTGGAATGGCTGCGGGATTTACTAACTGGCATTCGCAGCACACCATACACCACCTACAGACATTGCCACAAATCCCTGGCCAATAGAACCAGGCCATTATTCGGGCTAGTGTCTTATCCTGCCCCAAGTGTTCAGCCATGGGAATAAAGTGAGCAGCCTGGAATATCAGTTCCCAGCGGCTCTTTGGGATTAAAAGCTGCGTTATCAGTTCCTTAGTCTGAGTGTCCTGCGTCACTTGGTATAACCTATCCTTAATAATGGAAAAATAGGGGAAGTTAGGTAATAGGGTGGTGTTTGGCTGGAGCGTTTGACCATCGATTACTCTCACTTGGTCAAACGCATGCCACAGAGTCTCATCTCATGAGGAATTCCCCAAGAGAGGGAGGAGGAGCCTGCTGCTCCTCACTCTGACGCGATGATGACGTAGACGGCTCTGTGACAGCTGCTCCCGCCAATGCCACACCGGGACCTCCTCCCGCTAAATTATGGCAAGCCCCACTCTTCACTAAATGTGACATTAATTCCCTAAATCCCAGCCAATCAGTCCCCAAAATTATTGAGTGGGTAAGGCGGGGATTAACCGCTGCCTTTACTCTAAATTTCTCCCCTCGAAATAGAATGTTGACCAACACTAAAGGGTAGTTGTGAACATCCCCATGCACACACACACACACACACACACACACACACACACACACACACACACACACAACACCTTCACCAATTGTGCTCTCCCCAATGCCTCATCTTGCACCAGGCTTTGGTGGATTGAGGTCTGATTACAGTCAGAGTCCACCAAAGCCTGATACATATCCCCTTGGATACTCACCGGTATGCAATACTCTCCGGCCCGATCGAGGGCAGTCCCTGGCGCGTTGGGGATCTGGACCACCACGCCCACCTCCATCACCGAGCACTGATGCTGGAGGTGCCCAGGCTCCCTGCAGCACCAGCATACTGGCCCAGGCTCTCCCTCTGCACCGGTGTTTCGGAGCTCACTCACCTGGGGGGGGAGACACAGACATGGAAGTAGGAAACGGAAGGGCACCGCGGGGGCGGCGGGCCAGCTGGGGTGGAGCCGGCCCCCATGGTGGGGGAATGGGGTGTGGACGAGAAACAGAAGGAGAGAGAGCGAGAGAGAGAGAGAGAGGGGAGAAGAGGAGACACGCTGTACTGCTGTCGGAACAGCCGCCATATGGTCCTCCGCCAGCTCAATGGCCTGATTCAGCGATGCCGGGCAATGGCACTGGACCCACTCCGCTGTTCCTTCCAGAAGTCGGGTGATGAATTGTTCCAGCACCACCAGGTCGATGATTCCCTCTGCGTCGCGGTTGTCGGACCTCAGCCACCGCTGGCAGGCATCCCAGAGTTGCTGGCCAAACGCAAATGGCCGGCCGACCTCCTCCAGGTGCAGCACACAGAAGCGCTGCCGTTGCTGCTCCAGGGTGCACCCCACACATTGGAGGACGGCCCTGCGGAGGTCGGCGTAGACCAGCCGGCTGTCGGCAGGGAGCTGTAGTGCGGCCAGCTGAGCCTCACCCGTTAGCAGGGGGAGGAGGCATGCCGCACGCTGTTCCACCGGCCAACCCCATGCCTCTGCTGCCTGCTCAAAAAGAGCGAGGAAGGCTTCGGGGTCATCGTGCGGACCCATCTTCATTGGGGTGAGGTGGGGAGGGTCCGCGGTGGTGGTGATGGTGGACCCTGCCGACGTGAGCAGGTGCAGGAACGCCTGGCGATCTTCCTGCTGTGCCAGCACCAGGGCTTCGAACTGTTGTTCCTGCTCCTTCCGGAGGGCGACCAGCGCCTGGCGCTGGCTCTGTTGGGCCGAGGCGAGGGCATGGACCAGGTCCTTGAAGGGGGAGGACTCCATGGGGCTGTCTCCTTCTGCGCTCCGTCCTGGGTTTTGGCACCACTGTAAGACCAGAGCAGGTGGGTGGAGCACAGAAGCACAGCAGGCCAGAACTGAGTTCTCAGAAATTTTTATTTTCTGTGGTATATGTAGCTTTTCAGCTCATTCACTCTCTCTCACACACACACACACACACACACACACACACACACACACACACACACATTCTGGTCGGGAGAGAGCTCCCTTTCTCTGCTCTCTCACTCCTTTTATAGGGCGCGGTCACTGGGGAAGACACACAAACACAGGTTAATTCACATCAGGTGCAATGATTCTGCCACTTACCTTCCCTGACTCCGCCCTCCATCCACAGACCAACACTTGACCATGCCCCTGCTGCCACACCCTTGATTTTGCTTGGTTTTCTTTGTCAACCTTTTTAATGGCTTCAGCATAAGTAACACGCTTTCACCTTAACATTTTGCACTTGAATTGCTCTTTTATGCATCTCGCACCCTTTATAGAGCACACTGTGCTCACCTCCACAGTTACAGCACTTGATTTTTGTTCCTTCCTCACATTTACCATATTCATGTTCACCTCCACATCTAGCACACCTAGGTTTTGACTTGCACACAGAAGAAATGTGTCCAGATCACTGACATTTAAAGCATCTAATTGGTGGGGGGATGTAAGGCCTCATCATATAACTTACATATCCAATCATGATCCACTCAGGCATCTTAACCTCATCCAACACTAACAAGAAAGACAAACTTGGTCCCTGCAAACATTTGACTTTGTTGATTTTAACTCCTTTAACATTGCTTTTAATATCGTCCTCTAAGAAGTCAGTCGATACACCTGATATCACCACCATTACTTTACCTCTTTCTTCCCAGTCTTGGGCTTTAACGTTTTTCCCCAGTAAAGTTTTAAGCTTCATTAATCCCATTCTCTGATCTCTATCTTGACAAGCAACTAACAGGTTACCATCTTTTAACGTTCTGATGGAGCGAACTTCGCCTACTTGCCTAGAAATGGCTTCACTGACCTTCAATGAGTTTAGTATACAAGGGGTTTGAAATCGGATCACAACTCTAACATCAGTCCTCTATCTTTTCGCTTCATCTTGTTTAGCTTTCACCTTTCTTTTCTTCGATACTCTTTGAACCAAATTCCATTTACCTGACTAATCTTCACTTTTAGTACTCAGTGTCATTCTCTTCTGAAAACTCCTCCAAATCATTAGTTTCACATTTATCTAGAACTTCTTTCAATCCATGATCGCACCCCAGTCCACCAAATGCCAGTTGCAATGAATCTGGCGGCTCTTTCGCATTCCCCGAAGCACTCATCGCGTCTCTCCCCCATGTGCCAGGTTCACTCTGTTACACAAACATCGCCCAAATCACTCTTCCGCCCTCTTACAACTATGAAACTGTTATTACTCCCAAAATAAAGCGTCGCACTGGAGTAGTGTGAATGAGAGGTGTAAATAGCAAAGTGGTGATTAAGGAAATGCGTAACAGCTGTAGCTGGCTGGGGCCAGAGGGCGCTGTGTGTCATGGGAGTTGTAGTCCTGAGTGTTTGTAGTCTGCTCCTTCACACTGGGATAACAGACAGGCAGACACACACACACACACACACACACACACACACACACACACACACACACACACGTTCTTTCAGACCGGGCAAGGAGGGCATTAATCAGAGATACAACAAAGACACCAACGATAACGCTGAGGGAGCTTCAAAGCTCCACAGTGAAGATGGGAGTATCTGTCCATAGGACCACTTTAAGCCATACACTCCACAGAGTGGGGCTTTATGGAAGAGTGGCAAGAAAAAAAGTCATTGCTTAAAAAATCACGTTTGGAGTTTGCACAACAGCATGTGGCAGACTCCCCAAACACATGGAAGAAGATTCTCTGGTCAAATGAGACAAAAATTTAACTTTTTGCCCATCAAGGGAAATGCCATGTGTGGTGTAAACCCAACACCCTGAGAACACCATCCCTACAATGAAGCATGATGGTGGCAGCATCATGCTGTGGGGATGTTTTTCATCTGCAGGGACATGAAAGCTGGTCAGGATTGAAGGAAAGATGGATGGCACTAAATACAGGGCAATTATGGAGGAAAACCTGTTTGAGTCAGCCAGAGGTTTGAGACTGGGAAGAAGGTTTACGGTCTAGCAGGACAATGACCCTAAACATACTGCTAAAGCTACACTGGACTGGTTTAAAGGGAAACATTTAAATGTCTTGGAATGGCCTAGTCAAAGCCCAGACCTCAATCCAATTGAGAATCTGTGGCATAACTTGAAGATTGCTGTCCACCAACGCAACCCATCTAATTTGAAGGAGTTGGGGCAGTTTTGCCTTGAGGAATGGGCAAAAATCCCAGTGGCTAGATGTGCTATGCTAATAGAGACATACCCCAAGAGACTTTCAACTGTAATTGTAGCAGAAGGTGGCTTTATAAAGTATTGACTTTTTTTGGCGGGGGGGGGGATACTTATGCACACTCCAGATTTCTGTTTTTTCATTTTAATTATTGTTTGTGTCACAATAAAAAAACAATGTGCACCTTTAAAGTTGTAGGCATGTTGTGTATATCAAATGGTGCTAACCCCCCCCCCCCAAAAAAAAATCCATTTTAATTCCAGCTTGTAATGCAACAAACAAAACAGGACAAACACCAAAGGGGATAAATACTTTTTCAAGGAACTGTATATGTATATATAAGGTTTCATATTTTGGCAACATCAAGATCACCATCCCTACAAGTAACAGATTTGTTATCTGTAACAAATGTTGTAAAGAGGATTGTTTGTGGGTCTTTTTTTTTTTTTAAATCAAGTGTAACTGCACCACTAGTGGTTGAAAACACACACACACACACACACACACACACACACACACAGTGATATGACTTGAGGTCTAATTGAAATAAGCCCAGAGCTGTAGGCACTGTAGATATTCTCTTCTGTAGGTTCATGCAGCCAGTCAGCCACAGTCATGTCACATGACGAATCATCATGAAGTGCCTGTCTAGTTTTGATCTCCAATGGGCTACTATATTCTAGCCCATTTTGGTGACGTTTCCATAATACATCACCAGTAGGCATGTTACAGATTCAGTCACAGGTTTAATGAACATGAACAAAGTGGAGTATTTCCTGTATCATTATTTTCTGCTCAAAGATGTTTGAAGTAGAAACTGAAAGTTAAAAGACTTGGCACACACTGTCTAATGAGAGCAAAACTTACACAAAAGGACAGATGAAAAAAATCCTAAGTTTTCTCATCTCATTATCTCTAGCCGCTTTATCCTGTTCAGGGTCGCAGGCAAGCTGGAGCCTATCCCAGCTGACTACGGGCGAAAGGCGGGGTACACCCTGGACAAGTCGCCAGGATCCTAAGTTTTATGGGTTGTTTTTTTTTTGGTTTGAACAAAAGGGTTGCAGCTTTTCAAAAGTGTTTGTGTGTGGATGGGTGTATACACACACACACACACACACACACACACACACACACACACACACACACACACACCAGCCACTTTAATAGGAACTTTTTCTTGATTCTATTCTATATCCTTCCTGGCAGCGCAAACCAATCTGGCCATTTTCCTCTGACCTCTCTTATCAACAAGGCATTTCCACCCACAGAACTGTCACTCACTCAATAGTTTTTATTTTTCACACCATTCTGTGTAAACTCTAGAGACAGTTGTGTGTGAAAACCCCAGGAGATCAGCAATTTCTGAAATACTCAAACTAGTCTATCTGGCACCAACACCCATGCCACAGTGAAAGTCACAAACATCACAATTTTTCCCATTCTTATGTTTGAAGTGGACATTAAGTGAAGCTCTTGATTTGTATCTGCATGATTTTATGCATTGTGCTGCTGTCAAGGAATGGGCTCATTAGATAACTAAATAAAACGTGTATGAGTGTACCTAATAAAGTGGCTGGTGTGTGTGTATATATATATATATATATATATATATATATATATATATATCAGTGTTCTCCCCAGAGCACTTTTGTATGTCGGGGCTGACACGCTTTAATTTCATGCCGACACGCTATTTTTGTTGCTCTGACACTCACTGAAAAATCACATCAAATTTCTACCTTGTGATGTTTGGGGTATATTTTGAAGGAAAATCAGTGTTTTGGGCCGGTTTGCTGCCATGATAAATTCAGGCAGATCGGAAATACCCCTGGGAAATCCCCAATCACAAAAAACGCCCTTAATCACTTTGCTGCTGCACTGGTACCATGATGCTTTAGTGCACGGCTGAGTACCTTGACACTGACATCACATTTACCTTAGCAACTGTCGCTACCCCATTCCTGGGGGACAAGTGAACTTTGTTTACATACTGTTCACATATTGAAGCCAAGCAAATATGTCTGGCATCTGTTGCCTGAAGAAAACTACAGCTAAAAAAAAAAACTTTATTACCTGATTACTTGAATAATCTTAGTCAGAAAGAAGCAAATGATAAATACACATGGAAATTAGAGTTTATTAGTGGATATGATCCATACAAAATTCCTCAAAACGACTGGAGTGACGGTGCAGATTTGTGGCCTAGCATTAGCGGTAGCTACATGTTGTAATATACCTTCTTTTTCCCAAAGTATCCCGACATGGAAGAGCAGCTAACAAAAAACAAAAAACAAAAACAAAACTACAAAAGCAAGAAAACCTTATTTGTGTAAAGACTTTCCCAACATCAGCTTTTGGGAACAGAATGTTGTGAAATCCATAGCATTTACTCTCAAAGGACTCCTACCTGAACTGTGGGCTAGATGGTATTCCCGGCCCTCCATGTCTCAACAACCCCAAGGACATCTAGTTACACAGCTATTTGCACTCTATGATTTATACAGTGATGCTTATTATTGTTAAAACAATATCTGAAGTGTTGTTTTTTTTTTGTAAAATAACAAAATAGAGTTGTGGTCAAAAGTTTACATACAGTGACATGAATATCATCTTGGATATGAATGTCATGGCAATATTTGGGCTTTCAGTAATTTCTTTGAACTGTTCTTTTTTCTGTGGTAGAATGATTGTACAGCATACATCTTTAATTAAAAAAACACTAGAATTTGGTGGACAAGTTTTAATTTTCTTTGGGTTTTCTAAAATCAACACAGGGTCAAAATTATATATACAGTGTCAAACATTTGCATACCCTCACTTAGATTATTAACTCAGAGGTGCTGAAACTTCCAAAATGTCTTTTATCTTTCCAAGGCCAAGGTCTCTTAACTTCCTGTTAGTGAGCATGATTGACTGCAGCTGATAGGTTCTCTGTGCCTTCATAAAAAAGGGTTTGTTTACAGCATTCATTGGATTGACCAACACACAATAAAATGGGAAAGTCCAAGGAGCTCAGTGCAGATCTGAGAAAGAGGATTGCAGATGTACACTTCTCCGGAATGTCTCTTGGAACCATTTCGAAACAACTGCAAATTCCAAGATCAGGTCAAACAATTGTATCCAAGTTATTGTGAGGTGTAGTCACTTTGCCAAGCCACTTTGCTTCAAGAAAACCCAAACTGTCACCTTCAGCTGAAAGGAAATGGGTTCAGATGGTCAGGAACAACCCAGGAACCACCATGGCACAGCCCTGCCATGAACTGGAAGCTGATAGATCACTGTCTACAGTTCAGTGAGTTTTATATCACCATGGACTAAGAGGCTGCTATCCAAGAAATAACCCCCTGCTCCAAAATTGACACCTTCAAGCTTAACTAAAGTTTGAAGCTGACCACATGGACAAAGAAAAAAGCCTTTTGGAGGATAGTTGTATGGTCACATAAGACAAAGATTGAGTTGTTTGGCCACAATGACCACCATGTACAGAGGGACACTGTACCAACTGGTGGTGGTGGTAGGTTCATCATGCTCTGGGGCTGTTTTGCTGCCAGTGGAACTGGTTCATTGCACAAAGTGGATGGAATAATGAAGGAGGACTACCTCAGAATTCTTCAGCATAAACCATCAGAAACTTGAACATGACTTGGGACATGGGAGTTACAACAAGACAGTGAATCCAAACACACATCAGAGCTGGTTGTGGAGGACAAAGTAGGCTAACATTAAGCTTAAAATAAGTCCTGACTTCAACCCTATTGAAAATATATGGACCGTGCTTATAAGTCGAGTCCATGCCAAGAAAAAAAAATGTAATTGAACTCTACCAGTTCTACCATGAAGAGTCGTGAAATATCCAATCAGAATTCTGCCAGAAGCTTGTTCATGGTAAACAAAAATGTTTGGTCAAGGTGAATCTTGCAAACAAATATTTTACCCAAATATAAGGTGTGCTGTATGTATATTTTTGACCCGTGTTGATTTCAGAAAACCCAAAGAAAATTAAAACATGCACCAAATTCTAGTGTTTTTTTAAATTAAAGATGTGTGCTGTACATTCTGCCACAGAAAAAGAACAGTT
The DNA here is from genome assembly GCF_027579695.1 of Neoarius graeffei. Classification (NCBI taxonomy): domain Eukaryota; kingdom Metazoa; phylum Chordata; class Actinopteri; order Siluriformes; family Ariidae; genus Neoarius; species Neoarius graeffei. Next base: position 45,171,229 of record NC_083578.1, read on the forward strand.
CAAAGAAATTACTGAAAGCCCAAATATTGCCATGACCTTCTTATCCAAGATGACATTTATGTCACTATATGTAAACTTCTGACCACAACTGTATCTTGCTCTAGACTTTCAAACAATATTGTAAGATTTTATTTGAATTTTATCTAATTGTCAATGGTACAATAATTACACTATTAATTCATACAATAACTACATGTACTAGTAGCAGTATTATTGCTCAAACATGTTATTTATTCTAAGGAGATTTTGGTGTTTGTAGTATTAAGTAGGCCTAAGTATAAAAGGCATCTGTGCAGTAAATGCAGTCTGCAGGGGGTATTATTAATTTTTTCTAACTGCAATAGAACTCATTTAAATTTTGGTTAGTGGTGTTCTGGCAGTGGTTCAGGGAATAAAACAGTATTATGATATAATACATTGTTGTCAGATGATGACTTTATTTATTGCTCATGTGAACCCCAAGCTGCAAACCACAGCATCACAGACTTCCACTTATTGTAGCAACCTTTTCAATCATGTTAAGAGTAAAAAGTGACAGTGTCAGTACCACTATAAAATGCTCCTAAAAGTCACCAGATGTCACCAAATGGGTTCACTTTTTTCAAAATTTTCTGGGGGAGGCCCCCCCCCGTAGGTGGTGGGAAAGGGGAAACCCTCTTCTCATACTTACTCTCCCCCTGTGCACCTTTATACTCTCCACCCTATGGCTTGCACAGTGTGTCTTGAGCCCACCCAAAAGTTAGGGCTTTATTTTAATTCTGGGGAGAACACTGATTTATATATATATATATATATATATATATATATATATATATATATATATATATATAGTGGTGCTTGAAAGTTTGTGAACCTTTTAGAATTTTCTATATTTCTGCATAAATATGACCTAAAACATCATGAGATTTTCACACAAGTCCTAAAAGTAGATAAAGAGAACCCAGTTAAGCAAATAAGACAAAAATGTTATACTTGGTCATTTATTTATTGAGGAAAATGATCCAATATTACATATCTGTAAGTGGCAAAAGTATGTGAACCTGTAGGATTAGCAGTTAATTTGAAGGTGAATTTAGAGTCAGGTGTTTTCAATCAATGAGATGACAATCAGGTGTGAGCGGGCACCCTGTTTTATTTAAAGAACAGAGATCTATCAAAGTCTGATCTTCACAACACGTTTGTGGAAGTGTATCATGGCATGAACAAAGGAGATTTCTGAGGACCTCAGAAAAAGTGTTGTTGATGCTCATCAGGCTGGAAAAGGTTATAAAACCATCTGTAAAGAGTTTGGACTCCACCAATCCACAGTCAGACAGATTGTGTACAAATGGAGGAAATTCAAGACCATTGTTACCCTCCCCAGGAGTGGTCGACCAACAAAGATCACTCCAAGAGCAAGGAGTGTAATAGTTGGCAAGGTCACAAAGGACTCCAGGGTAACTTTTAAACAACTGAAAGCCTCTCTCACATTGGCTAATGTTAATGTTCATGAGTCCACCATCAGGAGAACACTGAACAACAATGGTGTGCATGGCAGGGTTGCAAGGAGAAAGCCACTGTTCTCCAAAAAGAACATTGCTGCTCATCTGCAGTTTGCTAAAGATCATGTGGACAAGCCAGAAGGCTATTGGAAAAATGTTTTGTGGATGGATGAGACCAAAATAGAACTTTTTGGTTTAACTGATAAGCATTATTCTCTCTGTGCTCTCACGGAAGGTGGTCGCATCTCTCCTCTCCCTTTTCTTTCCTGCTTTTGCTTCTCTGTCTCGTCTTGTCTATTGTCTATACTTTTGAGAGACTCTCTCCGCATTGCTCTCCAAACTAAAAATCATGGAATTGATAAACTGGTAGACAGCACTGGCCTTGGCCAAGGCCGTTGCTGGAACAACAACTCCCCCTGAAGATCACTGCAGTGAGACACTCTTGCATTCCTTCCCCCACTATCCACGGTCACTGCTTTTTACCTCCAGTGTGACAAGCGGGTGTGTGACCAGCGCCGTCGTGGCTGCAGGAACCGGCCGCTTGCTTGTGCTGGGTTACCTCTACCTCTGCCCCTCCCCCCTTACCCCCAATCACCCCACCCTCCCTCTCTCCCCCTCCCCCCTCAAGTCCTGAGTTTTCATGTTGTAAAGTGTACTGTGTTATTTGTGCTTCTGTGCTGAGGTGTTTTTTTAATGTTCCCGCACTGTACTCCCCACAGGAGCATAGTGTGGGGGTTGCTTTTTTCTCCTCCCCTCTCCTCATGTTCTCCGTATTTTTTCTTTTCATCCCTGTCTTCCTGTCCTGTCTACTCCCCCTCTGTTAATTGTATGTATGTGTATATGTAAGGACGGGTTGATGGTTAATTTCACTGGCACTGACTAGTGACAATAAAGGGTTCATTCATTATGTTTGGAGAAAGGAAAACACTGCATTCCAGCATAAGAACCTTATCCCATCTATGAAACATGATGGTGGTAGTATCATGGTTTGGGCCTGTTTTGCTGCATCTGGGCCAGGACGGCTTGCCATCATTGATGGAACAATGAATTTTGGATTATACTAGTGAATTCTAAAGGAAAATGTCAGGACATCTGTCCACGAACTGAATCTCAAGAGAAGGTAGGTCATGCAGCAAGACAACGACCCTAAGCACACAAGTCATTCTACCAAAGAATGGTTAAAGAAGAATAAAGTTAATGTTTTGGAATGGCCAAGTCAAAGTCCTGACCTTAATCCAATCGAAATGTTGTGGAAGGACCTGAAGCGAGCAGTTCATGTGAGGAAACTCACCAACAACCCAGAGTTGAAGCTGTTCTGTATGGAGGAATGGGTGAAAATTCCTCCAAGCCAGTGTACAGGACTGATGATCAACAGTTACCAGAAACATTTAGTTGCAGTTATTGCTGCACAAGGGGGTCACACCAGATACTGAAAGCAAAGGTTCACATACTTTTGCCACTCACAGATATGTAATATTGGATCATTTTCCTCAATAAATAAATGACCAAGTATAATATTTTTGTCTCATTTGTTTAACTGGGTTCTCTTTATCTACTTTTAGGACTTGTGTGAAAATCTGATGATGTTTTAGGTCATATTTATGCAGAAATATAGAAAATTCTAAAGGTTTCACAAACTTTTAAGCACCACTGTGTGTGTGTGTGTGTGTGTGTGTGTGTGTGTGTGTGTGTGTGTATATATATATATATATATATATATATATATATATATATACACACACACAATTTTAATTTACAGTTTACACAGCATTCCAATTTTTTTTGGAATTGGATATATATTGGATATATATATATATATATATATATATATATATATATATATATATATATATATATATATATACACACACACACACAGTTAGGCCCAAAAATATTTGGACAGTGACACAAGTTTTGTTATTTTAGCTGTTTATGAAAACATATTCAGGATACAATTGTATAATCAATATGGACTTAAAGTGCAGACTCTCAGCTGTAATTTGAGAGTATTCACATCCAATTCGGAGCAAGGGTTTAGGAATTACAGCTCTTTAATACATAGCCGCCTCTTTTTCAAGGGACCAAAAGTAATTGGACAATTGACTCAGAAGGCTGCAAAAAAAAAAAAAAAAGGCTGCATGGGCACTTCCCTCATTAACCTGTCATCAATTAAGCAGTTAAAAGGTCTGGAGTTGATTCCAGGTGTGGCGTTTGCATTTGGAAGCTGTTGCTGTGAACACACAACATGCGGTCAAAGGAGCTCTCAATGGAGGTGAAACAGATCATCCTGAGGCTGAAAAAAGAGAGATAGCAGAAATGTTAGGAGTGGCCAAATCAACAGTTTGGTACATTCTGAGAAAAAAAGAGTGCACTGGTGAGCTTGGGAACTCAAAAAGGCCTGGACATCCACGGAAGACAACAGTGGTGGATGATCGCAGAATCCTTTCCATGGTGAAGAAAAACCCCTTCACAACATCCACTCAAGTGAAGAACACTCTCCAGGAAGTAGGTGTATCAGTATCTAAGTCTACCATAAAGAGAAGACTTCATGAGAGTAAATACAAAAGATTCACCACAAGGTGCAAACCATTAATCAGCCTCAAAAATAGAAAGGCCAGAATTGACTTTGCCAAAAAACACCTGAAGAAGCCAGCCCAGTTCTGGAACAGCATTCTTTGGACAGATGAGACTAAGATCAACCTGTACCAGAATGATGGGAAGAAGAAAGTATGGAGAAGAATTGGAACAGCTCATGATCCAAAGCACACCACATCTTCTGTAAAACATGGTGGAGGCAGTGTGATGGCATGGGCATGCATGGCTTCCAGTGGCACTGGGTCACTTGTGTTTATTGATGATGTGACAAAAGACAGAAGCAGCCGGATGAATTCTGAAGTGTATAAGGATATACTTTCTGCTCAGATTCAGCCAAATGCAGCAAAGTTGATTGGACGGCGCTTCACAGTACAGATGGACAATGATCCGAAACATACTGCAAAAGCAACCCAGGAGTTTTTTAAAGCAATGAAGTGGAATATTCTGCAATGGCTGAGTCAATCACCAGATCTCAACCCAATCAAGCATGCATTTCACTTGCTCAAGACAAAACTTAAGGCAGAAAGACCCACAAACAAGCAACAACTGAAGACAGCTGCAGTAAAGGCCTGGCAAAGCATCACAAAGGAGGAACCCCAGCGTTTGGTGATGTCCATGGGTTCCAGACTTTAGGGAGTCATTGCCTGCAAAGGATTCTCAACAAAATATTGAAAAGTAACATTTTACTTAGGGTTATGTTTATTTGTCCAATTACTTTTGAGCCCCTGAAATGAGGAGCATTTGTATAAAAATAGCTACAGTTCCTACATGTTTAATCATATATTTTTGTTCAACCCCTTGAATTAAACCTTAAAGTCTGCACTTCAATTCTGTTGTAGTTGTTTCATTTCAAATCCAATGTGGTGGCATGCAGAGCCCAAATCATGAAGATTGTGTCACTGTCCAAATATTTCTGGGCCTAACTGTATATTTTATATATATATATATATATATATATATATATATATATATATATATATATATATATATATAGAGAGAGAGAGAGAGAGAGAGAGAGAGAGTGATTCCACGCTTATGGGTACTGAAATGGGGACATGAACTTATTTTTAAAAATTCACCTAAAACCATTTCTTTTTTTTACCATCAGGTCACAAAACATGTAATCTTTAATGAATGATATGTTAAAAGATAACTTTAATTTTCTGAGATGTAATAAAAACATATTTATATGCCAAAGTCAGAACGTAACAGAAGTGTTGTGGACATATATATTCTCAATTTTAACAATGTAGAATTACTTTTTGAAACATAGGAAGGTGATGTTTTAGCAAATATAATTAATAAACATGTGTAGTAGAATAAACATACACATTCTTTCAATAAGATTAACATGGTATATAGCTAGATTGTAATTAATTTGTAACAGACGCGAGATGGACAATCGTAACAGAAGTAATGTAACAGACATCATTTTGGAACTCATAGGCTTGACTTTGGCATATAAATATGTTTTTATTACATCTCAGAAAATTAAAGTTATCTTTTAACATATCATTCATTAAAGATTACATGTTTTGTGACCTGATGGTAAAATAAGTTCATGTCCCCATTTCAGTACCCATAAGCGTGGAATCACTATATATATATATATACGGTATATATATATATATATATATATATATATATATATATATATATATATATATATACGGTATATATATATATATATATATACACACAATTCCAAAAAAAAAATTATTGGGACGCTGTGTAAACTGTAAATTAAAAAAAGAATGTAATAATTTGCAAATCTTGGAAACTCTATATTTCATTGAAAATAGCACAAAGACAACATATCAAATGTTGAAACTGAGAAATTAATTTTTTTTTAAAAATATATGTGCTCATTTTGAATTTGATGTCAGCAACACATTTCAAAAAAGTTAGGACAGGGACATGTTTACTACTGTGTTGCATCCAGTGTTATAATCGAGTCACTAAACCTTGAGTCCAAGTCCAGTTTCGAGTTCCCAGTGTTCAAGTCTGAGTCAAGTCCAAGTCATTAAAAAAATTTCGAGTCAAGTCCGAGTCGAGTCCACTATTGATCCAAGTCAAGTCTGAAAACAAGACTCCAACCGTACCATTTGACGGTGGCTGTTTTAGCACCATTAACATTAGTTTGTTCATGATGTATGAACAGGTGAATGTGCATTCTCTTTGTCAGGGAGTATGAAGTATTCTGTCAGAGATGGTTGGGAGATGGATGTAAGTGTAGGTGGTGTGTTTATTAATACAAGTGAAGACAGGTAAACGATCCAGAATGGCAGGCAAACTCATAAAACAGTGAAACAGGCAATAGGTCAAGTGAGGCACAAACAGGCTATCGTAGACTAGGCAGAATCATTGAAGAGAAACAGGAAATCAAGGATCAAGAAACCAAACAAGGAAATAAGGCTCGGTAATGTGTCAGCAGCGCAACTCAATACTTAGCAGTGTGTTTTCATAGTTTTTATTTAGGTACACTGATTGTGCCTTAATCCTGTGCAGGTGCGAGTTGTTTCTGGCGCACATGAGAATCCGCTTGGTGCGCGTGCTGTCCAGAGTGTGCCTGAGAGTCTATTTGATGCACGCGCCAAGGCATGCAGGTGTGACACTTGCACAAAATTAGTATAAAATTTATGCTGATATAAATACTGTATCTTATGCCAAATTATTACGGCATGTTACAAAAAAATAAAGAAAAAATCAGAGTCCTCGTCTCCAATTTATAAGTCCTAATGCAGTCAATGCATGAGTCCAAGTCCGAGTCATCAGTGCTCAAGTCCAAGTCAAGACACAAGTCCTTAAAATTAGGGCATGAGTTGGACTCAAGTCTGAGTCCTGGACTTGAGTACTACAAGCCTGGTTACATCACCTCTACTTTTACAGGGCTGCCAACTTTTCGAAATTCCTTGGAGTGAGATTTTTTTTTTGGTGGGGGGGTCGACAGCAAAATTTTTCCCCACACCATGCAGTAAGTGGGAATTTTGTATTCAGTTTGATATTCACTTGTCCCCCTTCAGTCTGGTGTTTTGTTTGTGGGTCGTCCAGCTGGAGATGGACAATTGGGGGGGGGGGGGGGGGGGGGGTTTGAGATTTTGGATTTAGTAGATGTTCCTGCATTCTGGTGGATTTTTGGAGTGGCCTGCTGTGCCATACCTACATTCTTACACACCCTGACTTGCCAGGCCTTCAGCTTGTGGCCAACAAAAGCACCAAGTTTTGGCTTAAAAGTCCCCACACTAGAAAACTACAGATGAATGCCAATGTTCCTGTAGCCCTATAGACCTGTGTTTCAGATTTAAAGGCAAGTTCATGTTTGAAAATATCTCATCAGCTAAGCCTAAACACCTTCTGAATTGAAACTAAATGTTAAGATTTTAATAACTGTTGCAAAAAATAAGATTGTCCCTCACTGACTATTCATTATGCATTTAAGGGCTTTCCCCACCACTGGGTTCAGCAGAAGATTGGCATGGGGAAAAATATCAACAGCAAAAGAACAAATAAAATGCTTAAACAGTAAGCAAAATGTGCATGTGCTACAAGAAACATTAAAATGATTAAGTTTGAACAGTATTGAAACACAAAAAGCTGAACCTTGGCCATAGGTGGGAATGTGCACACAAAGTTGGGCTTAAAATTTTGGTCATACTTAAATAAGCTATATTAATATATTTCTTATTAATTTATTTCTTATCTATGTTTCTTATTAGTAATAGAGCATTCGTCAGGGCCTGTTATCTGACAAATATTCTCTACCTGTCTTGCCCTCTGTTCTGTTTAATGCACTTCTACTGATTTCTGATGTGGAATTCGAAGGTTTGAACTGAAGTTATTGTGGTGTATATTGCCACCTTGTGGAACTGGCAGGTATCGTTTAAGAGCAATGTGCTGCGTGCTTGCGTCATCAACGTGCGACTACGAGTGAACAGAGCGGGATGCTCACCTTTCCTTGGCTACGTTAAGAAGACCGTGTTAATTCTTGTTCTTTAAGTTTCAAAGATAGCTTTGAAGGCATCGTCGGTAAGTTTATATAGTTGTGACATTGTGTTATTAAGCAGAAAGGTCAAATACAAACGTGTTCTTTGAATTATACATTTTATTTGCGAAATGTTACCGCGAACGCATCACTTGTAAGGAGTCAAGCCAGTTGTTACCAATGATGTAAATTTATCTTTTTACCGTCACTAGTTGTTACCCAATTCTAAATGAGTTGTATCCTGTGATTTTCATTCAGTTTTACCCTACTTCGATGAACCATAAAGAAGAAAAGAAATCGGAAAACTTTGTCTGTGTGGTTTTTATCGGAGAGGCGTTATCTGGCTGTTAACTCTGGCAAGGCGCTGGGGCTGGACAGCACAGTAAAACGACGTCTTCGGCGGGCTAATCTTCGCGCTTGGAAGAACAAAGGACTTCGTGGGTTCTACGCATCCAACGGAATCACCACAGCACAACGTCTCAAGTAAGCACAACGGGAAAAGGTTAGGATGTCCGTACATGCTTCGAACTCAGGATCTGTGAAAACGAGATCTAATGCCTCTTGTTCGTCTAAAAAGACTTCAAGTTCCTCTGCTAGCAAACTTGCTGTTGCCACAGCCCGCGCAGAAGCAGAGGCGGCAAAGACTGAAGCAGCATTCGCTGCGCAAGAGAACGAACTGAAATTAAAACAAGCAGAATTAGAATTGGAAAATAAGCGTTTGGAAATTACATTGGATAAAGTTCGACTTGAAAAACGAGCTGCAGCTACAGCAGCCAAAGCAGATGTATTAGAAGCAGCAGTGCAAGAGGAATGTGAATGTTTCAGTGACATTGATGTTCCGGCTGATGACTCACGAGCCCGCACCAATGACTATGTGGAAGGGGTGATTAAGAACACTCCAGCGGTGCAAACAGGCAGTGCTCCCATGAGCATCACAGATGTTCAGGCACCTGAATATACACCTACTGTCACTTGTTACCACACTGTAGGCCCAAATGGACTGCCCCCACAGCAGAGCCGTGCACAGCTCAATGCACAGCACACCCAGACAACAAATTCCCCCATACAGCAAGGCATTACAGAACATTATGTGCGACAACCACAGCCCCCTGACCGCACGCCTATAATGGCAGCTCACTCTGAGGCAGCACATCAGCCTTTAGGAAGCCACTATGGTGACACCGCTCATCACATGCCCACAATGGCATCTAAATCCGAAATGGCGCACCAGCCCTTAGGAAATGGCTACAGTAACGCTGCACACAGCAAATCAGTAGGCAATCCCTCCTCACATGCAAGCGCTGCCCACCAGCACCACGACCCTGTGTACGCTCAGTTTAATGAAAATAGTGGAATGTCAGACTTTGTGAGATTCATGGCCAGACGCGAGCTCATTTCCACTGGGCTTACGCAATTCAACGACCGCCCTGAGTGCTTCAGAGCATGGAGAGCTTCCTTCATGAACTCTATTAGAGACCTTAACCTGTCAGCTAGCGAGCAGCTGGACCTACTGGTTAAATGGTTAGGCAAAGACTCGGCTGAACATGCTAGGCGCATAAGAACTGTGTATGTGAATTATCCAGAGTCTGGGCTTAAGGCTGTATGGAATCGCCTATATGAGTATTACGGCGCACCAGAGGTGATTGAGAGCGCTCTGCTCAAAAGATTAGAGGACTTTCCCAAAATACAGAACAAAGATGGGCGAAAACTCAGAGAACTGAGCGACCTACTGATGGAGATACAGGCCGCCAAAGCTGATGGGGAACTGTTTGGCCTTAGCTATCTAGACACGCCCCGTGGAGTTAGCCCAATTGTGCAGAAACTGCCATTTTACTTGCAAGAAAGGTGGCTCACACAAGGTTTCAACTACAAGGAGCAAGTCAGGGCCCCCTATCCCCCATTTAGCTTCTTTGCCCACTTTGTGTGTCAGCAGGCGAAGATGCGCAACGACCCCAGCTTCATGCTGGCTGCCCCCAACAATGAACAGCCAGGCCATGGCAAGCCTGCACCTAAGTTGGAGACTAAGAGAGCAGTAGCCATTCTCAAGACTGCAGTGAACCCCAGTGACACTCTCACATCCTTTTTTGAGTCGCCCACTACAGACAAGCCTGCCAGTAGAGTGGACCCAGCCAAACATTGCCTGCTGCACAACAAGCCCCACCCGCTACACAAGTGCCGCGGGTTCAGAGACAAGCCTATAGAGGAGAGAAAGGCACTCTTGAAAAAATATGGAGTGTGCTACAAATGCTGCAAGGCCATACACTTGGCAAAGAACTGTAAAGACGAGGCGAGCTGCACAGAGTGTGGAAGCAGCATGCATATCGCAGCGCTGCACCCTGGGCCAGCTCCGAAAGCCAACAGCCCTGCGGACCCTGCACCGGAGAATGGCGGGGAGACCACCGTCTCAACTTCGTGCACCAAGGTATGTGGGGAAGGCGTCCTAGGGCGCTCCTGTTCGAAAATATGCCTAGTGAAGGTATACTCTGCCACTCGCCCAGATGCCGCAGTCCGCATGTATGCCATATTGGATGAACAAAGTAACCGTTCGCTGGTGCGGTCTGAGTTCTTCACTGTTTTCAATGTCTCAGGGCATCCCTCTCCGTACTCCCTGAAAACATGTGCAGGAACAATAGAGACTGAAGGCAGACAAGCACGCGACTTTGTCGTAGAACCACTAGATGGCAGCGTGGCTCTCCCACTGCCACCACTGATCGAATGTAATGAAATCCCAAACAATCGCACAGAGATTCCCACACCGGAGGTAGCCTCCAGCCACGATCACTTGAAACACCTGTCGAAACACATCCCAAACCTCGATCCACAGGCACACATCTTGCTCCTATTAGGCAGAGATGTAATCAGAGCCCATAAGGTTCGAAGACAAGTAAACGGCCCACATAACGCACCCTACGCCCAAAAGCTGGACCTGGGCTGGGTGATCGTGGGTGACGTGTGCATAGGAGACATGCACAAGCCCTCTCTTGTCCATTCTTACTACACGAATGTGCTGAGAAACGGGCGCCCCTCTCTCTTTCAGCCATGCCCGAACAGCTACACGGTGAAGGAGAGATACAGCGACACTGAACCCCCCTCACACTCCCTCCTGAACAGGAGCAGTCACGCTAGGGCCACGCAGAGCGCTTTAGACAGTGACGAGTTTCAAACAACCAAGGACGATGAGGCCGAGGCACCCTCCATAGAGGACTTGCAGTTCCTGAGCATCATGGACCAGGGAGTCTACAAGGACAAGGGAAACAGCTGGGTGGCCCCCCTGCCCTTCAGAGTGCAGCGACCGCAGCTGCCAGGCAATCGTGCTCAAGCACAAGACCGCCTCAACTCACTTCAGCGCTCTTTCCAAAGAAAGCCTGAAATGAAAGAACAATTTGTCGCATTCATGGAGAAAATACTACAGAATGGACACGCTGAATTGGCCCCCCCACCGAAACCTGGCGAGGAGCACTGGTACCTCCCGTGCTTCGGGGTTTATCACCCAAAAAAGCCCTCACAGATAAGAGTAGTGTTCGACTCTAGTGCACAGCACAAAGGACTGTCTCTAAACCAAGTGCTCTTAACCGGACCAGACCTTAACAATAGTCTCGTCGGTGTCCTTCTCCGTTTCAGGAAAGAACGAATTGCCTTCTCCGTGGACATACAGCAGATGTTCCACTGTTTTAAGGTCAAGCCTGGGCATCGAAATTTCCTCAGGTTCCTCTGGTTCGCAGACAATGACCCAGACAAAGAGATTACAGAATACCACATGAACGTACATGTGTTTGGAAACAGTCCCTCCCCTGCCGTGGCGATTTACTGCCTCAGACGCGCAGCTCAGGAAGGCCAGAGCGAGTACGGGGATGATGCACAGCAGTTCGTAAGCAGAGACTTTTATGTAGATGACGGGCTGAAGTCCCTTCCTACAGCCGATGAAGTGATCAGTCTGCTCAAAAGAGCACAGAGAATGCTGGCCTGCTCTAATCTCAGACTACACAAGTTGGCCTCGAACAGCAAAGAGGTCATGGAGGCCTTTCCATGCGAGGACCGGGCCACAGATCTAAAAGACCTCGATCTGGCTGCTGATGACCTACCAGTGCAGAGGAGCCTCGGGCTACACTGGGACCTGGAATCAGACTGTTTCACTTACTGTGTGGAGGACGAGAGAAAGCCATTCACCCGACGTGGAGTCCTCTCTACAGTGAACAGCCTGTACGACCCCCTTGGATTTGTGTCTCCAGTGACAATTCAAGGAAAGGCACTCCTACGCGAACTCGCCACCGACTCACCTGACTGGGACGCCCCACTGCCCACTGAAAAGGAGAAGCTGTGGGACGACTGGAGAGATTCTCTCCAAGAACTACAAAGACTAAGAATCCCCAGAGCCTACACTTGTGTGTCCATGTCCACAGCCGAACGAGTGGAGCTTTGCGTCTTTTCGGACGCATCCGAAAAGGCAGTCGCTGCAGTTGCATACCTAAAAACTGTAGCGGCAGATGGCCGATGCCACACAGGACTGATTTCAAGCAAGGTGAGACTCGCACCTCGCCCAGAACACACAATACCCCGCTTAGAGCTATGCGGAGCAGTCATGGCAGTGAACCTGGCAGAAACCCTCATGTCTGAAATTGACATCTCGTTTGATGCAGTCACATTTTATACAGACAGCAGGATTGTACTCGGCTACATCTCAAATGAGAAAAGGAGGTTCTACGTGTACATCAGCAACCGAGTCCAGCGGATCAGACGAAGCACCCTACCACAACAGTGGAGATACGTGCACACAGAACACAATCCTGCAGACATTGCCACACGGTCAATCCCTGCAGGCCGGCTGAAAGACACTATGTGGTTCACTGGGCCAGCCTTTTTGTGTCAGCCTGACGACACGCCTGCTGAACAGACTTTTGGACTCTTAGACCCAGAACACGATCCTGAAATCAGGCCACAAGTGACCACACTCTCAACCACAGTGCTCCCTCACCTTGGCTCACAGCGCTTCAGCCGCTTCTCACGCTGGAGTTCGCTCACAAGAGCCATTGGGGCACTAATCCACATCATTCAGTGTTTCAAAAGAGACCGCAATGAAGGACAGTGTCAGAAATGGCATCTTTGTGGCTCACCTGTGGCAGTGAATGTTCTTAATCAGAGTGCAGCGGTCATCATTAGGGCCGTACAACAGGAAGCCTTTGAGAAAGAACTGCAGTGTGTCACATCTGGAGCGAACATCCCAAAGAGCAGCCCACTCTGGTCCCTCGACCCCTTTCTTGATCAAGAAGGCCTGCTGAGAGTGGGGGGACGTATTGCTGCTGCTGACTTGGGGTCTGACAAAAAGAGACCTCTGATCTTGCCTGGGCGCCACCATGTAGCTACCCTCATCGTGCGCCACTTTCACGAACAGGCACATCATCAGGGGCGCCATTTCACTGAGGGCGCTATCCGATCTGCAGGCTACTGGATACTGGGGGGCAAGAGGTGCATCAACAGAGTGATCTTCGAATGCGTCGTCTGCCGCAAACTTAGAGGAAAATGTCAAGTGCAAAAGATGGCTGACCTGCCGCCAGACAGACTCAGCGCTGAACCGCCCTTCACCAACGTCGGGATGGACGTATTCGGGCCATGGGCTGTCGCTGCACGGCGCACAAGGGGAGGATACGCCGAAAGTAAGAGGTGGGCTGTTCTCTTCACTTGCTTATCTGTCAGAGCCATACACATCGAAGTTATCGAGTCCATGGACTCGTCAAGCCTCATTAATGCACTCAGAAGGTTCCAGGCTATCCGGGGCCCAGTGAAACATTTGCGCTCTGACAGGGGGACAAATTTCATTGGGGCTTCCACAGACCTAGAAATCCCCTCCAATGCTGATGAGAAAGCAGTAGAGAGATTCCTCTCTGACCAGGGCACCACATGGACTTTTAACCCCCCGCACTCCTCGCATATGGGAGGTGTTTGGGAAAGAATGATTGGTGTCACACGCCGCATCTTAGATTCCATGCTCATGCAAATGGGATCCGCCAAACTCACGCACGAGGTGCTCACGACCTTCTTAGCCGAGGTCACCGCCATTGTGAACAATCGTCCACTTGTACCTGTGTCCACTGACCCGACAGATCCATTCATCCTCACACCCGCATCACTGCTGACCCAGAAGGTAGGCCCTTGCCCACCTCCGCCTGGGAATTTCGACCAGAAGGACTTATACAAGCAACAGTGGCGCAGAGTCCAAAGCCTGTCTAACACGTTCTGGGACAGGTGGCGCAAGCAGTACTTGACTACACTGCAACCCCGCAAGAAGTGGTCATCGGACCAGCCAAACCTCACAGAGGGAAGCGTAGTGCTGCTGAAGGACATTCAATGCAAGAGGAACGACTGGCCTCTCGCCATCATCACAGCCGTGTACCCCAGCAAAGATGGACGGGTACGCAAGGTCCAGCTGAGAGTCGCCAAGAAGGACGGGACTAAACTTCTTCTTAGGCCTGTGCACGAACTGGTCTTCCTAATCACTCCTGATAAACAGTGAGCGACGTCTCAACCATCGTCATGTGACGTATCCTTTACAATACAATGTGATGTTGAAAGAATGTTTATGTAAAAAAGAATAAGGAATGCACTATGTCGATTGAATGTATAAATTGTTTAATGAGTTCATTACGATTTCAGGAAAGGACATTTACAAAGAAAAAAAAGGAATAAGAAGAGTGAAACCCCCTGGGTATCAGGCGGGGAGTGTTCTGTTTAATGCACTTCTACTGATTTCTGATGTGGAATTCGAAGGTTTGAACTGAAGTTATTGTGGTGTATATTGCCACCTTGTGGAACTGGCAGGTATCGTTTAAGAGCAATGTGCTGCGTGCTTGCATCATCAACGTGCGACTACGAGTGAACAGAGCGGGATGCTCACCTTTCCTTGGCTACGTTAAGAAGACCGTGTTAATTCTTGTTCTTTAAGTTTCAAAGATAGCTTTGAAGGCATCGTCGGTAAGTTTATATAGTTGTGACATTGTGTTATTAAGCAGAAAGGTCAAATACAAACGTGTTCTTTGAATTATACATTTTATTTGCGAAATGTTACCGCGAACGCATCACTTGTAAGGAGTCAAGCCAGTTGTTACCAATGATGTAAATTTATCTTTTTACCGTCACTAGTTGTTACCCAATTCTAAATGAGTTGTATCCTGTGATTTTCATTCAGTTTTACCCTACTTCGATGAACCATAAAGAAGAAAAGAAATCGGAAAACTTTGTCTGTGTGGTTTTTATCGGAGAGGCGTTATCTGGCTGTTAACTCTGGCAAGGCGCTGGGGCTGGACAGCACACCCTCTTTGAAACCCTGTCTCCTCAGTATATTGTTCTCTGTCTTTTTTTAATTATTCACAAGTTCAAGTTCTTTGATATTACAGGTGACCATGCTTTATTTACTTTAACTGAGCAATTACATACATCATAAATAATTAAAAATAAATACCCTTTAAATAAACAATAGGTATGGTGGCTAATGGCTCTTCTTGCATTTGTAATATTATCTCTTGCTTTATTTTACAACATTTCCAGTATGGCTTCAAATAAAGTCATAAAGTATGATAACATAGAGTAAACAAACTAAAAATGCGCCTTAATAAATGTGTACTAAGGAGGTGCTCTCCCGTGCTGCTTGTTGGGGAAGATAGAGGCTGTGGCACGGCAGTAGGCCTATAATGATTTAGCATGCCTAGTACGCAGCTCTCGATATGGCATTAAATATTCTCACAACACTTATAGGCTAAAACGATTAAGAAACTTTATATAAGTTCATAATTACGCCAGTAACACCACACATTGGCGTGCATATGTACAAACCTGTCTGAGACACCCGTCTTCAACTCGGATACCTTCTTCTCTCTCCTCTTCCTCTAAATTGATGGTAGGCAATTATCCAACTTCCGGCGAGTGCAGCATCATTAGATGTGCCACCTACCATAGGGGAGTGTGTACAGAAGGGAACACCTCTCTGCCTGTTTAGCTGTGCGTAAGGCGTAATTGATCAATCACAAGTGGTTGGCGCAACGCAATGGGTAGCCTAGATCAGATAGATAAACTAGATTTTTTTTTCTAGCATGAGAAATCGGAGGTATGGCGTGTGAGCGTGTGAAGATAATCAAATGCGTGTGTCTCACGCTCATTGCGTGAGAGTTGGCAGCCCAGTTTTAACAGCGCTCTGCATCACTCTCCTTTGTTTTATTTTGCACTTCATAATGTGCCAAATGTTTTAAATGCTCCCATTTAAATCATTTGGCACATTATGAAGTGCAAAATAAAACAAAGGAGAGTGATGCAGGTCTGGACTGCAGGCAGGCCAGTTTGCACCCGGTCTCTTTTACTATGGAGCCGTGCAGTTTTTTGTTTTTTTTTTGCCAAAAAAAAATCAATAAAAGAAAAGCCAAGGAGAGAAGAGAAGGGGGGGGGGGGGGGTAGAGAGCTACTGATCTAAGGTGGTTGCATCAAATTCACTTGTAAAATATTCTAAAAAGTTGCACCAAGTTTTTTTGAACCTTTCTACAGAGCCCTGAATTGTGCATCTGATTTTTTCTAGCTTAAGAAACGCCATCAGACTTCCTGTGACGTCATGGCCAAGGCAACAGCCTGATTCTGAAGCTCCCAAGGAGAGTCTTAAAAAAAACTAGCCATAACCTAATCTTTATGTAATTTCATTTTCATCTCATCTAAAAATTATCAAAATTAAGTGACCACTATGGCGAACCTCCGAAGCAAGCCGCCGAAGACGCCTAAAGACCAGCAAACTGACCCTGAGTTAAGCGAAGACAGCATGGCATCAGTGCTAGCCGAGCTGCACATGCTAAGGAAGGAGCATGCCGAAGCATCCAAGGATACCAAAGAATCCTTAAAGAGGGTAGGAAATGCTCTCAGTGAGGTTGCTGACAGAACAACACAACTTGAACAACGAATGGCAGAGTATGAAGAGAGACTGGTGGACACAGAGGAAAAAATGCAATGAAATGAGAGGGCCCTCTGCTACCTGCTCCATCGAGAAGCCAGCTTGGCTGCAAAGTGCGAGGACCTCGAGTCAAGAGCGAGGAGGAACAATCTACACATCTATGGCATGAAAGAAGATGAAGAAAATAACAGCAACATGTTGGATTTCATAAGTGACCTTATCCGGTCTTCACTTGAGTTGCCTGAGGGCTTAAATTTAAACATAGTGAGAGCACACCGCTCACTAACTGCGAAGCCAACAAGCCCCAAGAAACCACCCCAATCCATCATCGTTAGATTCTGGGACTACAGGGTTAAGGAGATGGTGATTCAAGAAGCGTGGAAACGGCGTGGAGGAGTGCCTTACAAAGAGCAGAAAATTTTCTTCGACCAAGACTACACGGCTGAAATTCAGAAGAAACGCAAACAAGTAAGAGATGTTATAAAAGAACTGAAAGAAAAATATATCAAAGCGCAATCGCCATACCCAGCGAAGCTAAAAATCCACCTAGATTCTGGCACGAAGACCTTCGCAACCTTCGCAGACGCAGCGGACACTCTCAAGGACTTGGGTATCCATGTAGAAAGTGATAAACGGGAAACTCTTCTCACTGAACTTTTACAGACAGACTGGACAGACACCGCACACAGGCAGAGCGCAATGACCAATGCGGATCTGAGGAGCTTACTTCACAAAGATTAACGCCTGTCATCATATTCGGTGCAGTAAGTGGTCACGGTTAAAACATGTAGGTAGACATAGTTGTCAGGTGCATTCGTTCTTGCTTGTGTATTAGAATGTTATTACTGTAACAGGAAAGGCTAGACTCTCCTCAATGAAGGAGGTTTTTTTTCCACTCCTTTTTTTTTTAATTACTTTCCTGCGACCTTGCAGCCCATAGGTCAAAGCAAAGAAGTTGGACTTTTGCTTGTAACCTCTCGCACATTGTGCACACCCCCGGAGAGGCTCGTCACACCTCTCTGTCCCTGTCGAGACTGATGCCTTTTACATCAGTCGGGTTCTTGGAAGTCAGTTTGTTCTTCCTGTTAGTTGTGTGTTCTTGTTTCTTACATTGTTTGATTTTACATACAAGTGGTATGTATACTTGTGCAGTCATATGAGGTGCATTACGTCTATATAGAAGCCAGGGTGTTTATTTTTAAAAAATATGAAAAGGTACAGATATTTACATGAATAAGTTGAACATAGTCAGTTATAATGTCCATGGTTTAAACCATCCTATAAAACGGAAAAAAAATACTAAATCAGTTAAAAAAACCCACACTGTTCCATTGCTCTGCTGCAGGAGACTCATTTAAGTAACAGTGAACACTTAAAACTTAGAAGGGAGTGGGTTAGCCTAGTATATGGTGCTTCACATGGGAAGTAAAGAGGAGTAGCCATCTTGATAAATAGAACTTTGGCTTTCAGTGCTGAAAAGGTAGTACAGGACAAATTAGGAAGATCTGTGATGGTGGTGGGAAGTATAGGTGAATGTGTAATATCAATTCTAAACGTATATGCCCCAAATGAACATGACCCACATTTTTTCAAAGAGTTGGCAAATACAATAACAGATAACTCAAAAGGGATGTTGATCATAGCAGGAGATTTTAATGCAGTACAAGATGGAAAGATGGATAGAATGCCAATGGAAAGGGGGCCTCCAAGTTCTAAAACACACGTTAAATAATTTCATCTCTGAACTGGGTCTTGTGGATCCATGGAGGGTGAAAAACCCCAAGGGAAAAGACTTCAGTTTTTTCTCTAATTTGCATAACAGTTATTCCAGAATAGATTTCTTTTGCCTTCCCCCACAATATTGAACCCAATACCTTAAGTGACCATGCTCCAGTTATACTAAAATTGAACTTAGGAACGCACTCATCTTTCAAGTACTGGAGAATGAATGTATCAATATTGAATAACACTGAAGTGGTAGAGGAGTTGAGGCAACATTTAAAGGAATATTTTGAGACAAATGATAATAAAGAAGTTAACCCTACAATACTCTGGGAGGGGGCAAAAGCAGTTATGAGAGGGAAAATCGGGTGGCACGGTGGTGTAGTGGTTAGCGCTGTCGCCTCACAGCAAGAAGGTCCTGGGTTCGAGCCCCGGGGCCGGCGAGGGCCTTTCTGTGTGGAGTTTGCATGTTCTCCCCGTGTCCGCGTGGGTTTCCTCCGGGTGCTCCGGTTTCCCCCACAGTCCAAAGACATGCAGGTTAGGTTAACTGGTGACTCTAAAATTGACCGTAGGTGTGAATGTGAGTGTGAATGGTTGTCTGTGTCTATGTGTCAGCCCTGTGATGACCTGGCGACTTGTCCAGGGTGTACCCCGCCTTTCGCCCGTAGTCAGCTGGGATAGGCTCCAGCTTGCCTGCGACCCTGTAGAAGGATAAAGCGGCTAGAGATAATAAGATGAGATGAGATGAGATGAGAGGGAAAATCATACAGATTTCATCTAAACTAAAGAGAAAACGAATGGAGGAACAGATAAGGCTAGAAAATAAAATAAAGTTGTTAGAGCAGCAACATAAGGGGGGCTCAAGCACCATTCTTACTGAACCTAAAGAAGCAAGAAAAGCTTTGGATAAATTGCTATCAGTATATGCAGAAGGTGCTCTAAGATTTATTAAACAGCGGTATTACGAGAGTGGAAATAGAGCTACCCGTCTTTTGGCATTTCAGCTTCGCAAAGCTCAAGCTAACCGCACTGTCGCCAAAGTAGTTCATCCAACAAATGGTAAAACCATATCACACCCTAAAAAAGTGGCAGAGGCATTTGCTACATTTTATACAAGGAACCCAGATCACAAATGACAACTGATAACATTAATGTTTTCCTTAAAAATTTACAACTTCCTACATTACCAGATGAAATATCATCACGAATGATATCACCCATTGCAGATATAGAAATAAGAGATGCAATAAAGAGATTAAAAAATAATAAATCCCCAGGAGTTGATGGTCTTCCTGGAGAATTTTATAAGTGCTTCATTAATGACCTAGTGCCAGTGTTAACTGACGTATTTAGATATGTTCTTTCTGAGAGTAACCCTCCCGAGACCTGATCACAGGCTATCATATCTGTGATACACAAGGACGGGAAAGATTCAACATTATGTGATGCATACAGACCCATTAGCCTGTTATGTAACGACCAGAAACTGCTTACAAGCATCTTAGCGCAAAGAGTTCAAAGACATATTTGGTCAATTATTAGGCCAGACCAAACAGGATTTATTCCAAGCAGACAGGGTGCTAACAATATAAGGAGAACTTTAAACATAATTACCTGTGCAAAGAGAAATAAACAAATGTCAATGCTTATAAGCTTTGACGCACAGAAAGCGTTTGACACTGTGAATTGGGAGTTTTTATTTCAGACACTTTCTGCAATGGGCTTCCATTCAGATTTCATAAGATGGGTAACAACTATTTATGAACAACCTAAAGCAAGAGTCAGAGTAAATGGATGCTGATCAGAGTTCTTTGAACTGCAGCGAGGGGTGAGGCAGGGGGACTGTCTTAGCCCCCTGCTCTTTGCCATTAACATTGAGCCCCTGGCAGCATCTATTAGACAGAATGAGAAAATAAAAGGGATAATGGACATGGGAAATACAGAACATAAAATATCACTATAGACCCCTTTCACATGATGTCACCGCGCCGCGAGATTTTGTTAGGCGCCATATTGGAAGACCAAGTACATGCACTTACAATATAAAACAAGGTACGAGTGAGAGTAAAGTGACACGATGGATGATAATTCTGGTTATGTGAGTACATTACCAGTTGCAGAAAGGGAAGTGGAGAAACTGGCTGTGATTGATGGGTTTGACCCATATGATAAGACTCGGGGCAAGGGAGAATGGAAACATAAGGAGGACCTGACACCAATTCTGCCGTCTGTTTGCTACCCAGACATTGTAAACTATTTGTTGTTTACACCCAGTGCCTACACTCAGTGTTCGAACTATGCCGATATTTTCGGGGGGCCCCTTTTTTCCCTTGGGGGTGTGTGTGCTTGCGCTTGTCTCGGAGCGCGGATCTCCAAACACATGAGAAGCCTATCTTACGCACATATCACGCGGACTCCACACCTCCACACACGCATCGCGTCTGAAGTCATAACTCATCAGGGGAAATCGTGTCCGCATTGGCATGTTCAAAAAACAACCTTGCGTCAACAATGATACCACACGCAAGGAAAAAAAAAAAACAGTCAGGCTACTCAACAACCAACCTGGCAGCAGCGAGCAAGCCCCAAACCATCCTAAATTATTATTATTATTATTAAATTGTAGAAGTCTGGGAGGCTTGCTCCTCATACAGTTATCAACTTGGGGCCAATTTAGCATGTTTTAAATCTGAATTTCTTGCGTTTGCTTACCTCAAAGTGTCCGCAGATCATGCACAGACTTATCCATTATATCCACAGTTTTTTGCCAAGTCTCACACAGGTTTCTTTCAAGTCTACTGTTGGGCCAATAAATCATAAATAAAACAGCTCAGATTTGTTTGCTTAAGTCGTTTGCCACTCCACTTTATTCTCGTGGGTTCACATACCGCTGCCGTTATCCCCTTATCACGAGTTTGTTGGTCTTCCAAAATGGCGCAGGGTCTGTTTACTTCCGGTTTCGGGTGACGTCAGTGAAAGGGGTCTATATGCTGACGACATATTGACTTACATAAGCAACCCTATTGTTTCTGTACCAGCCTTAATGAACACTCTTAAAGAGTATGGTGAACTATCTGGATATCAGATTAACGAATCTAAGTCTGAAGCTATGATGTTGAAAGGGCTATGGCCTATGCAATTAACTGGAAAACTTAGCTTTCGCTGGTCACAAACATTCAGATACCTGGGAATAATTATTACCACGGATCTATCAAACCTGTTTACTGCTAATTATGGGAAGTTAATGAAATGCATTAAAGCAGATCTTATAAGATGGGAGATCTTGCCACTTTCTTTGATGGGGAGAGTGGAGACTATCCGGATGAACATACTTCCTAGACTACTTTTTCTCTTCCAATCTCTGCCTATTCCTGTCCCCTCAAGTACTTTCACCACTATAGAAAGATGGTTCTCTAAATTCATATGGTAAAGCAAACCCCCTAGGCTTAAATTTAGAAGATTACTATGTACAAAAACTAATGGAGGCCTCAACTCACCCAATTTAAGGCAGTATTACTGGGCTGCCCAACTACGTCCCATAGTCTCCTGGATAACTCAAGAAAAAGATGCTGTCTGGGTAGGAATGGAACAGTCAGAATGCCTAGACGTTCCATTGAATTCACTCCCATTCCTTAACTTAAACACTGATAAAATGAAAAAGCTCACAAATATATGGGTTAAAAATACTTTGAGAGTATGGTCAACAGTAAGGGAAAAAATACAATCACCTGTGACAATTTCCAGAGCCATAAGCATAGCTAAAAATGTAGAATTCATTCCAACAAGACTTGATAAAGGCTTTGAAAGATGGAAAGATAAAGGCTTAGAGGTCTTGGATCAGTTATTTGATGGAACAGTATTAATGTCATTTGAGCAGCTTAAGGAAAAGTATGATTTAAGAAATGAAGACTTCTTCAGGTTCCTACAATTAAGAGATTATTTAAAGAAACATAAAGAATGGGATAAGCTCTGTTCTCTGCCATCTAAAACAGAGCATACCTTCATTTCAACTATACGGAGAACAGTGACACAACACTTAATATCACACTTATATAAGGCGATACAAGAAGATATGGGTGAGAATAACTTAGATATTAAAGAAAAATGGGAATTGGAGATGAATATGGTCATTACAGATAAACAATGGGAAATTTCTTTTGTAAAGGGGCATAAGGTAATAAGTAGTCCCAGTTGGAGAGAATATGGTTGGAAGCTGAGGATGTGATACTTTAGAACACCACTAGTGACATCAAGGTGGAACAACATGTCACCTGAGTGCTGGAGGGGTTGTGGCTCCCTAGTGGACCACACACGGACTGTCCAAAACTAACAGAATATTGGAAAAATATACAAAAAGAAATAAATAAATGCTTATCTATAGATCTACCATTGGAACCAATATACTTTTTGTTGGGCATAGTACCTGAAGATTTCCTGGAGAATAACAACACAAAAATGTTAAGGACACTCCTGTTAATTGCAAACAAAGTCATTACAGCCTCCTGGTTGAAGCCACGGCCCCCCACAATAACCCAATGGAGGGACAGAGTTCAAGAGATGTATCATATGGAACATGTCACTGCAGTTTTACAGCTCAAACTAAAATCCTTTCTTAACAACTGGACGTGTATTGTGTTGCACCTCCACTTAATACAATTATCCCCTTTTTCTTTTCTTTCTCTCTTTCTTTTTTCTTTTCTTTTTTTTTCTCTGCTTTGGCCTTATTTGTGTGAATGTGTGTCACTTGTTGGAACATGGAGACTGAGGTTGAGGAATAACAATATATCAGTGTATTGAATCTAATGAATCTGAATGATGTCAATTAATCTTTAAAGAACGCAACCCTGAGGACAGTTGTGTGTATTTAAACCGTGGACTACCTGTTTGTACCTGCTAAGACTGATATATCTGATATTCAACTTTTTTTGTTTGTTTGTTAAATAAGAATTTTGAATGCACTGTATGACTATTTAAATAAAAAGAAGTTCTAAAAAAAGAAACGCCATCACCTCACAGACCCAACGTGAATGGGATGGAGGTGTGGCCGATTTCCAACCAAAAAGGATAAGTCGGCAGGCTAGTAATGTTGAGAATGCTATGAAGTCTGAATGATATTTTGATAGCCCGCTGTTGCTAGGGGTAACCCCGAATACTGAGATAACTGGATCTGGCTCGATTCTTTTTTACAAATATAAGAGAATGTATTGAAAATCTCTGACCAGAATGTGTGTAGTTTTGAGCATGTCCAAAACATGTGTCCCAGAGTGGCAGGGGCCTGATGGCATCTGATGCAGTTTGGATCTGAGCTGGGGTATATCTGGGCCAGTCTGACTCCACAGAGGTGCAGGCGGTTGAGTATCTTAAATTGAACCAATCCGTGCCTAACACAAATTGAGGCTGTATGTACTCTTTTGATAGCTCTTTGCCAGGTTTCCTCAGAAAGCTCCATGCTCAAGTCTTCACCCCACCATTCTTTCAGGTGGTGGAGAGAGTTACCTTCCATCTCCTGTAAAATACTATATAACTGAGACACACAGCCTGGTATATGGGGCTTAAGCTTCAGGCATTCATCAAGTGGGCAGGCTGGAGGTTTGTGTGGGAATGATGGAAAATATGTACGAGTGAAATTGCGTATTTGAAGGTACCTGAAAAAGTGGGACTTTGGTAGGTTGTATTCTTTCACAAACTGGTCAAAAGAGCCAAACAGTCCATTAATGAATAAGTCCCCTACACAATGAAGTCCTGTCAGGCCTGTGATGACCTGGCAACTTGTCCAGGGTGTACTCCGCCTTTCGCCTGTAGTCAGCTGAGATAGGCTCCAGCTTGCCTGCGACCCTGTAGAACAGGATAAAGCGGCTCGAGATAATGAGATGAGATGAGACAATGAAGTCCCTTCCCAAACCAGGTCTGAAAAGCTGCATCTAACAAAGAGGGTCTAAAAAGGGGATTGGCGATAAAAGGCATTGACACCAAAGCTTGCATAAGGCCAAAGTGTTTACGAAATTGGGTCCATATACATAGAGTGCCTCTCACAATTGGATTGTCTGTATGAGCCCCCACCGCTAATGGTAATGAGCCACACAACATAGATGCTAAGGAAACTGGTGAACATGCCTGTTGTTCCATGAGAGACCAGTTTGGACCTTCCCCTTTCACAAATGTATTGTACCAGACAGTCACTTTATGAATACTGGCTGCCCAATAATAATATAAAAAGTTTGGCAGCGCTTGTTTTCCGTTTCTCCAGGACAGATTTACATACATGTGGTATAGTCTTATTCCAAATGAATGTGCTAATGTATTTATCTAATTATTTAAAATATGATTTTGGCAAGAAAATGGGAACTGTCTGGAATAAGTATAGAAATTTTGGTAGAATAACCATCTTAACTGAGTTAATGCGACCGGCCAGAGATAATGACCAGCGGTTGGTATCCTTCCTAGCTTGATCTATGAGTGGTCTAAAGTTAAGTTTGAGAAGGTCTTTATAGTGGCGTGTTACCTTGACTCCTAAATATGTTAGGGGCCAGCATGAATCAAAGGACATCATCAATGCTTTTCTATTAATGGGGAATAATACACTCTTTGTTAAATTGATTTTATAACCTGAGGCAAAACTAAATTGTGAGATTGTGTCCAGGCACTTTGGAATATAATTTTCAGGGTCTGATATAAATAGCAAAAGGTCATCCGCATATAACGAGACTTTATGAACTTGCCGCCCCCCCCCGTTAATTCCCAATATTTCATTGTTTTGTCACAGACCTATAGCCAATGGCGAGATTAAATAGAAGAGGGGACAGCGGACAACCTTGCCTCATTCCCCTATGGAGGATGAAATACTCTGAATCGATATTATTGGTCCTAACTGATGCCTGTGGCATAGAGTACAGTGTTTGAATCCAAGACGTAAAAGTCGGGCCAAATCCAAATTTGCTTAATGATTTAAAAAGGTGTCCATATTTGATTTGGTCAAAAGCTTTATGTGAGTCCAGTGAAATTACTATCTCTGGAAGTTGGGTCGAGTGTTCAGAATATACTATATTAAAGAGGCGGCGCAGGTAACTGCCTGTCCTTTATGAAACCTGTTTGGTCAGGGTGCACAATAGTTGGTAAAACAGATTCTAATCGTAGGGCAAGGCTTTTTGTAAGTATTTTGTAATCACATGTAAGTAGGCTGATTGGTCGGTATGATTCACACTTGATTGGGTCTTTATCTTTTTTTGGTAGAACAGAAATTGAAGCCTTGGTCATAGATGTAGGGAGCTTTTTTTGTTTAAGCGATTCTGTGTAGACAGAGCGTAGGAGTGGTGTCAATTTACTGGCAAAAGTCTTATAAAATTCAATGGGGTAACCATCTGGGCCTGGTGCTTTTCTATTATTCATTAGTTTAATTGCTTGGCCAATTTCAGCATCAGATATTGGCTCTTCTAGGCTGGACTGATCTTCGTCACTTAGGGTGGGCAAGTCCAGATTTTCTACAAAATTGTTTGCATGACAACTATCCGAACTATATAGGGAGGAGTAAAAATTTTTAAACGGATCATTGATGTCTTTCGGGTCTGATTTGATGGTGCCATCAGTGGCTTGTATTTCTGTAATATAATTGACAGCCGAAAATTGACGTAACTGATGAGAAAGCAGCCTACTCGCACGTTCTCCATGTTCGTAGTGGCTCTGTCTTGATTTTAAAAATTTCTCTTCAGCCTGTTTAGAAGCAAGAAGATCAAACTCTGTCTGCAATGCAATCCTTTTCTTGCGGAGGTCTCTGCCGTGCAGTTTTAATATGTGGAGAAAGTGGTTTGACATTCTCTTGCTGAAAGAAGGAAGCCCGTCCCTGAAAAAGATTTTGTTTGGATGGCAGCATATTGCTCTGAAATGTGTATATATCATTCAGCATTAATGATACCTTCCCACATGTACAAGCTATCCATGTTATGTGCACTAATGCATCCTCATACCATGGCTTTTGAACTGGGCACTGATAACAAGCCAGATGGTCCCTCTCCTCTTTAGCCTGGAGGACGTGGTGTCCATGATTTCTAAAAAGAATTTCTACTTTTGATTCATCAGACCTCAGAATTTTCCACTTCGCCTCAGTCTACTGTAAAAGAGCTCGGGCCCAGACAAGGTAGTGGTGTTTCTGGATGTTGTTTATATATGGTTTTAACTTGCATTTCTGGATGCAGTAATGAACTGTTTTCACAGACGATGGTTTTCTGAAGTGCTCCTGAGCCCATACAGTGATTTCCACAACAGACACATGTGCTTTTAATGCAGTGTCGCCTGAGGGCCTGAAGATCACAGGCAACCCATGTCAGTTTTCAGCCTTGTCTCTTGCATACAGAGATTTCTCTAGATTCTCTGAATCTTTTAATGATATTATGTACCATAGATGATGTGATCCCCAAATTCGTTATTCAATTGTTGCACTGTTTGGCCACACAGTCTTTCACAGAGCGGTGAACCCGTCCCCATCTTTACTTCTGAGAGACTCAGCCTCTCTGGGATGCTCTTTTTATCCACAATCATGTTACTGACCTGTTGCCAATTAACCAAATTAGGGTTTTTTTTAGCATTACTCAACTTTTTTTCAGTCTTTTGTTGCCCTTGTCCCAACTTGTCTGTAATGTGTTGCTGACATCAAATTCAAAATGAGCATATTTAAAAAAAAAAAAAACAACAACTAAACAATAAGATTTCTCAGTTTAATCAGTTGATGTTTTCTTTATACTATTTTCAATGAAATATAGGGTTTGCATGATTTATAAATCTTCATATTCTGTTTATATATATAATGATATTACACAGTTGCATGAAGATATGCAGTTAGTGCTCCTGACATTCTCTTGCTGAAAGAAGGAAGCCCGTCCCTGAAAAAGATTTTGTTTGGATGGCAGCATATTGCTCTGAAATGTGTATATATCATTCAGCATTAATGATACCTTCCCACATGTACAAGCTACCCATGTTATGTGCACTAATGCATCCTCATACCATGGCTTTTGAACTGGGCACTGATAACAAGCCA